>NW_006159512.1:10124878-10132650 GCF_000334495.1 Tupaia belangeri chinensis
TGTTAGGCCGAGTTAGCATAATCACCGCCATGTTAGGGAATGCTGGGGAAGTTAGCTTAATCACTACCCTGTTGAGTCTTCAGGGACGAGACCCACTTTGTTAGGGCCTCAAGGACGGGAACCAGGAGTCTGGGACCTCTCAGATAAGTGGAAAACGGGAGGGCCCAGCACCTCTGAGGCAAGGTCATCCAAATCCTTAGCTGAGAGCCCTTATCTAGACCTAAGCAGGTGGTGAGAGCTGGACCCTCGCGTCTCATACCCCCCCTTTTCCTTTGTGTGTTACAGTCTAGAGAACATCCTGAACTATAAAAGATCCCTTTATCTTAGGCTCGGGGTCCTTGTGAAGGCCCGCTGCGACGGGCTGAAACTTGGACCCCAGCTAGCTGGAAAAATAAAAGCCTCTTTTGCAGTTGCATTGTCGCTGTCTTTTCTGTGTCTCCATCAGTTAGACCGATCTCTGGACCCTTACAGTGCCGTTTCCAGGACAAGTGGAGTTTGCACGTGCTTGGGCTGACACCTACTGCAGCCCAATTCCCAGAGGCATCCTCAAGTCGCCCCGTGTTGGCCAATGGACTGATGAAGTGACAAGCCAGAGAAATGGCAGCCTTGGGAGCGGGGACCCTTCTGGCAATTCCCCGGCAGCCTCCCCTCACCCTGCTGCTGGGATTCGGGAAAGGCAGGGAGGCTCACGGCCTCTCAGGAACGCTGCCTCCACGTTGCCCACACCTGGCCAGTCCCACCACAGAGAAAAACCTCTCTCTGTCGATCTGACCTCAGTGAGGGCACAACGGTGTGCGGACACGTGGATCGGAACTAGACATGATTTAAAACTGCACCAAGCTCCGCTAGGAAACTGCAACAGCAGAGGATTGGCCCGGCCTGGACATCAGCTGCTACTGCATCCTCGAGTTCTCGCCACTGGAGAAGAAAATACACGGCCGTTTGTTTCCTAAATGCCTTTAGAATATTACACTGTGGGACCAGCAGATGGCATGACGGTTACGTTGCTAGGCTCCCAAGTAGTGACCATGGTTCCAGTCCTGGACCCGGAAGCTTGAAACTCACACCTGGCGAGGGTGCATGCATGCCGAAAATCCCAAGAGGAGAATGGAGAAGGGATTGTGTCGTGGCCATCCTTCCTGGGGGGTGATTTCTTGCTTTCTGTTTCTCGGTCTCTCTCTGTCTCTCCAGCGAGCACACATGCCCTGTAGCAAAAATCTCACTTCAAAAATAAGAATATTACACGGTGTATCGTGGCAGCTCCCTGCACTGGCCGCTGCACGCTGTCCGAGAGAGTGGCATTTCCTCCCCGCCATGTTAATATGATCAGCTATCCTGGGACGTGCTCTTTCCTCCTGCCTCTAGGGGCACTCCGACAGGGGAGATTAGGGTAGGGAGGGTGAGGACATGCACATGGGAGTCGCCCTCAGAGCACAAGAAGAGGAAATGTGAAAAGAGCCCGGTCTGTAGGGGCAGACGCTCAGAGAAAGTACAGACTCGCCCAGGCAGGCCCTGGGTTCTTGGGCCTAGCGAGGGCCAGTCACTGCTTTGACTGGTTTCTAGGGCGAGTCACTCGCTGGTGTCGCAAACTGACAGCAAATTTCTGTCGCATGGCCTATCCATAGGGAACATGCTAGAGACAAAACTATCTTCAAAGCAGCTTCTTGGACTGAGTCCTTGCTGACACAAAGATGCTTCTATTGGTAGGTGGAGAGGCGCAGTGGCAGCACCGGGCGGGCTTCGACGGGGATCCCTGGCTCGTGGAGACGGTGTCTGCAGGGGACCGGGCATGGGAGGGGTCTGCTGCAGATGGGAGGGGTGTGCCCAGGGTCGCCTGCCAGGTGCAAGTCGCTGGAGTTCACTGAACACTTCACCTGTCCCTGAGTAGGCTTGAAATGTTCCACAACGAGCTGAAAATACTTCATCGAGTCTAAAAATCCTGGGCAAAGTGACAAATAGTTTTGTTATTAGAATAAAGAAACGGTTCTTTGCAAGCTGGTGGGAAGCAGAGAAGGATCCAGGACCGACGTGCTGCAGAGACAGCGTCCCCCATCTGCGGCGGCGCTCTGGGCTGGGCTCAGAGGAGGAAACCTGTTTGGGAAGAACAGCAGCCCCGCTGTCCACAGGGCTGCCCTGACAGGTCCAGTCTGCAGGGCCCCTGCCGCCCCATCTCGGATGCTCCGCATTTACAGAACTACCGACTGCCGAAGTCAGGTGTGAGTCCGCTCTGCAATTTACATGTGGGTAAACGGACAATGAGGTTCAACAACCTGACCAAGGAGGAGAGCAGGGATACCACCAGGTGGCCCTGCTGCGCTCCGCAATGGCCATCCCAGCTGGGGCCATCATTAGCGTCCCCTGTCCTTCGCTCTTGCTAATGCAATTTACTCTCATCATCCAGGAATAACGATTCCATCTTGTGAAGTGTCCGGCCATTGCGTGAAGCCTCCCAGTGCCAAAGGCAGGGTCCCCTCCGCCCTTCAGTAGTAGCGTGGTCTGTCTGCGGTGCAGAGGCACCCCCTGCACCACCTGCGGGCACTGGCCTGGGCCACCTGAAGAACCCACAGGAGCTACTTTAGGAGCAGTGAGTGTAACCGAAATCTCAGTATTACCAGGCACCCGCTTTTAAGTGGCTTCCGAAAGAGAGGGGGTTTTTCTTACAAATGCAAAATAATATACGGTCAAACCAGATGTGCCGTTCTCTTAAGACAAAATGAACAGAGATTGGCAATTCCAGATGGTTCCATTTAGCAATCTAATACGTCTGGTCCTAGTCACCCACCGCCAGCAGGCGCCGTCAGTCCCACAGCTGGCTGCGTCTCCCAGCCGCCGGACCTGGTGCCCCGAATGGACTCCTGTCTACAGGGACGGGAGCAGCGCCCACCCCGTGTGGACACCCCAGCACCCAGCACAGCCGGAACTCGATCGCTATTCAGGATAGACGACCCAGGAAGACGCTGGGATTTGAAATAGGTTCAACATAGCCAACAGCACGCCATGAACCTAGAGTAACAGCAATTCTTGTACATTCTGTGCTCTTTCAGTGCCGAGTCGAGAGTCGTTGGTTGTCACATGCTTTGTGGCTATCAGGATCACGTGTCACAATCGGTAAGGGTGTCATTCCTGGTCACAAGAGGAAGCAGTGCATGTCATGTCATGCCGAATAGTTTACGCCCCACAATTGTAAACCGGAAAAGACAGAATAATAAACAAAATCAGGAACTGATGAGTAAGAATCTCCTTCCCATTATCTCCTCCCCAACTCTCACCCCCTCTGCTGTTCGGGGCACCATCTCCGTAGGCCAAGGTGGGTAAGGCAAGCCTGTCCCCAAGGAAGAAATGACTGAGCCTCAGGGGCACAGCAGGGGACATAAAGGAAGGGGTTTGTTCTTCTGGAGGTCAGACAAGGCCTCACCAGCCAGATGCCTCGTTGAGCTGGGCCTGAGTCAGGAATATGCGTTTTCCCGGCAAGGAAGGAACGCCTCGTTCCAGAGAAAGCGTCTCAAGCGAAGGGGTGCAGTTACAGAAGCACAGCAGGTGGGGAGTGCAAGCGCTACAGAGTCCCAGGCTGTGAAGACGCCCCTGGGGGACGCACAGGAAAGGCAGGAGAGGAGACTGGGGGGTACTGGGAGTTGAAGGTGATGCTCACGGGGTGCATTTCACCCTCGAGGCCACAAGGAACCACGGCCCTCCGTGATCGTACTTTGGCATACCAGGGCCCAGGCTGAGACAAAACAGCAGCGCCTGGATCCATTACTTGGTGTGCTGCTGTTCCTAAAAGGAAGAAAAGTGGGGGACCAGCAGATGGCAAATGGTTACATCGCTGGACTCCCACATGGCCAACCATGGTTCAAGTCCTGGACCCGGTGGCTTGAAACTCACACCAGGTGCATGTGTGTGCCCAAAATCCTAAGTGGAGGATAGAGGAGAAGGGATTGCAGTGTGGCCATTCCCCTGAGGAGTGATTCTCACTTTCTGTCTCTCTGTCTCTGTCTCTCTGGCAAGTGCTCGCACCCTATAGCAAAAATCTAAGAAAAATAAAATGAGGGAAAAGGATGAACCGCTTCCCATGCCGTGCATGTCTTATATCTCACTAGACTAAGAACCAGCAAGACTCTAACAGGGCTCACTGCTTAAAAGGAAAGACACTGGAGCCGAACTGCCTGAGTTTGAATCCCGGCTCTGCTACTTCCTCACTGGCTCCCCGGACAAGTTACTTAACCTCTCTGTACCTTCATTTCTTTAGCTATAAAATGGGATAAACAGTTGCAATCAGAAAGTCATAAGTTTCAGGGAAGAATTTGGAACAAAGCTGGTCAATGGTCAACGCTTGGTAAATGTAGCTACGAGGGGCCAAAGGATGGTGTGGAGGGAAGGTGGCTAGATCGCACACGGCCCGCTGCACGCTTCGGCTGACCCGGCAGCCTGCTCCTTCACTTTCTCTATCTTCTTCTCTCATCAAATTAAATAATAATAATAGCAAATAAAATTAAATACTTTATAAATAAAAATAATTTAGCTACGAATATTATTTTTCCAAACCATACTAGCCCTTGGGGAAACTAAAAACAAAAGCCCATAGTTTTGTTTAAGGAAAGAGCCTCACATCCACCTTCTAGACTCCAAGAAACGTCTTCTGAGAACTGATGTGAAACTGGGCCGGGTCTTCTAAAGCACCATGTCATGAATGGGATTCTTCCCAGGTCATGACAAATATCGGTTCCCAGCACGCGCCCCCTCAGGGAGGAGAGAGCCACCTGACCCCATGGCCCCACAGGTCTGCCTCCGGGCGGGACGGCTGGTGCGTCACGTGACTGTGCTCATTTTAACTCTGGGCTGTCATTTCAGCCCATCCCAGGGCAGGCTAGTTCTGAATCAGAACGTGGCTCCCGGAGCCCTTCCTCCGCACACTGGGACTGCTCCCCACTCACTCACAGCCTTCATGCATACAGCAGGGAGATCTGTAGCCAAAAAACGTGTCCCCTCACGTATAACCGTGGATTACAAAGACACCTCTCTACAGAGCGTTAGGTTCCTGATGGCTAACTCAGGTCTGGTGACTATGAAGACCAAAATATGTCTACCATTTATCAATTTGGCCAGCTAAACGTATCACACCATGAGAGGCAGCACAGAACAATAGCTCTGGGCTGAGTCCCCATTTCTTTATTTTATTTTATTTTATTTTGTATTATTTGTCTTATTTGACCAGAGAGAGACAGGGGTGGGAGGGAGTGAGAAAGCGAGCTGCCAGGTCCAGGACTCGAACCGTGGTCAATCATGTGGAAGTCCAGCGCCATAACCACCAAGCCACCTGCCTGCCTCGCCCCCCTCCCAGTTCTGCTACACCGCAATTCCACAACCTTGGGAGGCACCTGACCTCTCCGTTCTTCAGTTTCCTCATCTGTCTCATGTGAGTGGTAATTGTACCTGCCTTATACAGTGAGAGGAATCGAGTTAATACTTAGAAGGCACATCAGATAACCCTGCGCACGTGGTAAGCCCTGGGAGGTCAGCGGGATATGCCACACCCAAACAGGCCACTTCGGTGTGTTTTGAGTTAAAGGTACCCAATAAATAGCAGATACAAGAAGGACACTTTGACCTTCCTTTTTCTCCTGAGAGCAAAAGATCAGCTTCCAACTCGAACCGTGGTCAATCATGTGGAAGTCCAGCGCCATAACCACCAAGCCACCTGCCTGCCTCGCCCCCCTCCCAGTTCTGCTACACCGCAATTCCACAACCTTGGGAGGCACCTGACCTCTCCGTTCTTCAGTTTCCTCATCTGTCTCATGTGAGTGGTAATTGTACCTGCCTTATACAGTGAGAGGAATCGAGTTAATACTTAGAAGGCACATCAGATAACCCTGCGCACGTGGTAAGCCCTGGGAGGTCAGCGGGATATGCCACACCCAAACAGGCCACTTCGGTGTGTTTTGAGTTAAAGGTACCCAATAAATAGCAGATACAAGAAGGACACTTTGACCTTCCTTTTTCTCCTGAGAGCAAAAGATCAGCTTCCATGTGGAAGGTGCCTCCCTGTACCGGACAAAGAAAGAGCCAGGTCACCCGTCATGGAGAGTCAGGGCTGAGCACGATCCCAGCAAACCTTGCTAAGTCAGCCCTCGTCCTCCAACTTTCCCACAATCACAGCCCTAGCCCAGCCCATTTTTCTGGTGTTTTTAATCCTGTACGAGTGTAATTTACCACTCTTTGTCCAACCAGCATACAAGCCCTCACAGCTGGTCTGCATCCCATGTTCACGGTGAAGGCTCCAGGCACAGGGAAAAGTTGCCACCTACGGCTCCTGCTGGTCTGTCTGTTGGTCTTCTAACATACCGGGCTCCACTCACAAAAAAAAAAAAAAAACAAGACGCGCAGGGACAAAAAGACTTCTTTCCTCCCCTGCACTGTACAGGAGTATTTGTTAACTTAGAAGGAAAACAAAAAAAACTAACGAAGTCCCCAAAGCCTGCTCCTAAGTTGAGAAGCCAATCTTGATTTTGACTGTGCCAAATGTCCATTCCGATAGAACAAGGCAGTAATAGAGAATGATGTGGTCCATTGTCTGCTTTTGTTTTGCCAGAGGCGGTGTGTGCTCCTCAGAGAGAAAGCTAGAAAGTGAGAGGAAGCACCGGTGGGGTACAGACATACCACAGTCCTGTCTACATCCCATCAGGATTCGGGGCGAGCACATGTACCCACCGTGTTGTTCAACTGCCAAGAATGGGACTTGAACTGCAGTTGGCCCTGAGGGATCCAGCTCCCTCAGCACAGCCTTTCCTGCTGTGCTCTGGGGCTGGCCTGTTAAGGTATAAATATCTTCCTTCTTCGTGTCTTTAAACTGCACCGACAGCAGCATTCGTAATGCCCTGTCACGTGTTCCACATGGGTGGCCTTGCGGGCATTCTCTCCACTTAAGATGAAGACACAGAGACCCAGAGAACTGAACACCTGGCTGATGGCACAGCCAGGAAATGACAGATCAGGGCTCAGGGCAGACCCGACTGGCTTCAGAGCTCACTGCCTGTCCCTTAGGAAGCGGCTCCCTTTTAGGGTAAATAATATTACACGAACGATGGACATGGACAGATCTGATGATGCCACTCGGACTTCCCGACCCTCATTTCCCCCGGTCTGTGTCTGTGTCTGTAACTGCTAGCCAAACACCTCTCCTCTCCTCGCTCACGGACATCCCTTTAAATGTGATGTGAAATAAACCCCGCGTATTCCCCCGAACCTCGATCCAACCAGGCACTCAGTTGTTCACTGCATGTGAGCCGCGGAGGCTGAGCACAGGCTGAGCCACGCCCCCACCTGCTCTGTGATCAATTTCACCGTGCCTGCAGCCCTCACCATGAACATGGGATGCAGAGCAGCTGTGAGGGCTTGCACACTGGGCCGGACAAAGAGTAGCAAATTACATTAGTTCAGAATAAAAACAAGACAAGAAAAAGGGGGTTGGGCAGGGCAGTTGTGAAAAAATAGGTATATAGGAGCTAATTTAACGATTTAAATCAGAGAGAAAGGGGTCGACAATTATATTAATAACGTATTAAAACAGAGCTAAGTGGTACAAAATAAAAATGCAAAGTGATAGTCTACAGGGAAAAGGAACTGCTGTGAATGATCCAGGCAGATCCACGGAGGCGGTGAGATTCCAGCGGAATCAAGGGCGGGAGAAGCAGCCAGCCCGAAGGGAGGGAGGCGCTGCCATCTGACGAGGACCAGGACGGCCACAGTGCCTCTGCTGTGGGGAGGAGCTGGCACCT
>NW_006159512.1:10133160-10162796 GCF_000334495.1 Tupaia belangeri chinensis
TGCCAAGACTAGGGGCCTGGCGGGGACACGGGGAGGGGCAGAATGCACTGTGACAGCCTGGGTCAGGACTAGGGAGGGTGCAACCCCAGCACGTGACCCAGACACCGAGGTCAGGAGGAGGAATGTTCCGCTGTCCGTCAGAGTTCACTGCTGTAAGAGTCTGAGACAGGCTGTCTGGGCCACTGGAACCCAAAACTAATATTTCCACAGGAAACACAAGGCAGACCTCAGCATTCAAGATGGAGGCCTTTAAAGAGAAAGTCACCGAGAACTCAACACCGGGTTACGAAGCTACCCCGGTCCCCGAGATGGGCGGTCACGCAGTCCGGAAAGCGGAGTGGGTGGGGCCACCAAGACTCTCAAGCACAGAAGTGCCACTCTGCACACACAGGAACTGGGCATCAGGGAGGGCCTGAGTGACACGGGGACCATTATTACAAACCCACCCAGTATTAAGTTCTCTAAGCCTTGGATGCCTCTGAACAGACGGACAATTTGCCCCAGAAGATTGTGATGAAGACGAAGTAAGTGGTAAGGACACTTACATAGTATATCCTTTTCTCTTTAGACTAACATGTGAATGGCATCCCTACAGCCGTGCGGTTCCCAGCCTGTATGGTGCCAGGCAGCCGCACTTGATCCTCCCTTCACTGGTATGCTGGCGTCAGTCCATGCTAGCCCACGAGAGGCCAGCAAACACACCAAGTCCAGTTCTATGTTCAACGATGTCCCATTGAAAGCTAGAAATCCATCCTACTGGGAGAATTTACACCATGGTAATTGGCAAACACTAAAAATCAAGGCTTCTCCTCTGACTCTTGGTTGTCGAACATTTTACTAGTCTGCCACTGTCCCTTCATTTAAAAAAAATCAAAGATGAAGTTTCTGCAGACAGGAGGCTTTTTTGGCCTACATGCATTTTTAAAAGAAATGAGCTCCATAAAAAGACGCTCATGGGGACCAACAGATGGCATAATGGTTACATCACTGATTCCCATGTAACTGTAGTTCAAGCTCCAGACCCGGCAGCTTCAAACTCACACCAGGAGCATGTACATGCATGCTCAAAATCCTGAGAGGAGAGGAGACTGGAGGAGAAGGGACTGCAGTGTGGCTATCCCCCTGGGGGTGAGTCCTCACTTTCTGTCTCTCTGTCTAGGGAAATGAAAACCAAAACCACAATGAGATATCCCTTCAGACCCACTAGGGTGGCTAGAATCAACAAGAGAGATCACAAGTGTTGAGGAAGATTCTGGAGAAACTGGAACCTTCACACAATGTTCATGAAAACTGTAAAAAGCCACAGATACTGTTGAAAGAAAACAGCCTAGCAGCTTCTCAAAGAATTAACAGTTACCCAACAACAAAGTCATTTTAATCCTATATCCAAGAGAAATGAAAACATGGTCACACAAAAACTCGTACATAAATATTCATACCAGCTATTTACAACAGCCAAAAGGTGGAGACAACAAATACCATCCGCAGATCAATGACTACGGGAAGCGGGGTGTATCCACACAACGGGGCATTGCTGAGCTCCGACGGGAGGGACTGATGCACGCTACAACATGAAGGAACCTTGAAAACATCGCACTCAGTGAAAAAAGCCAAACACAAAGCTAACTTATGGTAGGATTCTGTTTATCTGATATATTCTGTAGAGACAGAAAGCGAGTAGTGGTTATCAGGGGGCTGGGAGGAACCAGGACGAGGGACTGATGGCTTAATGGGGATAGTTTCTGTTTGGGCTGAGAAAAAAGTTCTGGAACTGCTGGATCATTGGGAAAACCACGACACATTTCTACACAGAAAAACACAGAAAAATGTGTCATGACTTTCCTGATGACCTAACAGTGGTCATTGTTGCATGACTTCATGAATGTACTTAGTGCCACTGAACAACATACTTAAAAGAGTTATTTACAATTCAGTTTAAAAGTCTGTTATGGGGCTGGCAGGTGGTGTGGTGGGTAAGGAGCTGGACTCCCACAAGGTCGACTTTAGTTCAAGTCCTGGAGCTGGCAGCTTGCTTTCTTTCTGTCTTTCTGGTCAAACTGAAGAATAATAAATAAAATGAATCAATCCTTTAAAACTTTTAAAAAATAAAATAAAAATCTATTATAGTAAATTGACAATTTTAAATTTTATGTTATATATATTTTTTTGGAGAGGTTTTTTCTTTTTTTTTTTTTGCTATAGGTCACGTGCGCTCACCAGAAAGAGAGAGACACAGAGACAGAAAGCGAGAAATCACCCCCCGGGGGGATGGCCACGCCGCAATCCCTTCTCCTCCATTCTCCTCTCGGGATCTTGGGCACGCACACACATGTGCCCGGCATGAGTTTAAGCCACCAGGTCCGGGACTCGAACCGCGGTCGACTACATGGGAGTCCAGCGACATAGCCATTACACTAACTGCTGGTCCCTGTTATATATATTTTTCTATAAGAGAAAAAAGATACTAAAGAGTTAGACAAGCCGAAGTATGAACACAAAGCATTTACAGACAAGGGGCTTAATTAAGAATACATATCTTACATCTTTTAAAAATAAAGAGGAAAAAGAAGACAGAAAACCTTTTAAAAATGTTTAAGTAGCACTTCGATCATGTCTAAGTGCCAGTACACAGTGAATATACAAAAAGCCTTGCCCACCCTCAACAGTTACATGAGAAAGGCAAGTTAAAAATACAGTGAAATACACTACGTACACACACCAGGTAAAGCAACATTAAAAAGTTTAAAATAACAAATGTCAAGAATTTGGTTCCCTTATAAACAACCCATAAAAATTCAAAGACTAATTGCAAAACACCTGGACATTCTCTTACAAAGTTGATGAAATATATATTTAACCCAGCCAGTTCTGATGTAAGTACGTCTATATTCTAGCATTACAGAAATGCAGGCTCATCTACTCCAGGATACACACAGAAAATGTAAACAATCCAAAAGTCCATTCACATTAGAATGGGTAGGTACACTGTTATACCCTCATGAATGGGAATGCTATACAGCAGTGAAAATGGGTAGACTCCCATTACAAGAAATATCATCGCCAGATCTTCCCAAATACAACAGTGAACAAAAGAAGCAATTTATAGAATGCTTAAAGGGGGAAATACTAATCTATATTGTTTAAAAATACATTCCTATATATTAAACGATAACACAAAGCAGTGTAATTCCAATTACAAAAGGTAGAATAGTGGGACTAGCACATGGTATAATGGTTACATCACTGGACTCCCACATGGCTGATTGTGGTTCGAGTCCTGGACCCGGTGGCTTGAAATTCATGCCAGGCACATGTGCAGATGTGCTCAAAATCCTGAGGAGAGAATGGAAGAGAAGGGACTGTGGTGTGGCCATCTCCCCAGGGGCAAATTTCTCGCTTTCTGTCTTTATCTCTCTCTGTCTCTCTAGCAAGCACACGTGCCCTACAGCAAAAATCTCTCTTAAAAAAACAGTTGCAAGGCCAGCAGATGGCGTAATGGTTACATAGCTGGACTCCCATGTAGTCGACCATGGTTCAAGTCTTGGACCCAGTAGCTTAAAACTCACTCCAAGCGCGTGTGGGAGCGTGCCTAAAATCCCAAGAGGAGAATGGAGGAGAAGAGATTGCGGCATGGCCATCCCCCCTGGGGGGGAAATTTCTTGCTTTCTCTCCTCTCTGGCAGGCACACGTGCCCTATAGCAAAAACCTCTCTTAAAAAAAAAAAAAGAGTTGGAATAGTGCTTATCTCTGCAAAATAGAAGTGTCTGCAATTGGCGAGGTGTGCATGGGGGTCTCCTGGGTACAGGTAATAGCTACCTTTTGACCTGGTTAGTGGTTATTTGGCTCAGTATAATTTTTATGAAACTTTACATATATATTTTATATAGCATCTATGTATGTATTCTACAATAATTGTTTGTTGATTTTCTTTAAAAGTGTGTCAACATCACTTACTCCACAGAGAAGGAAAGAAAGAACTGTGCACGAATGTTCTTGGCGTCACTCACAACCGCCGAGCAGTGGGAGTGAAGCAAACGCCCACCAGTGAAGCACGAATACTCTGTGTACCCCTGTACCACACGGAGGAAGCGCGATCACGTTTTGCTAAATGAAAGCGGCCGACTTGGGAGACGATTTCCGACTCCATTCCCTGGCGCAGGCAAATCTACAGTGACAAGGACAGGTCAGTGGTGGCCTAGGGCTATGGGAAGGGGGAGGAGAATGGGGACCAGCAGGGTGGATGGGGGTTTCATGATGGGGTGATGAAAGTGTCCTCTAACCAACTGTGGTGACGGCTGTACAAAAGAGGCTCCACAACACCGCAGCAGAGGGCAAAGGGAGGGACAGAGCCCCAGCACCATCACTGGGCAGACTGCTGGAAAGGAGGGACGCAAACTCGGCCTCAGACAGCCAGGTTTCGGGTCTAGGGAGGCAAAGAACAGGCATCCCAGGAAGAACGGACAGGCGGCAGGGACACCTTCAGCAGGCCTGACTCCTGCCGGAGCAGTAGCCCTAAGGGAAAACCACGGAGGCCCCGAAGAGGGTCTGGCGCCGCAGCCTCGGGGTTCGGGCACGTACCCTCTGGGTCCTGAGCTGCTGGGCTGTCACTGCCCACACTGTCACCCAGCGTGTCTCACTCTCAACTCAGCCCTTTTGGACTCCTTGCACTCCTTGGGAAGAAAAGGCCCCTTTTTTTTTTTTTTTTTTTTTGCCTAATGCACATACATTTGTGGGGAGGTGGGGAGAGACAGAGACAGGAATAGGGAAAGTGAAAAATCACCCCCAGGGGGATGGCCACATGGCAATCCCTCCTCCTCCACTCTCCTCCTGCAATCTTGGGCATGCAAATGCGACTGGCTTGAGTTTCAAGCTACTGTGTGCAGGACTCAAACCGTGGTCGACCATGTGGGAGTCCAGCAATGGAACTGCACACCATCTGCTAATCCCGGAAGGATGCATTCTTAAACACATCATAAAGGGGACATTTTTCAACCATTATAAAATAAGCACAAGGCAGAATTTCTAGAATTTAGATTAAGCGTACAGGATGGATCACAAGCTGTTACCTTTTCCCTTATTACGGTCTACTGAAATGAGAGTAAAAGGGTTGTGTTTTAAAGGCAGGGCCAGCCCACGGCCTGGTAGTTAAGATGGCTGGATCCCACAGGGCTGACCATGTGGTCCAAGTTCTGGACCCAGTGGCTCCAGAAACACTCCGGGTGCATGTGCATGTGTGCCCCAAACCTCCGAAGGAGCAAGAGATGGAAGAGAAGGGACTGCGGCAAGGCCATGCCCCTGGGGGGTGAGTTCTCACTTTCCCTCTTCTGTCTCTCTCCAGCAAGTGCATATGCCCTATAGCAATAATCGGAAAAGGGGGGGGGCAAAAAAAAACAGCAAGTTAGCGTGGTGGTTAGGGTGGCTGGAACCCACACGACTGACTGTGCAGTTCAAGCCCCAGGCCCAGCGGCTCGCAGAGCACATCCGGCAGGCACACGTGTAAATGGAAAAATCCCCAGGGGGGAACGGAGAAGGGATTGGTGTGGCCACCACCCTGGAGACTGCTTTCTCACTTTCCTTCTCTCGCTCCCTCTCTCCAGCAAGTGCCCTATAGCAAGTTTTAAAAATGAAAATATTTTTTAAAAAATGGATATAACTCTCTGAAAAACAGAAGATGAAATCAACTGAGAAACATCAACAAGGGGCAAAGAGGAAGGGGCGGAGAGGAGGAGAAGGCCGAGGCAAGAGGTGGTTAAGGCGCCTGCCTCTCCCTGTCCCTGCCCCTGTCCCTGTCCCTCTCCCTGTCCCTCCCTCTCCCTCTCTCTGTCCCTGTCCCTGTCCCTCTCCCTCCCCCTCTCCCTCTCCAGGCCAAGAAGGACCCACCAGCAACACAGCACTGGGTCCCCCTGGGGATGCACAGGCCAAGGAGTGACACCGCAGAGCAGGGGCAGGCCCAGGCTGGGCATGAGAAGACCCCAAGGGTGAGCAAGCGGCAGGGAGTCTCCACTAGCCCTGAACCCGCAACCTTGGCCAGACCATGCACAGGTTAAAAACGGACCAGCAGATGGCATAAGAGTTGACCTCAGTTCAAGTCCCGGACCCTGAGACTTAAAACTCATGCCAGGTGCGCATGTGTGCTTGCTCAAAACCACAAGAGGAGAATAGAGAGGAGCTGCATGGTCATCCCCCCGGGGTGGTTTCTCTCTTTCTGTCTCTGTCTCTCCAGCAAGCACATATGCCCTATAGCAAAAATCTCTCCCTCAAAAACAAAACAAAACAAAACCTATTTTAGGATATAAAAATCATTAATATTCAGCCTTAAAAAAGAATCTGGCAACCACATATCCAGTGTCCTCACTGCGGGGTGGAAACCGAGGCACTGACCCATACAAGCCCACGGCCCCCCAGGTCAGGCTGGCTTGCAGAGCCAGAACCACAACTAAGACCCCTGCCGTCAGCTCAGGCTCCACCCGGCCCCAGCGTCCCGATACGCGTGAACGTCAGAGCCAGACTTTTCATCCCAGCTTGAACGCCCCCCCCCCATTCTCCCTGTCATGCCAAAGCAAATCCAGCGTCTCCATTGTGGCCCACAAGCTATCCAGGACCTTGCCCTGCTCTGGGTCTCTCCCCCAAACCCATCCTTGGTCCAGCCCCCCACCTCTCTGCCCACTGTTCTTGGGCAGCAAAGCACCTCCTGCCCCCCTCCAGGCTTTGGCACTCCTGGTTTCATGGGGCCCCAGCTCTTCCTGAGGTCCCTGCTCACCAACCACCTGCGTAGAACAGCATGCGGGGCGGGGTGTCACTTGCGTCCTCCGTTACTTTTCTCTGGGGCAGGAAGGGTCCTGGTGTGTCCAGGTGCTGTCTGTCTCTTGTCTTTCGGGGTAAGTGCCAGGAGAGCAGGAAAAATTAAGTTCTTTACATACTACTGTGTCCCCAGAGCCCAGAACAGTGCCCAGCACAACACCAGCACGCCAAGTATTTTTGCTAAATGAACTGATCCAACTGAAGAAGTTGCTTTGGCTAGGAAATGAAGGAAGGGATGTCTGCGGGTGCCTTATGCGCCAGATGAGCAGGGTTTGAATCCCATTTCCCCAACTGGTAGAGGCTAGGAATGCTAAATCTCCCTTTCTCTATCTTTACATTTTATTCTGCTCAATTCAGAAAGTCTCATACAGTGGGTACATATGGGACTACTTCAAATGTTCATGGAAAGTGGAATTAAAGTGTAAGTTTATTTGTGGCAGAAAATGTAGCACATATATACTGAAATACTACTCAGCCATTTAAAAAAATGTAAAAAAAAAAAGCAAGATTCTGTCACTTGATACAAAGTGGACGAACCTAGCAGAAGTGACGCTGAGTGAAATAAGCCAGATAAAAAGACAAACACTGCATGTCCCCGCTCGATATAAACCGAACGTCTACACACTCTGGTTGAAATGCAAAGACTTGAAGACACAAAGGCAGAGCAAACGGGGGACAGCAGGAGGTGAGGTGGTGAAGGTGCTGGACTCCCACGTGGCCAACCATAGTTCGAGTCCTGGAGCTGGCAGCTAGAAATCACGCCGGGTGCGTGTGCGTGTGTGCCCAAATCCTGAGAAGAGAATGGAGGAGAAGGGACTGCAGCGTGGCCATAACCTCCCCCCGGGGGGGGTGATCTCTCACTTTTCCTCTCACCATCTCTCTCCATTTCTTGAGAGAGAATGAGAGGGAACGAGCACACAACTTAGAGCGAAAAAAGAAGAAAAATAAAAAGGCCAGGAAGTAGAGAGGACAAGTGCAGACACAAGAGGCTGCCTGGGGGCCTGGGGGAGACGGTGTGGGGAGAGAGAGGGGCTCAGGAAAAGCAGTGACAGGAGTGTGTGGACATGAGGCACATGGGCGGGAGGGCAGCATACCAGGCCAGTGGGCGACGTGGTGGTTGAGGCAGTGGATCCCACGTGGATCCAGTGGCCTGAAAAACACACCAGGTGTGGGAACCAGCAGTTAGCGTAATGGCTATGTCGCTGGACTCCCACGTAGTCGACCGCGGTTCGCGTCCTGGACCCGGTGGCTTAAAACTCATGCCGGGCGCGTGTGCGTGCGTGCCCAAGATCCCGAGAGGAGAATGGAGGAGAAGGGATTGCGGCGTGACCATCCCTCCTGGGGGGTGATTTCTCGCTTTCTGTCTCTATGTCTCTCTCTGTCTGTCTGGCGAGCGCACGCGCCCTATAGCAAAAATCTCTCAAAAAAAAAAAAAAAACACACCAGGTGTGTGTGGGTGCCTGCGTGCCCCAAATCCTGAGAGGAGGGAGAGACGGAGAAGGGACTGCGACTTGGCCATCCCCCATGGGGCTCTTCCTCATTTCCTTCTCTTTCTCTTGGCTGAACACACATACTGTCTACCAGGTTAAAAAAAAAAATGGGGCCCACCAGGCAGCATGGAAGAGTCCCAGACCTAGCAGTCTGAAAATCACACAAGGCGTGTGTACCCAAAATCTCGAGTGGAGAATGGAGGAGGAGGGATTGCAGCATGGCCATCCACCGAGGGGATATTTCTCACCTTCCCTCTGTCTCTCCTCTCTGGCAAGCACACATGCCCTATGGCAACAACCTAAAAAAAAGAAAGAATGGCATGCTATACCGCAGAGTGGAAAAAAGGGATGTTGCCAATTATATATAGATATAAATAAAATACACACACACACATATGAATATAGAATAAAGAAAAGCTAGTAGGGCAAAAATTGAATGTACACAGGGCCAGCAGATGGCATAGTAGTTAAGACGCTGGACTCCCAAACGGTTGACCATGGTTTGAGTCCCAGACCCGGTGGCTTGAAACTCACGTTGGGCACGTGTGCATGGGTACCCAAGATTCCCAGGGGAGAACGAAGGAGAAGGGACCCTAGCGCAGCAATCCCTCCGGGGGTGGGGGTGATTTCTCGCTTTCTGTCTCTCTATCTCCCTCTGTCTTTTCAGCAAGTGCATGTGCCTTGCAGCAAAAAATTCTCTCTAAAAACAAACAAATGAAAAAGAATTATTTTTATTTATCGTTTGTTTTTTTTTTTTTTTTTTTTTTTTTTTTTTTTTTTTTATAAGTACAATGCTCACGAGAGAGAGACAGAGAGAGAGCAAGCGAGAAAAGCCCCTAGGTCTGGGACTCGAACCATGGCTACCCATGTGGGAGTCTAGCACCTTAACCACCAACTGCCTGCTGGCCCTGAAGCCTCTTTTTTAAATGCAAAACCCTGAGTATAAAATTCCTAGAGCCCACCCCTTCAGAAGACAGAAAGGGCTATGGGAGGTCAGGCGATGGCACAGTGGGAACACAACTGGACCCACATGGGGAAGGTGCAGAGTCCACACCCTGAGAACCCCCTGAGCACACTAGCTGTGCCCACACCTGCCTGCGTTCACACCAGCTGTGCCCACACCTGCCTGTGCCTACACCTGCTGTGCTCACACCTGCCTGCGCTCACACCTGCCGTGCCCACACCAGCCGTGCCCACACCTGCCTGTGCTCACACCTGCCTGTGCTCCCATCTGCCTTTGCTCACACCAGCTGTGCCCACACCTGCCTTGCTCACACCTGCCTGTGCTCACACCTGCCTTGCTCACACCTGCCTGTGCTCACACCAGCTGTGCTCACACACAGGCCAGCTGAGACTGGGGATGGATCATGGCATGAAGACCCTATTGGGGCCCCCTTTGAAAAAATAAATGAACTTTAAAATATACACAAATAGACACATACTAAAGGGCTTTGGAACTGAAAAGCCCTGAAACTTAAATTTTCTTTAACCTCCAGCGGGTAAACCACAGCCGTTATAAAAACGTAAAACTGAAGCAGCCACGGCTGTCACAAGCAGTACTGTCACATTAGCCACCAGCAGACGCCCCAGAGGAGATGTCCAGGGCAGACAGCCCCGTGGTATTCCGGCCACGCGAGCAGAGGGGTGCAGAAACCAGACTCCCGAGGGCTGCATTTCCACCAGTCACCCGAACACCAGGACGTGACCAGATCGCCAGCACAGCGATCCATTTAAAGGGGAAATCACGGGAGCAGCAGAAGGTGTAATGGTTACATTGTTGGACTCTCTGATTCGTTGACTGTGGTTCAAGTCCTAGACTCGGCACCTTAAAACCCACGCCAGGCACATGTGCGTGCGTGCCCAGAATCCCGAGAGGAGAAGGGATTGTGGCGTGGCTCTCCCTGCTGGGAGGGCGATTTCTTGCTTCTGTCTCTTCAGCAAGCACACACGTCCTATAGCCAAAATCTTGCTAAAAAAATAAAGAGGAAATCACTTGCAACTAGTAACTTACTAAGAAGATGAACCAGTAATACTCGTGGTGAAAAATGTCCAGATCTGGGCAAAACCAGGCACAAGAGCAGGAGCCCTCAAACACATCCTATAAAAAAGACAAAACCTGGTGCCGGTGCAACCTCGCCCACAGGGACGCTGCTGGCCGCACCTGCTGCATGCCAGGCTGTCCCCGCCGCAAACAGGCCCAGCTACACGTGCCTCGCAAACGGCTGCAAGCAAAGTTTGAAAACGGGGAAAGTGAGGCGGAGAGACGAAGCCATTTGTCCACAGTCATGGAGGTAATGAGTAACAAATTTAGGATCTGAAACTGGGTAATCTGGGACCAAAGTCTATATTCTCATCCTCTTACTCTCACTCACACGAGTTCTGTTAACTCGGCGATGAACCTTGGCCCACAGCTGAAAGGCCCTATAATGAAGTGGAAAAGTACTGATACGCTGAGTCCAGAAATCAAACACACTATCTGGTGATATGGGTCCTGTTTCCTGTAGATATTTTGGCCACAACCACCACCCTCAGAAAGTGGTTAAGAAAATTAAAGATCCTTTTTATTTTTTAACACTTCTAAATTGTCAACACATATCAGATCTTTATTATAGCATCAAACTACCCGGTTTTTGCAGGAAAATTCAGGTCTTTAACATTTATCTTCATATCGTACTATAATCAATCCTACTCAGGGCTGAGTTCACCTAAAAATAAGCTGACTTTTCTCTTTTTTAAAGTGTTAAACTAACTTGCCAATCTATTGCAACCATAGGCTCTTTTCAACCTGACACCGTTCCCCGCTATCGAGATAGACGATGAACGTGAACAAATTCACCATTAATTGAGTGACTTATGAGTTTTCTTTTTTTTTTTCCCTTATGTTTTCCTTTTTTGGTTTGTTTGTTTGTTTGTTAAGTTTTATGGGAAGAACTGTGTTAGCTAGCCATAAAAGGTACTCTTTACCCGAACCCAGCTGAGGTCCTTGAGAGGTACCACCAAAGCCAGGCCCTTTCAGCTCCTTCCATGTCAACAGTCATGGGGTGTTTTTCTGGGGGTCTCTCTTTCTCGGACAACTGATGTGTCTAAATGCACAGGGTTCTCACCACCTCGCAGGAACACAGCCAGCAATAAACAAATAAAAATCGACAGCTCTTACAAAGACGCCCCTTCACGGTCTGATGTCTAAAGCCAAAGGAGGGAGGGAGGGAGGGAGGGAGGAAGGAAACGGAGGCGCGGAGGTGGCCAGCGAGGCCACGGTTTGCGGAAGTCCCCGTGTGGGAAGTGGTGCCGTGTGGTTTGCAGAGAGCACTCTCGCCAGGAGATAAGACGTCGCGGCCCACCCTGTCAATGGATGGCACTTCATGGAAGGCGCCTGGGCGAGGCATCTCCCTGCTCACTCGTCCAGCGGACAGTGGACAAGTGGGGTCCACAGGTGCACGTAGGGCGACGTCGCAGAGAACGGAGCACATGGACACAGACTCCACGCTCCCATGTTGTCTCCAGGCCGGAAACCCGACGGCAGGAAAGCCTGACAGGGTCTAGGGCAACCCTCCACGTTATACCTGGAAATTCAAGGGTCAGTGATGCTCAGGGAAGTGCCAGCTACCGTGGCACACAACGGGCTGCCTCACGACAGAGTGGAGGAAGCAGAGGAAAGTGTAGTTGTGACCCTCAAGGCAGACTGTCCCCAGAGCAAAGCCACTCCATCTCTTGGTCACCTCCTCCCCAGCACGCTCCACAGCTCACTCATGTTGTACAAACGATGCATACACTGAACCGCACATGACGGCACAGTGTGAACGCTCTCCTGCCAGGGAGGCATATACAAAGCCCTCCAGAGGGAGCATGTCTGTGTCCCAATCTCACGAGCGAGGAACTACCTACTCGTGTCCCTTTCACAGTGACAACTATAACGGGAACAGCACCGCCGTGGTTACTTGGAAGAAAGGTGGATGGGAATGAGCCAGGCCTGCAGCACAGGGGCTAAGGGAGCTGGATCCCACATGGCCAACCACAGTTGGAATTCCAACCTCAGTGACTTGGAAAACACATCGGATGTTGTGTGTGTGCATGTCCAAAAAGAGGGGAAAGAGGATTGTGAACCAGCCTGCCTCGGGGTCTGCATTTCCATCTGTCACAGGAGTCCAGGATGTAACCAGAGCACCAGACAGAGCCACTTGGGCAGGAAATCATGTGCCATCAGTAACTCGCTCCCAGCATGACAGCCATGCTCACGGCAGCAACGTCTTCACCTGTACCGGTCTAAGAGCAAAACGGTTCCACACGCGTACACCCCAGAGCCGCTCACGGCATTTGCTCTGCATGGAGGGGCTCTGCCTGAGTCTGCCTGTCATTGTCACACTCCAGCTCCTGGCCAAGGGGAAGCGTTTCTCCACCCCTCTTCACCTCCATCCCCACCCCCCAATACAAAAGTCTACACTTGGCCACCAGACCTTCCTCTGCTCATAGAATTTGGTCTCCTTGGGAACTAGCAGTTGGCGTAATGGCTATGTCACTGGACTCCCACGTAGTCAACTGCAGTTCGCGTCGTGGACCAGGTGGCTTAGAACTCACGCCGGGCGCGTGTGTGTGCGTGCCCAAGATCCCGAGAGGAGGATGGAGGAGAAGGGATTGCGGCGTGACCATCCCCCCTGGGGGGTAATTTCTCACTTTCTGTCTCTATGTCTCTCTCTGTCTGGCGAGCGCACACGCCCTATAGCGAAAACCTCTAAAAAAAAAAAAAAAAAAAGAATTTGGTTAACTTTAAAATGCTCCTGAGATAAGTGCTAAAATACCTATGTTATCAGCAAACGCTTAATAGGAACTAGCGATAACAAGGAAGTAACTTGAAAGGTTTCTAAGAATCCCCAGCCTAGTAGCGTATGGTGTAACAGGGAGAAAAAGAAAGCAAGTTACATAAATCATGATGTCAAATACACTTCCTTTAAACAAAAATAGCAAGAAGTCACATTTTGAATGAAGACACTTCAGTGCAGGCAGGTGGGAGAAGATGGGGGTGGAAATACGGTGGGTATTTCAAATGCAATGCCATTTCCTACATTCTGCAAAGTATTCTTCTCGTAATTGCCTTCGGTGCCCACAGCACGGTGTTTTGAATATATTCAAGGGGAAAAGAGTTAAATAAAACTTTGATAAAAACTTGACTTCTTTATATCACTAAAAATTGCTGAAAGCCAAACCTTATGAATAAAATAAACCAGAAAATACCATTTCTGAACAAAAACATTGGTTTTTCTTACAGCCTTTGCCTCTCTCATCATAATATAAATAATCGGTCAACAAAACACAGCCACACAGCCAGCTCCAAGGCTATTTTTCAAGGCCTAGAATTTTTTGGTTTTTGGTTTATTTTATTTTATTTTTATTTTTATTTTTTTAAATTTGACCAGAGAGAGAGAGAGAAAGGGAAAATAAGAAAGCAAGCCTCCAGGTCTGGGACTCGAACCACGGTCAGCCATGTGGGAATCCAGCACCTTATCCACCACACCACCTGCCAGTTCCTTTAGTGTTTCTAATTTTAAGTTGCAAGATGGCAACTCTTTAATTAAATTTCTCTCTTCATTTACTAGTAATTACCAGTATTGTACTGCTTTTCATAAAAAGCACTACATGACAAACAAATGTTTTAACACAGAAAATGAAAAGTTAAAACTAGAAGGTGGGGGCAGCAGGTGGCCTGGTACTCAAGGCACTGGACTCCCACACGACAGACTGTGGTTCTAGTCCCAGACCTGGTGGCTTGAAAAATCACACCAGGCGCATGTGTATGAGTGCCCAAAATCCTGAAAGGAAAATGGAGGAGAAGGGATTGTGGTATGGTCATCCCCCTTGACGGGTGATTTCTCACTTTCCCTCTCACTGTCTTTCTCTAGCTCTCTCCAGGGAGTATATGTGCCCTTTGACTATAACCTAAAATAAATAAATAAATAACTAGAAGGAGAGGAGGGTGAGGCAGAAAGAAAACAGCAGTAAGTGATCGTCCCTCATCTAGTGGATCATGCTAAAACAATTTCCTTGGAGGAGGGGAATTTTCAGTCCCTGACGAAGACCGTGAGAACAGGCCATAATGATCTATACTCCGATTTCCTGCTGTGGAAATGCAAGCTCTGAGTACTCATGATAGACTTGGGACTATGCAGTATCTAACAAAGGGAGTTATTACTCCATACAGGTCTCTCTTGCTCCCCAGGAGTATTTAAAACCTCTGTGTGTTGGCCTACTAAATACGACGCATGATCCTAGACTAGATCTTGCACTTGGGGGAGGGGCGGGGAGGAGGGAAAATGCAGTGAATGAATGAAGTTTCACTATGGACTCGACCGACAGGAGTACTGTACCAGGCTGAATGTTCTCATGTTGGTCACGGTACTGTGGTTATACAGAAACTGTCCTTAGAGGTTATGATATGCCCCAGCAGAATAAAAAGTAGAGACAATTCAATACATACCTCCAAAAATAACTAGAATTATTATCAAAAGGGAACAGCATAATGTAATGTTCAGTGTTGAAAAGAAAAATATGAATACCTCCTTGATTTGATTATTATACACTACACATAAAAAAACCATACTGTGGGGCCGGCAGGTGGCGTGGTGGTTGAAGCACTGGACTCCCACGGGGCCAACTGCGCTTCGAGTCCTAGACCTGGCAGCTTACTTTCTCACTTTCCTTCTCTCTCTCTCCCTGGTCAAATTAAAGAATAATAAGTAAATTAAATAAGAAATTTTTTTAAAAGGCATACATACTCCATAAAGATGTACCTATAATATAGGTAAACCAGAAATCACAATAAAAGAAAATGTCTTTGCTCCTAGCCACTACACAATGACCTATTTTTTTCTTTTTTTCTAATTTTTTATTTGTAAGTTGATTTTTATACAATGACCTATTTTAACGGGGCATACTCTCCAATGTCGCATATAAAGAAAAAGAGAGAGACCAAAAGAATGATAGGGCAAATGAGCAAAACCCTAGGCAATTCGTCAAATGGAGCAATGTTACTTGAGAATAACCTCTGCTGTTATTGCAATTTTCTGTAAGCTTGAAACTACAGCAAAAAAAAAAAAATCACATAAAAAAGGTCTAGGGATACGGATGGAAGGAATGGGATCCTCCACCTAATCTGTGTTAAACATGTTTCAGGTTCCGGGGTGGCAGGGGTGGAAGGGGAGACAATAAACATTATTCAGTGAAGACAGACAGCTTCAAAAAGTAAGGCATAAATCAGACCCTGTATAGAATCTGTTTTCTTGGCTTTTTTCAGTGATTAATAATGAGGAAAGCCAGACTCAAGACTGCAGATGAAGAGGACAAATAGGAATCAGAAAAATAGGAAAAGAGACACAAGAAAGGAAATTGAGACACACAAAATAAAGGAAGTCGATACTACCTTATTTCAGAAATAAGGAAACTCAAGTGCCAATACGACAGTGAGCGTCCATGGCATAATACAGCTGAGAACGTTCAGAACCAGAAAGCTCCGTCACACCCGGGCCACCGCAGAGGACTCAGGGTGAAGACCCAGGGAGTGAACCACCAGGAGACTGTGAAGTTGGGTACAGATGCTTCCGATTAACCTGGAGTAAAAGGAGAAATGTTTTCACTCCACACCAACGCCCAGATTCCTAGGAGGTACTGAGAAAGCACAAGTCTTCAAGGAGGGATAAGGAGGGCCCTACGGACCCAGTAGCTTAAACTCACGCCGGGCACGTGCGCGTGCGTGCCCAAGATCCCGAGAGGAGAATGGAGGAGAAGGGATTGCGGCGTGGCCATCCCCCCAGGGGGTGATTTCTCGCTTTCTGTCTCTCTGTTTCTCTCTGTCTGTCTAGGGAGCGCACGCGCCCTGTGGCAAAAAGGAATTTGAAAAACAAGAACAAACTCAACCCAAAATTAGTAAAAGGAAGGAAATGATAAAGATTAGAGCAGAAATAAAGGAAACAGGGGTTAGAAAAATGATACAAAAGACCAGTGAAATAGAGTTGCTTTTTTGAAAAGATAGAATTGGAACACCTTTAGTTAGACAAAGAAAGAAGGAAAGAAGACTTAAACAAATAAAGTTAGAGATGAAAAGGGAGTCCTTACCACTGATACCACAAAAATATGAAGGATCATAAGAGACTACTATGAATAGTTATTCACCAACAAATCGGATAACCTAGAAGAAATGGATAAATCCCTGGACGAAGACGGACTTAGTGACCTGATGGTTAAGGGAGCTGGATCCCATATGGTCAACCATGCAGCTCAAATCCCAACGCTGGCACTGTAAAACTATGCCAGACACATGTGCACGTGTGCCCCAAATCCTGACAGGAGAGAGAAATGCAGAAGGGACTGTAGCATGACTGTGACCCATGGGCGGGCGGAGGGTAGGGGTGGGGGTGGGGGGCAGGTGTGCTTTTTCTTAAAAGATTGCATAGTGGGAACCATGAGGAGTAATGATTACGTCACTGGACTCCCACGTAGTCGACCACAGTTTGAGTCCCAGACCTGGTGGCTTAAACTCACACCACGTGCGTGTGCGTGCATACTCAAAATCCTGAAAGGAGAATGGAGGAGAAGGGATTGCAGCATGGCCAGCCCCCGTTGGGGGAGTGATTTCTCACTTTCTGTCTGGCGAGTGCATGTGCCCTATAGCAAAAATATCTCTCTCAAAAATAAAAGAAAAAGGGACCAGCAGTTAGCATAATGGCTATGTTGCTGAACTCCCATGTAGCCAACCGTAGTTCAAGTCCCAGACCCGGTGACTTAAACTCAGCCAGGCGCATGTGCATGCATGCCGAATGGCCATCCCCCTTGGGGGGGGGGGGATTTCACGCTTTCTATCTCTCTGTCTCTGTCTTTCTGGCGAGCACACGCACCCTATAGCAAAAACCTCTCCAATAAAATAAAATAAAGAAAGATTAAATTGTGAAGAAATAGGAAATCTGAAAAATCTGAACAGACTAATAACTAATGAGGAGAATGATTTAGTAATAAAAAGTCTTCCATCAAAAGCCCAGGACATGACAGCTTCATTACTGAATTCTACTAGACATTGAAAGAACTAATACAGACTTTTCCCAACTCTTTCAAAAAGTGGAAGAGGAGGAAACACTTCCAAACTCATTCTCCAAGACCAGTATTACTCTGGCAACAAATCCAGACAAGGATACAACAACAACAATAAAGAAAACTACAGATCAATTTCTCTGATGAATAGAGATGTAAAAAGCTTCAACAAAACACTAGCAAACCAAATTCAACAACACTAAAAAGATTATTCACCGAGATCACGTGAGACTCATCTAATGGATATAAGAATGGTTCAATATACACAAATCAATAACACATCACCTCATAACGAAGAAGAAAAACCATACGGTCATTTCAATAGAAGCAGGAAAAGCATTTGACAAGATTCAGTATCTTTTTCTGATTAAAAAAGTCTCAACGAATTACATATAGAAGCAATGTAACTCAACACAGTAAAGCTCACATCCGATGACCCTGCAGTTGACATCACAGTGAATAGTGAAGTTGAAACTTTTCCTCTAAGCTCTGGAACAAGACCAGAATGCCTACTTGAATTCACCACTTTTATTCAACACGGTGCTGGGAATCCCAGCCTGAGCAATTAGGCCAGAGAAAGAAGTAAAAGGTGTCCAGATTGGAAAGGAAGGAGTTAAACTGTCTCTGTCTACAAATGCCATGGCCTGTATCCATGGGAAGGTCTTCAAAAAGTTGAGGAAAATGAATATAATGAAAAAACTATGCAGGCCAGCTGACACCCCAGTAATTAAGGTAGCTGGATCCCACATGGCTGACTGTGCAGTTTGAGTGCTGGACCCAGTGGCTTGAAAAACGCACCAGGCATCGTGCACGCGTGCCCACGATGCTAGAAGGAGAAACAGAGGACTGTAACATGACCATCCCCCACAGGGGTGCATTCTCAGTTTCTCTCTTGCTCTCTCTCTCTCTGTGTCTCTCTTCAATGAACACGTGCACCTGCTAGCAAAAATTTTTCTTAAAGAAAAGGAAAAAAAAACTATACATGGATTTCAAATGTTTTTACATCACAATAAACTCATACTTTCATTCCACTTTTCCACAAACTTTTAAATTAAGCCCTAAAGACTTCATACACAAATACACAAAAAGCCTATTCAAAACAAAAAGCTAATTCCGTAAAGCTGCAGAATACGAAATCGACATACAATAATGTCATAGCTCTATACACTAAAAATGAACTATTCAAAAAAGAAATCATGAAAGCAATTCCATTTACAACAGTTACAAAAAAATTAAAATACTGGGACCAGCAGGTGGCGTAATGGCTATGTCGCTAGACTCCTATGCAGTCAACCACGGTTTGAGTCCCAGACCCAGTGGCTTAAACTCACGCCAGGTGCGTGTGCATGCGTGCCCAAGATCCTGAAAGAAGAATGGAGGAGACAGGATTGCAGAGTGGCCATCGCCCTTGGGGAGTGATTTCTTGCTTTCTGTCTCTCTGTTTTTCTCTGTCTCTCTGATGAACACACATGCCCTGTAGCAAAAATCTCTCCAAAATAAATAAATGAATAAAATACTTAGAAATAAATATGACCAAGGAGATGAAAGATCTGTACATTTAATAATATATAACACTGAAGAGAGAAATTGAAAAAAACACAAATAAATGGAAAGATATCCAGTGTTCATAGATAGAACTAATCTTGTTAAAACATGCATACAGCCCAATGTAGACTCAATGAAATCCCTATCAAAAACCCAGTGACATTCTTCACAGAAATAGAAAAAAGTAACCCTAAAATTCATATGAAACCACAAAAGACCCCCAATAGCGAAAGCAATTTTGAGCAAAACGGATAAAACTGGGGTCATTACCTAACCTCAAAATATACTACAAAGTTACAATAACCAAAACAGTATGGTGCTGGCATAAAAATAAACACATGGCCTAAAGTAAGAGAAGAGAACCGAGAGCCCAGAAATCCATGCAACTACAACTAATTTTCAACAACGGTGTCAAGGACACACAACGGGGGAACGGTAGTCTCTCCAATAAGTGGTGCTGGAGAAACTGGGTATCCACATGCAGAAGAAGAGACCCTTATTTCTCACCAGGTACAAAAATCAACTCAGCATGGATTATAAACTTCAATCTAAGGCCCCAAACTAGGAAACTAGGAAACTACTAGGAGAAAATGGAAAGAAAACAACCCAGTATGATCCAGAAAACCCAACAGCAATACCCTGAGGTATTGAGAAGACTGGTACCATCATACTTTTAACGGATGGCCTCCACTTTCCACTTACCCTAGGTCAAAAATTAAAATGTGAAGCATCTCAGTACAGAGAGTGCTCAGTTTCAGGACAAGATGACCAAACGGTAAGAGAGACACCTGTGGAGGAGCTGCACTTGGGGAGGTGCAATGAGTTTGTGTCAGAACTCAGATCCTGAATCTTCTAACTCCTCGCAGTGAGACCATCTCTCTGGTTCCTGATAGACAGTTAGGATGAACCTGCCCTCCCTGCTTCTAAGAGTTAACGTCTCCCCATCTTCTCCAACCCAGCGACGCCACACACACGAGTACCCACCATGCGCTAGACGCTCCTTAATACACAGATGGCTAAACTAGGAATCCTCCCCTCAAGGAGCTAAAACAAAGTCTGTTTCTCCTTCGATACGTTACCAAGTCTTAAGAGAATCACGGTGAGTCTACACCCTACCCAGTCTTCGAGTCCTTGCTACTAGATTAAACCTGGGGTAAATCAGGGTTTTAACTTGCACCTTTTCCTTTCCTCACAGTCAGTCCGACAGAACCTAACTTTGCACCCTTGGAATCGATGCTACCTGAAGTTCTCGACAACCTGCTGAGTCTTCACTGATACCAGACGGCGGAGACAGGGAGGGGAAAACCCCACTGTCACCTCTGCCACCGTATATCCACCTGCTGAGAAGATTTCATCAGCGTAAGCACTGCAAAGCCACACCCAAGCCAGGATTAAAGAGCTGGCCTGACTGACTCCATCTTGCTTCTGCTGCCTTGTTAATCATGGCTTATCGGTAAGCTCCGTGCAGAGAACTGAAACCAGTTATTCTGCCCTGCGTGCCCAGAACTACCGCCACCTCTCAGACGGTGAGTGCCCACGACTGTCGGGGCCTGGTGACCTGCTCCAATAATGAACAACGTGCCCTGTGCTTGGACAGCAGCAGATGTGCACCCCCCAACCCCTTCCCCTGCACAAGTTCAGTCTCTCACCCAGTACCGCGGGGACCGTCATGGATGCTAGTCCGCTCTCTTTCCATTCTGGACTAATTGAGTACATTCCTTATTCACGTGGTCTCTTTGAAACTGCCCTTTGTCGAGCAACAAGCGGCACGGACCTGACTTCCGGTCCTCCGGTCTATGGGCATCCCTGACTGTTCAGGTATCATGTATTCTATCGACACTTCCGGCACAAAATGCGTGCCTGGGCCAGGGTTCGGGGAGGGCTGGCCCCTTACCCCCCATTCCCCGGTTCTCAGCAGACACCATTCAGCTCAGTTCTTACACCACATGCCTGGAGTTAGCAGATATTCCACGGAGTAAAAGCTCAGCCTCCCCAGACTGTCCCCTACTGCGATGTCAACCACAAGCAGCAGAGCCCCACGTGACCCACAACTTCTGTCCAACTGTCTACACATGGGCCCTGACCATGAGTCTCTCTTCAGGTTCAAGAATTTTCTGGAATGACTCATAGAGTCCAGGGAAATTGACTTACTATCACCAAGTTACCACAAAATATATATATATATATGAAAGGTTTTTGCTATAGGGCGCGTGCGCTCGCCAGCCAGACAGAGAGAGACAGAGAGACAGAAAGCAAGAAATCACCTCCCAGGGGTGATGGCCACGTCGCAATCCCTTCTCCTCCATTCTCCTCTCAGGATCTTGGGCACACACGCACACGCACCCGGCATGTTTAAGCCATCGGGTCCACGACTCAAACCGCAGTCGACTACGTGGGAGTCCAGCGACATAGCCATTACGCTAACTGCTGGTTCCCTGCAGAAGATATTGTAAAGGAATGAATGAACGGCAGATGAAGAGACACATAGGGTGAGGTTGGGAAGTCCCCAAGTACAGTTTAAGCACTGCAAAGCCACACCTACACCAGGATCAAAGGGTTGACTTGACTGACTCCATCTGGGGCATACCATGCAATGCAGGGCACACCACCCTTCTGGCACAGAGACGTGTTCTTTGGCTGGTTGTTTGGTTTGGTTTATTATAGGGTGCTTGTGCTCACCCGAGAGAGTTGAGGAAGAGAGAGAGAGAGAAGGCAAAGTGAGAAATCACCCCAGGGAGGATGGCCATGTCACAATCCATTCTTCTCTTGGGATTTTGAGAACAGATGAGTTTTTCAAGCCACCAGGTCTCGGACTCGAATCGTGCACTCAGCCATGTGTGATCCAGCACCTTAACCACCATGCTGCCTGCTGGCCCCTGTGGACGTGTTCCTGTTCACCAACCTGTAATCTCTCGCATCCCTTCAGTTAGGGTTTTTAAGGAGGTGTCATTACATAAGCATGATGATTAGGCAACAGCCTTTAGTAATTAACTCAAACTCCAGGCCCTCTCCTAGGGGTGGGATCAGGGCTGAGGGGTGGAGATGAAAGTTCCAATCCTCTATGGGACCAGCAGTTGGCATAATGGCTCTATTGCTGGACTCCCATGTAGCCAAGCACTGTTCGAGTCCCGGACTGGGTGGCTTAAACTCACACTGAGTGCGTGTGCGTGCGTGCCCAAGATCCCCAGAGGAGAATGGAGAAGGGATTGCGGTGTGGCCATCCCCCCCGGGGGGTGATTTCTCACTTTCTGTCTGTCTTTCTCTGTCTGTCTGGCGAGCGCCAAAAACCCACAAAAAAAAAAAAAAAAAAAAAAGTTCCAATCCTCTAATCACAGGTTGGTCCCCTGGTGAGCACCCCAACAAGGGGCTATCCAGTTGTGGTCGAAAGAGGCTTGTTAAGAACAACAAAAGAACAAAAGATGCTCCTTCAAACTTTAAACTCTGGAGCTATTTCAAAAACCAGAAACAAAAAACAAACATTTCAATGAAAGATCTGCTTTCCTCTTTTTTTGTTGAGAGGTTTTTGCTATAGGGCATGTGCATTCCCCAGACAGACAGAGAGAGACAGAGAGACAGAAAGTGAGAAATCACCCCCCAGGGGGGATGGCCACGCCGCAATCCCTTCTCCTCCATTCTCCTCTTGGGATCTTGGACACGCACGCACACGCGCCCGGCGTGAGTTTCAAGCCACCAGGTCTGGGACACGAACCGCGGTCGACTACATGGGAGTCCAGAGAGATAGCCATTATGCTAACTGCTGGTCCCTCCTCTAACTAGTCTGGATCTGTTTCAGGAACCAGGGACAAAGACCAAAACATGTATTTTTTTTTTTCTTTTGATTATTGCCAGAGGACTCTTGCACAAGAGAGAGTGAGAGACAGGGAGAAAGCACCGTCCAATAGGGCAAGGACTAAATCCATTTCACTCCGTTTCTGCATCCTGTCAGGACCCAAGGCATAAACGCACGTGCACCTGGCCTGTTTTTCCTGCAGCTGGGGCCGGGATTTGAACTACCATCAGTCAGATCTGGCTTCCAAAGCAAAGTGCTTAGCCACTGGGCTCCCTGTATTTCCTATTGGGTTGTTGGGAAAATCATGGCGCATTTTTGCATAGAAGAACACATTATGACTTTCCCGACAACCTAATGCCATATCCCGATATCACAAGCGCTCAAGCTTGAATAGGCAGTACACAGTAAATCAGGTCATCAAGACAACAGGCGGAAACAGCACGCAGAGGCGGAGCGGGGTGGAGTCCACTTTTTGGCAGGAAGGATACAGGAAAGGCTTCAGAGAAGGCGGGGATCGAACTAGTCAAAAAGGATGAGTAAGAGTTTACACTCAGCAGATCTCGGGCAGGTGGACGGCTGGAGGATGGACAGAAGGACCCGTGGGCAGGCCCACACGCATGTCATTCCAGGAAGGCACTGACGGGGAGACAAGGCTGGGGAGGAGGAAGGCGAGGAGGAGGAAAAGTTGCCTAAGTACTTTGTATTCCACACTAGGGAATTTTAACTTGATCCTAGAGAAGCTAAGGGTTTGAGATACTCCTCTGGGGCTGGCTGGCTCCATGGTCTAGTGGTTAAGGCAGCCAGATCCCACATGGCCAACTCCACAGTTCAAGTCCCAGACCTGAAGCCTTGAGGAACACACTGGGTGCGTGTGTGCGCATGCCCAAAACCCTGAAAGGAGGTGAGAGATGGAGAAGGGACTGCAGTGTAACCATGCCCCATCGGGAGTGCCTTGTCCTCTGCCTCTCTCTCTGTGTCCCTCTGGCAAGCATATGTGCTATCTAGCGAAACTGCATCATGACTTTTCCGATGACCCGATATACACACATACATATCATATGTATATGCATGTGTCATAAATATAATGTGTATCTCTATCCCATTGTTTAGTTTCTCGGGAGAACCCTGACTCGTAAAACAGAACTTTATAATAGAGCACATCTGTGTTGGGGTTCGAATGGCGATGAGAAAGGAGTTACATTGGGACCAGCAGGTGGCGAGGTGGTTAAGGCACTGGACACTCCCACATAGCAGACCACGGTCCAAGTCCCGGACCTGGTGGCTTCCTTTCTCACTTTCTCTCTCTCTCTCTCTCTCTCTGGTAAAATTAAAATAAATGAATGAATAAATAAAATAAAATAAATAATTCTTTTTTAAAAAGTGGCTATTTGATGTAGGATAATAAGAATTTAAGAAGAAGAAGGAGAAGAAGGAGAAGAAGAAGAAGAAGGAGAAAGGAGTTTCAGTGTAAACAGATGGGGCTTGGTGGATAAGGGGGCTGGAACCCACATGGCCAACGGTGTGGTTCAAGTCCCAGACCCACAGCCTAAGACACACCCTGGGCAGGTGTCCATGACTACCCAAATCCCAAAAGGCGAAGGGGATGGAAGGAAAGGAGCTGCAGCGTGACCATCGCCCACTCGCCAGACAAGTGCTCACACTCTCTGGCACCAAAAATAAAATAGTGTAAACAGAAAATTTATATGAAAGTAATTTTGAAAGTACATATACAGATAGAGGAAAATGCTTTTACAAAGTCGAATTAAATAGCAGCAGATCCAAGACAAAAACACTGTCCAGGGTTAACTTTCTTCTATCATAAAAAAATTTCAAAAATAAAAGGTCATAGGAAAAATATTAAAGACAAAAGTTTCAAAATAAAGTTTTATCTGTATTATACAGTTTTAACCATTTTTTTCTTATTTTCCCTGGCGTTTCAAGGTTGTTCCCGAGATAGGTTTTGAAGAAGCAGCCCTACGATTTCTTGCACATGTTGTGCAAGTTTTCGACCTTCCAAGCCTCCGTTCGTGAATTTGACATTAAGTCTCACGAGACTCCCTACAGAAATGTCTGAGTAACAATGTGTGGGGAAGCACTGAGCACAGAGGCCGGCACGTGGGTAGTCATGGCAGGTGGCCAGGAAGTCGTCTCGCTTTACTACCAACTGAATGGGGGAGCTCGAACAGCAAGCCTGAGAAGCGCCCCTGAGGAGGTGCTGCCCGCGAGGCTGGCTGGCCCACAGCCCTCACGTGGGAACTTGGACTTGCAGAGGACCCCGCCGTCCCCACGGACAGGGTGTGTCAGGAGTCTGCCTGCACCAATGACACGGCAGATGCAGAACACCATTCCTCCTGCAGTCTGGCAGCTTGATGCATGCAAGGCAGAAGGCGCCCCGGTGGGACCAGCAGTTGGCGTAATGGCTATGTCGCTGGACTCCCATGTAATCGACCGCAGTTTGTGTCCTGGACCCGGTGGTTTAAAACTCACGCCGGGCACGTGTGCGTGCATGCCCAAGATCCCAAGAGGAGAATGGAGGAGAAGGGATTGCAGCATGGCCATCCCCCCTAGGGGGTGATTTCTCACTTTCTCTCTCTGTCTCTCTCTGTCTAGAGAGCGCACGTGTCCTGTAGCAAAAACCTCTCCAAAAAAAAGAAGGCGCCAGGTGACCAGCCCCAGCAGGGCCCTGGCCGCCGTCTCTAACAGGCTCCCGGCAGGCATTTCACCATCCGCACAGCCCCACGTTGGAGGAACGCCACGCGTCTTTTTTTTTCCTTTGAGCTTCTTTTATTGACTTTTTTCTTTTTCTTTTTTTTTCCAGGTTTTGCCATAGGGCAAGTGCACTCGCCAGAGAGAGGCAGAGGGAAAGTGAGAACCACCCCCTGAGGGATGGCCACCTGCAATCCCCATTACCCCTTCCGGATTCCAGGCATGCTCACGGGCGGTCCAGCCTGATTTTCAAGCTGCCAGGCACGGGGTTGGCCATGTGGGAGTCCAGTGCCTTAACCACGACACCACCTGCTGGCCCTAAGATTTTTATCTTATTATTCATTTATTTGTTATTATTTTATCTTATTATTTATTTCTTATTTTATCTTACTATTTATTTTAACGGATGCTCACCTTCCATCACTTATCCCCATGGTTAAGCCTGTGGGTGAAGGGCTGGAGATGACTCCGTGGGGCCCCCCACAGCTCCCAGCCTGGGCCCCGGGGCTGCAGACTGCTGGCAGGGGAGGACAGAGCGCCCCAGTGCAGTGGGGCCTGCGGGCGGGCACAGAACACAGTTATGTTCCCGGACCTCGGGCCTCAGCGGTAACCTCAGGAGGGGAGTGTCCGTTCCTCCTCCGTGTCAGCCTCTCCAGCAGCGGCTTGCTCCTCCTTTTCCACCTCTTGGGGATCTCCAGGGTGGCAGAGATCAGCATGGCCCGCGGGAGGCGGCGTCCCGCACGCACCGCCCACTCTGCGCACGCTCACTTGCCGCTGCACGGGATGGCGGGCATTTGGACGCGGGGACTTTGGCGCGGAGACAACCCACCTGTCCTCTGGCACTCACAGGAGCTCGGGCGGCTGCAAGGCCTCGCTAAGAGGCAGGCCCACCGTCCTCCCCATCCTGCTACTGGGGCAGAGACCCCGGACTTCTCACCCTACATTCATCACCTTCCAAGAGAGTTTAGAATACGCCGATACCACTTCCACCAGGGGCAGCAACGCAACGCCGAGCTGGGGAGTAGGGTCCCAGGTGGGAAGCAGAGGACACAGAGGTGGCTTTGAAGCCAGGCCCTGAGGGAGGGCCTCTTCCCATATGCTTTCTCCTGGCTTGCTTGCTTTCTCTCTCTGGTAATTAAAAAAAATAATAATAACTTAACAAATGGAATTAAATAAATATATAATTCTTTAAAGAAAAAAAAAGACTATGTCAGTATCAGTCCCTGTTTCTTCCCTGTTTTCTTTTTCTTTTCTTTAAGGTTTTTGCCAGAAACAGAGGGAAAGTGAGAAATCAGCCCCCATGGGGATAGCTATACGGCAATCCCTTCTCCTTCATCCTCCTCCTGGGATTTTGTGCACACGTAACAAGTGTGTTTTTCAAGCCACTAGGTCCAGGACTCGAACCACAGTCAGCTATGTGGGAGCCCAGAGCCTTAACCACCATGCCACCTGCTGGCCCCAGTCCCTGTTTCTAAGATTTCTAAGGCTTTTTTTTGGTCAGTAAAGTCCCACATTTTACCACTTTCCATACTGCAATTTTTTTTGTTTCCCTTAAAATCTGTTTTAGATTTTAAAACAATTCAAATTTCTAATCCTTATCTGAAACACTTTTATATTTTTTAATTTTTCTGATTTAACAAATGACGAATAGCAAATGACCGTACATGACATAACACTTTCAGCAGGGACTAGGGAAACGCTATGTAATTAAATGCATTAATAGTTTCTCACACACACACACACATGCACACTGCACAGGACGACAGCTGCGTGTCACGTCAGATGTCACAAGTCGAAGACCCGTCGATGTTTGGGTTTTTGCGTTCGGGTTAGGGGGATGAAGGGCCCCGGAGCTGGAGCACAGGAACCTGGGAAGCCCTCAGGCCACCGTGACGGACGGCAGCAGCGACCCGTGTTGAGGACCACCATGAGCAGCACTGCCCTGCTGTCTGAATTGGGGAACCTACCACACAGAAACCCATGGGAGGAGAACACGAACAAAATCAAGTCCACTTCTGAGAGACGCTCTAGGACAAACACAGAATTAAAATTAAAAATTAGATCCTCAAGGATCCACATTCACCAGCTGTTCATGTGTGTTTGTGTGTAAATTTCTTGTCATAGTGGGTGTGCACTCACCAGAGAGTAGAGAGACAGACAGGTACAGAGAGAGGGGAAGTGAGAAATCACTCCCGGGGGGGTGGCCACACCACCATCCCTTCTCCTCCATTCTCCTCTCAGGATCTTGAGCACACACACACATATCAGCGAGATTTTCAGGCCACCAGGTCTGGGACTTGAATCACAGTCAGCTCCGTGGGAGTCCAGCACCCTAACCACCAATGCTGCCTGCTGGCCCCCACCAACTGCTGATCTCAATAGCGTGTGCTCAAACGCAGGCACCCAGTCCCCAGCCACCCCCTGGAACTCAGGGGCGTTTCCAGCAGAGGGGCTGGGATGCTACCAGGAAGTGCCAAACCCAACTTGCCAGGGGCAAAAAGTGACCAGAGGGGACATTCGTTCACCTCATCTAGTGGCAGAGGCAGAAATGAAGCAACTGAGAAGCCAGGCGGCACCAACTCCACACCACCTGCCCGGCCTGCCCATGACCATGTGCCCAGGGCCACTTCTCCCTGGGCCATGAAGAACTCTGCAGCGACTGTGTGACCCCAAACGAGCCAGGACAGTCTGCTTTGGGTCAACTCCAGTCCATGCTGGGGCCACCAAGTCACTCTCAGTTTTAACGAACCGCACTTCATAACGCAAAGGCGTTCACATAAACCGACGGACACGAGCCCAGAGTGTATTCGTGGAGAAAACTTGTCTATGCCACACGTGGGAGAGAGCCGTGTACACAACACACCTACCTAACTCCACAGGCGCTGACACTCACGTACAAGTTTGTTTTCTCTAACAGATTAATACGGCCAGTTGCTCTAACACGGAAACCGTAAAAACCAAACCTGTAATTCACAGACTGGCAACAACTTCCATCCTAAACATCTGCTCCCTAGCCCAAATGGTAGTAAATCATTACCTTAACCACTGACCCAAGGCTCATTCCTTAAGATTGGAGAAAGGGGTGGGATTATAAAATAATCTCAACACAGAACGTAGCGAAATACGTCGCGATTGTCTCCTACCTCTGCGCGACCCTCGTAGTAGGTCAGCATGGACTTCGTAAGGACAAAAAGTCTCTCTTTGTAGTTCAAGGGTGACGTCTTCTTTTTCTGCTGTGACCTTTTAATAAGAATCTCTTCTAGAATAGTGTTATAATTCATCTCGGTCTTCTGATCACGCCTTCTCCTGCCATTGAAGATCCCAGCACCCTGAAGTGAGAAGACAAACAGTCACAATGGGGTTTAATTTTCCAAGGACGTTGCCATTTCGCTGACCAAACTAGGGTTCGCTCTCACCCAGAGGGAGCTGGAGAACGTTGGAGACGGCCCGGGAACAAAGCTCAGCCTCCTCCAACCCCGCCGTCTCCACCCCGCTCCCAAATCCCTCCATACCCTGTCATTTCAGAAGAGAATGGAATCTAGGGTCCCCAGGGGGCGGCACACTCCTCTGCCCCTCCCCAGTAGCCCTGAGCTCCTTTCTGACTGCAGGGCACGCACAGCTCAGATGGAAAAGGACACATCGCAGTGCAGCCGGGTGGGCCAGCACTGAACGGCCTCGGGGTCCTGGCACACAGGACAGACGGCCACCAAGACACACAGACTCAGGAACAAAATGAATAACCGAGGTGTGGACACGAGCCACACTCCAGCTCTGCAAAGAATGTCATCTGGACCAAGCGCCCCAGTCACCGGAGCCACAGGCTCTTCTCCGATAGCGCTCTACCACGCCCCACAGTTCTCCTCCCCGTGGCTAGTACCCCCCTCACACCTCACAGCCAGAGTCTGTCTGGAAAAGAAGGTCCCCAGCCCTGGGTCTGGAACCAAACCTCCCGCCTAGCCACAGCCAGACGAAGCCTTTAAAACTCATCAAAATGTCACCATCTGAAACCCAACGGCATTCAGGAAAGGCCTGAGGAGTCCATCTGAGACAGCTGAACCAACGACCCTCCCGTCCCTCGCCGCCACCACTTCCTCCCAAGAAGGAATGGACCTCAACGGCAGAGGCTAGAAGGCCAAATGGTGAGCAGTAAGTGGTGACCGGACAGCACCGCCGGGGACCGGACAGCACCGCCAGGGACCAGACAGCAGCGCGAGCGACCTGACAGCCCCGCC
>NW_006159512.1:10162941-10165312 GCF_000334495.1 Tupaia belangeri chinensis
CCAGTGACCGGACAGCACCGCCAGGGACCGGACAGCACCGCTGGGGACCAGACAGCACCACCAGGGACCGGACAGCACTGCCAGGAACCGGACAGACAGCACCGCCAGTGACCAGACGCCGGGCAGCCCCAAGTAATTCTGCCATTTCCACCCCAACCTGACACTCCGATGCACCCCAACACTCCCTTTTACCAACTGGTCATCAATCACCCAGTCAGGCCCCTCCGTATTTTGTTAGGTGACGTCCAACACCTTTACCCTCAATACCACAAGTCAGGGTGAGGTCTAAACGGAATGCGGGAAGGGACGTATTTATTATCAAGATACCGCACAAGTGTTCTTTTTTCTTTCTATTTTGTGTGTTCGTTTGCTATAAAGCATGGGCACTTGCTGGAGAGCGACAGAGGGAGAGAGTAAGAGAGAAGGTGACCCCCGGGGCAATGCCCACGCCACAGTCCCTTCCCCTACTCTCCTACAGGGATCTCGGGTGAGGGTGCACCGCACCGACATGTCGCCAGGTCCAGGACCTAGACGGTGCTGTCTGTCATGGGGGATCCAGCTGCCGGAGTCACCACCACCCGCCGGTCCCACAAGGTTTTTGTTTTGTTTGCTATAGGGCACGTGTGCTCATGGGAGAAAGAGGGAAAGTGAGAGAAGTCACTCGGGGGGACGGCCATGCCACCGTCCCTACATCTCCATTCTCCTCTGGGGATTTGGGCCACACACACACACACACACACTCGCTGTGTGCCCGGCGTGATTTTCAAGCTCCCGGTCCGGGACTCAGACACTAAGCCAGCCCCGTGGGACTCGGCCATCACACCCCCCTGCTGCACGTTGGCCCCATGCTATTTTTAATCCCATGAGTACTTTTCTAGCTCAGAGCGTGATCGCACAAACTTCTCAAGCGAGTCTTGCCTCCCCCGGGCTCCGGCCTCAATTTATTCAATGTCCACACTCCTCACTCCCATCGGGCCAGTCTGCAAAGACTCATCACACCATGCCATTCACCAGAGACCCCCAGCGCTTCCCAGCCAGCCGCAGAACAGAGCCCGAACTCCGAGGTCTGAGGCTGGAGACTGTCTACAACGGGGCAGTGACCTGGCATCTGGTCTTTATGCCACCTTCTCCAGACACGTCACACTCCCGTCAGAACAGTCCACCCTGGCACCAGCAGTTGGCATAATGGCTATGTCGCTGGACTTCCATGTAGTCGACCACAGTTCAAATCCTGGACCCGGTGGCTTAAACTCACGCCAGGCACGTGTGCGTGTGTGCCCAAGATCCCGAGAGGAGAATGAAGGAGAAGGGATTGCAACGTGGCCATCACCCCTGAGGGGTGATTTCTCACTTTCTGTCTCTCTGTCTCTCTGTCTTTCTGGAGAGCGCACACGCCTTGTAGCAAAAACCTCTAAAAAACAAACAAAAAGTCCACCCAATGTCCGGGGACTCCCCTGAAAGCCGCTTTCTGTGGTCTGGAGGGTACTCCCTCCCACTCCCCTTCTCTGCCTCTGAAGACTCTACCAGCTCCAAAGGGCTCCCTGAGGGAGGTGACTCCGGTTGGCTACGGACGCACTTCTGGTGCCCATAACCTGTATCGCTCACCCTGGACTCGTACTCCTCCACATTACAGCAACTAATACACGTATTTAAACTTCCCACCTGGCTGTTAACGACCCTAGAGGAGAGAGGGGGTAATATTCTCAGTCCTGGTACACACGAGAATCACCCGGGGAACTGTTCGTTTTGTTTTTAAATACAGATGTCCAAGTACACTTTCAGATATTTGGGGGAGAGTGTGTGTGTGTGTGAGTCAGGGTCTCACTGTGGCATGGGCTTCCGGCCTTGGTCTCCCAGGTAGCTGGGCCCACAGGTGTGCTCCTCCACACCCAGCTTTTCAGAGTCGGCCAGGGATCGAACCCAGGTTCCCCATGAGACGCTGCGGCCAGCACTCGGTAGCAGCCCGGCCAGCAGGCTTCTTGATCTGGTTGGGGCGGGGGCCCTTGGGCACGACTGCGGTAGAACTGGGCGTCACCATGTTAAAGGGAGGGCCTGGGCTGCCGCGCTTCTTACACTCCTCTCGTTTACGGTGGCCTTTCAATAAACGGGTGAGTCAGGGCCTAAATGACCCTCAGCCAACCCGCGCTGAAGTCAGGAAAAAGCTCCTGTTTCTGTTTGTTTGTTTGTTTGTTTTTTGGAGAGGTTTTCGTTATAGGGCGCGTGCGCTCGCCAGACAGACAGAGAGAGACATAGAGACAGAAAGCGAGAAATCACCCCCCAGGGGGGATGGTCACGCCGCAATCCCTTCTCCTCCATTCTCCTCTCGGGATCTTGGGCACGCACGCACACACGCCCGGCGTGAGTTTTTTAA
>NW_006159512.1:10166096-10167209 GCF_000334495.1 Tupaia belangeri chinensis
GACTACGTGGGAGTCCAGCGACATAGCCATTATACTAACTGCTGGTTCCCAAAAGCTCTTGTTTATTTTGATCGAGGTTGGTATTCCTTATTCTAGATTAAAATGTGGTGGTTGGAGGAGGCAGCAGGTGAAAAAATGACCAGCACTGGCACAGTAGTAATGGACTGCTCAAGAAAAACCAGATCCTAAATGATATTTGTGGTTCAAATACCCAGTGTGGTTAGCCTGCAGCACATTGAATACACCTGAAAATGCCCAGGATCCAACAAGGTGGAACACTAGAGGAACAGGATCCTGGCATGGTTGGACCTTGTAGAGATGCCATCCCTCTCTGGTGTTCATCTCTTCCTCTCATGTACATGTGCACACAGTCTATCATGAATTTTTATAAAATCTAACTTAAGAATAAAAACATTAAAAATGAACAAAGCATTTGAATAATCATTACTCCAAAGAAGAATTACAATAGAGCAATAAGCACCTGAAAAGATGTTTATTTGTTAATCATAGCATATGCAAATATATACCATAAAGAAATATCACTTTATACTAGCTGGAATAGCTAAAATAAAAAAAAACTTTCTCACTTTCCCTCTCTCTCTCTGACCACGTGTGCTCTGCAGCAAAACTGAACATAATAATAAATGAAATAAGTAAAATTTGTTTATTTTGGTGCACTACCTCGTTTTACCCAGATATTATTTATATGATTTTTTTTCATCTTTGTGCAACACATTTTCTTTTGTTTTGTTTTCATGCTCTTCAGTTTTTTCCTTCCCCCCTTTGAGCCTAGGACTCATGCATTCAACAGAGAGAGACAGAGAGACAGCAAGTGAGCAATCGGCCCCTAAGGGGGGTGGTCACAGCACAATACCTGCTCCTCAATCTTCTTTCAGGGTTGTGAGCTCACGGACACACCTCCGATATGATTTCCACATCACCAGATCCAGGACTCAAACCACGGTCAGCCATGTGGGCAGGTCTGTGTAAGATACAAACTCTCCAAATCCCCTCGTGCCATATAACAAGGTGACTAAGGCTGGGCGGGAACTAGAGGCTTATTTACCCAAGACTGTAATTAACGGGGGGCTCTCGGTTGTGGAGAAAATCGGA
>NW_006159512.1:10167249-10184389 GCF_000334495.1 Tupaia belangeri chinensis
ATGGTCTGCGCGCAGGTACCTAAAGGGGAGACCACAGAGCTCTCTCCCGTGAGGCTCTTAGACACCGGACAGCGTCCAGAATAAAAGTCCTGAAGATACAGACGTGTGGGTGTTCCTCAGCAGAAACTGCACACCCAGATCACGCGAGAAAGCCGATAATCTCTAGATCATCAAGAAAGAGGCAAATACCAATCCAAGATCTAACAACAAATAAGAAAAAAGCAATTTGGAAGAAACAAAGATTATGCAGAAAAAAGAATTTTTTTTAAAAAATCAATAAACTCAAAGAGTGGGACCAGCAGTTAGCCTAATGGCTATGTCTCTGAACTCCCATGCAGTTGAATGCGGTTCAAACCCTGGACCCGGAGGCTTAAACTCACGCCAGCCGCGTGTGTGTGCCCAAGATGCCGAGAGGAGAATGGAGGAGAAGGGATTGCGGCGTGACCATCCCCCCTGGGGGGTGATTTCTCGCTTTCTATCTCTCTGTCTCTGTCTGTCTCTCTGGCGAGCGCACGCGCCCTGTAGCAAAAACCTCTCCAAAAAAATAAATAAATAAAAATAAACTCAAAGAGTTAAAAGAAGATACGACATGCATGAAACAAGGTCAGGATGCAATGAAGAAAAGGGAGCTATCCAGAAACTTAAAATAAGATAGCAGAAATGAAAAACAGAATATAAAATTTAGAACATCTCCCGAGAAATAAAAACAGAATGTCAAAAAAAAAACCCTTAAGAATTGGGAAGAAAATGCAATAAAAGTAGACAATCCCCCCAGCAAGTTTAGTATCTTAAAAACAGGTGTCCCAGAAGGGGAAAGGAAATAAAATACAAGTGAGAAAAAGATCAAGCAAAAAATCTGGAAAAATTTCACCAACCTGAAGGTTATTTCCAGATTGAAATACAACCAAGTCAGGGCATATGTCATAACCTTTCAAAACTATGGAAGTAAGCAGAAGATTCAGCAATCTTTTTTTTTTTTTTTTTTGCTATAGGGCGTATGCGCTCACTGGAAAGACAGAGACAGAAGCTTCAGCATGGGTGGGGAGCACTCTGTGAAGGAGAGCTATCCCCTCCCTGGCAATACCAGTAGCAATAAAAAGTCGTTAGGCAATAAATACCCATCATTGAAAAAGCAAGAAGCAGCTACGTTCGCACATTACTTAGCGGATATCAAAAAACAAAATAACGATTTACAGATCAAATGGGCTTTTACTCATGACTCATGAACGGGCCACCTCCATCCTACAAAATAAAATGAGAGCTCCCGCTGGGCAGAGGCAGAAGAGTGAGTTTTGTGAGGCGGGACCAAGGAGCCAGAATACCAGGGAGCGAAGCTGGCTGCCTAACACCCACTGACTAAAGTTACTGTGCTTGTAAGCATTACAGAGAAGACTTGTTATGACTCTGATTCGGGTAGACTGCAATCTCCTGTTTTCAGGAAAAAGTGGTCTGCTCTGGGACCCGCGGGTTCTGTAAAGTCTCAGTTTGACTATGTGGAGTTGGGCGGCAGAAAGCGAGAAATCACCCCCCGGGGGGACGGCCACGGTGCACTCCCTCCTCCTCTGTTCAGTCTCAACAAGAGCCGCCCATAGTTTTTTTTTTTTTAACAAAATACAGTGATACCCGAAAGTTTGAGAATAAGTGTGAAAAAGTGAGTGCCTCTGGAAATCAGATTACTACTGGAGGTGGCAATGTGAGAGTATGAGTCCTCCCCTCCTTCCCTGAGCCCCAGTAAGACATGAAAGCACAGAAAACAGAGAAAGATAATCCCATCTGCAGTGACCCAGAAAGGTGGCCTTCAAGCCCGAACTACAAACTGTGGGATACCTACTGCCAAATACCATGGACACCGGATCACGCTAGGGGACGACGCTCAGGGCAGATTTTCCTAAAGGAAAGCATCCTGGTCTTGAAAGGTCAACTGAATGACCTTTAATAAGACAGTAAGATGAGAGGGGTAGGCAGACCACAGGACAGGCAGGGTGTACCCCTACGGAATTACTACTTATACTGACAAGTAATAAAAGCCGTGGTCATCATTTTAGGCGTTACTATTTGCTGTGTGTTGGCACTGTCCCAACCACTAAGCGCTTCAGAGGTATTAGTCGTTTCATTCTCCAACCTTCTGAAGTAGGCACTAGTCCTGCCTACATTCACAGATCACAGAGGAAGAGCCGTGGTTTTGTTTTGAAGAGAGATGTTTGCTATAGGGTGCGGGGGTTCGCTGGAGAGACAGAGAGACAGAAAGTAAGAAATCACCCCCCGCAGGGGGATGGCCATGCTGCAATCCCCTCTCCTCCATTCTTTCCTAGGGATTTTGGGCATGCACACACACACGCGCGCACACACACGCGGGCGCACACACATGCACGCACCTGGAGTGATTTTCAAGCCTCCAGGTCCAGAACTCAAACCACAGTGGACCATTTGGGAGTCCAGCACCCTAACAACCTGCTGGTCCTGAGTTGTGTTTGGTTTGGTTTGTTTTCTTAATAAAAAAAAAAAATTATTCAGTTCATTAAAAGCATTGACAAAAATAATCATTTCAGTTTCTTTTTTAAAAAATAATTATTTTATTTAACTTTATTTATGTATTTATTTATTTATTTTAATTTGCCCCGAGAAGGACCAAGTGAGAGAGAAAAAGTGAGAAAGCAAGCCACCAGCCCAGGCCTCAAACTGCGAGTGACCATGTGGGAGTCCAGCACCCTAACCAGCACACCACCGTCTGGCCCCAATAATTTCAGTTTCAATATAACAACTTCACAAAAGATTGTAAGCATTTTACACACCAGTCAGACCTAAGTGCTGTTCTGATGACAGATAAATTAACAAACACTATTGTAAACTATTTCAGACAATACAAAAAAAAAACGGGGCTTTGTTTTTGTTTTGTTTTTTTCGAGAGAGATTTTTGTGCTCTAATCCAGGCGTCCTAGCGGCACAGCCCCTATTCATTACACCATCCGCCCTCTCCAGCAGGAAGGACCGAGAACCAAAGGACAAAGCCCAGCGACGCGCCTTCCAGTCCCCTGGTTTAGGGCAATTGCGAAACTGGGCTGGACTCCGTCCCTGACCTCTTCCTCCCTTCCTTGGCATTCGGAAGTCATGGTTACTGGTGTGGCGAGAGCAGACGGTATCCTGGCCGGGACGGTCCGTGGAAATTCGGCAGGGCTGGCAATCTCTGCACCGCAGCTGGCCCTCGGTTTGCACACTCGGCATCCCGAGGACACTGCAGCACGCCGCTCAGCCCTGCAGGGCTCGTTCTGGGGGTGGGAAGTCCACGGGCTTTGCAGATGGCGGAAGGCAGACCTCAGAGCACAGCAGGGCGTGGTCTGTATCCACCCGGCTTTCTCTCTCCGGTCTCCAGGTTTTAAGAGACGGCCAGTGATTTCTCTCTCTCTCTCTCTTTTAAGAGATATTTTTGCTATAGGGTGCATATGCTCACCAGAGAGACAGAAAGTGAGAAATCACCCCCCGGGGGGATGTCCACGCCAAAATCCCATCTTCTCCGTTTTCCTCTCGGGATTTTGGGCATGCGTGCACACATGGACCTGGCATGAGTTTTAAGCCGCCGGGTCTGGGACTTGAACCATGGTTGACTATGACGTAACTATTACGCCATCTGCTGGTTTTCAAGCCACTGCTAAGCAGGACACTAACTTGTCAATACCAGAAACTGAGGAGAGGTGTCCTCGCCCAGGAAATCGCCGGCTCGGTGCTCTAATTAGGAAATGAAGATGACACGAACTTCAGAGGACTCCAGCTTCCTCTCCCGGCCCCAACTCAGGGCTGCAAATCACTTATTTAATCAAACTCGAAACTGCAACCTCAGCCCCTTTTCTCCGTGTCTCGGGGATCGAACACCTGAGCGCTATCCTCTTTTCTCTGACTGCTCACTGTCGGAAGCCGATCATGGAAGCTGGCTGTCTCACAGTGAGAAACCCGCACCGCAGACTTGTGGTCTCGGGCCGCGGCTGCAAACCTGGGCAGTGAGCGGATAGAGGGGCCTCAGCTTCGCATCAGCCACTTTAGCCAACAGGACTCGGAATATTTTTCATCGGGAAAGGCTCTGCCTGAAAGAAATGCTGATTTTTAAAACACACGTGGCCACAAGGACCATTCTAATCAATGTGACCTTTCGTGATATTTTTGATCAAGGAAACAGAGGTGTTAAAAACAGGAAAAGAAGTGAGAAATAGGAAAAAAAAAAAAAAAAGAGAGAGGTGGCTGTGGGTTACGTTAAGCTGGGATGGGCAGGGTGCAGTAACTAAGAAGGAACAGAAGAGCCAGTTACCGCGGGAGGCAAAGGGGGCGGTGCTCACGTCAACGAAGAAAGGCCGAGGTGAGGTTGTGGGAATTCTCATTTACTAGGTTATGTCTTATCGGCCATATATTGCCAATATCCAGAAATATTTTACCTCCAAAATCAGCCGTGTATAAAATTCCATCCAGTCCTTGGGAACGTCCTAATTAGCAAGTTTACGTAAAGCCCTCGTGTTAAGAAGTTCTATGTCAGGAACCAGCAGTTAGCGTAATGGCTATGTCGCTGGACTCCCACGGAGTCGACCGCGGTTCGCGTCCCAGACCGGTGGCTTAAAACTCACGCCGGGCGCATGTGCGTGCGTGTCCAAGATCCCGAGAGGAGAATGGAGGAGAAGGGATTGCAGCGTGACCATCCCCCCGGGGGGTGATTTCTCGCTTTCTGTCTCTATGTCTCTCTCTCTCTGTCTGGTGAGCGCACGCGCCCTATAGCAAAAAACCTCTCAAAAAAAAAAAAAAAAGAAGTTCTATGTCGGGGGGCCGTCAGGTGGCATGGAGGTTGGGGGCACTGGACTCCCACATGGCCGACTGTGGTTCGAGTCTCAAACCTGGTGGCTTGCTTTCTCACTTTCCCTCCCTCTCGCTCTCTGTGGCTCTTGGTCTGTCCCTCTCTGGTCTAATTTAAATAAATAAATGAAGTTAAATAAAATAATTCTTTAAAAAAGAAGTTCTATGTCAGAACACACGGCCTTGATACACTCCTCATCCGAGCTCTAGACTGTAGCTTTTTGCAATTTTAAGAAACCTAGAGGGAATAAATGTCAGGTGGACATTTTACCTGAGAAGTCAAATGCTGTGTGCCAACAGAACCTATAGATTATGTTTTATTTATTTATTTAGAGAGATTTTTTGCTATAGGACCCATGAGTTCGCTGGAGAGACAGAGAGGGAGAGAGTGAGAACTCCTCACCCCAGAAAATGGCCACGCCACCATCCTTTCCCCTCCCAGGATTCTGGACACACACAACCATGCGCCCAGTGTGATTTTCAGGCGGCTAGGTGCAGGATCCAAACCATGGTGGCCCGTGTGGAAGTCCAGTGCCTTAAGCACTATGCCACCTGCTGGCCCCAATAGGTTGTACTTCGATCCCAAAGTACCTAACCGGACAGCTCGGCTTAAACCCTGTTCCCTGCGGTAAGACAGGGTTAAATCGCAGAAATACCACCCAAAAAAAAAAGTGCTAGGATGACTTCAGTCCGAATGCGGGGACCTCCCGGGCTCCCCATTTCACATGAGAACAAGACAGTAAAGCTGTGACCCTCGCCTTCCTGATCTAGTGAGCAAAAGCACCCCGGGACGCCTGTACTTCTGAGTTCTGAGTCTTCGTCACTTCTCCCTGGGCCCGTAACACGCCGCAGGCCGCAAAGCTCCGCGCGTTCGGTCCCCTTAACCTGCTGACGACACACAAGGTGACGATCCAAGGACCAGCAGGTCTACACCCGCAGCCTTCACTCTGTACCGAGAACCCCTGCGCAGAACGTGAGGGAAGGCCCCCAGGACCTTCCGTGGCAGAGGCCAGCCGGCTCAGGTGCCCCGGCACAGCCTACCACCCCAGGGGAGCGAGCGTGGCGGGAGGGAGGGCGCAGGTGCAGGTGGACCTGGAAGTGGGCTGAGAGGCGCCCCCAAGAGCTGCTGCTGCTGCTTGTCCCCAGATCGGAGACCCCACATTGATTGAACACGCCCTCCTCTAGGAGTCCCGGGCCTGGTCTTCACTGTGGTCTTCACCTCGGTCTGCTAGGCCGGGCTGGTGCCTGTGTTCTGATACAGAAGGGGAGGAGGCACACGGAGCAGAGGTGGACAGTGCAGCCTCGGAACACAAACCACGTGCAATGCCGCCAGGACGCCGGACCCCGACCACGCGGCGATGCAGGCAGCTGCTCTCAGCCACAGGAAGCACTCGCCAACCAGCTGACCACAGGCCCATCCTGTCCCCTGTACACGACTAGGTCCTGCTGCTCTGCTGCCACTCCTTCCCACCAAAGGACGGACGCAGCGGCCAGCAAGACGCTTGCAAGTGAAGCCCGCGTCTTCGGAGGGCGAGGTTTTCTAGTATCTCTGGGTGCTGCTGAGGACCTGCTCGTCACACTTAATGCCCCGGGAGCTGAGACTCTCACAGCGAGTCAGTTAGACAATTCATTGAAAACATAAAGAACAAAGCCTGGCCCGGCATGGGCACACACTCTGGTTAACACCCACTGGGAGGCCAAGACCCTCGTGGCAACAGCTCTGCCCCGTCCATCGCCGCCCACACCCGCGTCAGCCCACCGCCCCCCGCCTGCACACACGGTCACGCGTGCTTCCCAGCCTGCTCTGCAGTTAGGCGTGGCCACTGGGCTGAGTGAAGGCCACCAGAAGGGTGAAGTGACTGTGCTTCCTCGGCCACCTTCAACACAAAGACAAAGACTTCCTCTGGATTTCAGTGCAGGCCCCACTCCTCCCAGGCCACCAGGCATTACCCTGGAAGGGGTGGGAGGGAAGGAGCTGGCAGGACCAGGTCCTTGAAAGCCACACCCCAGTCCAGACTGGCTAGCTTACTCTGTGAAGGAGAAAGACATTTCTATCTTATTTCAAAAGTGACTTAATCTATTCTTAATCTTCTTAAAGGGACACCCTTACAAAAACTCAGAGCTTTCTGATGCTTTGGGGGTGGGGGAAATGGCCCTGTTTAGAACAGTGCCGACAAACTAAAACAAAAAGTGAAGGAAGTAAAATGTTTATCATGCATTTTTGTAAGGAAAACATGATGCCAAGAGGGCAATATTCGACTCTTTATTCTAAGAATCTAAGTATCTCTAAACGGTACTAATAGGAGATAAAATAAACACATTCTTACTTCACTTTTGAGGATGGAGTATAAAGATTTTTCTTGCTTCTCCCACTCACTATTAAATTGAAGTGGATTCACTTTAAGTGACAATACTCTGGCACCAATTCTCAGGTGAGAAAACTTCTGGTATAAAATAGATATTGCTGTTTCTAGATTTCAGTGGGAAAGCATAACAAATGAAATAAAATGCAAACAGTAACTTTCTCAAGTGGGTAAAGTAATTTCCAGCACCTTTTACTAGGAGAACGCAAGGGAATAAAGAAAAGTAACTTGGAAATTATGTATAAAGCAAATCAAATACCAACGTCTATTCCTGAGCTACAGCAGTCTAAACTGCTTTCATAAGAAACATTCATCTGTATCTATATATTATTATTCTAAAAAGAGAAATAGAGTTGGGAACCAGCAGTTAGCGTAATGGCTATGTCGCTGGACTCCCACGTAGTCGACCGCGGTTCGCGTCCCGGACCCGGTGGCTTAAAACTCACGCCGGGCGCGTGTGCGTACGTGCCCAAGATCCCGAGAGGAGAATGGAGGAGAAGGGATTGCGGCGTGACCATCCCCCCTGGGGGGTGAAAAAAAAAAAAAAACTCTCAAAAAAAAAAAATAAAAAAGAGAAATAGAGTTCAAATTATTATTGCATTCGTTTCCTTATATGACTGAGAAAGTTTATTTTTATTTATCTATTTTTATTATTTTTAAGTAATTATTTTTTAACTTTATTTATTTAATTTGACCAGAGGTTGGGGGAGGGGGTGGTGAGAAAGCAAACTGCCAGGTCGGGGACTCGAACTACAGTCGGCCATGTGTGAGTCCAGTGCCTTTAATCACCACACCACCTGCCGGCCCCTATTAGTGTTATTTTTAAAATTTGATTAAGAGAGAGATGGGAGAGTGGTGGGGGAGTGAAAAAGGAAGCCACTAGGCCCAGGACTCAAACCACAGTCAGCCATGTGGGAGTCCAGAGCCTTAACCACCATGTCACCTGCCAGCCCCAAGAAACTTTCTTTACTAAAAAAATTTAAAGAAGAAGAGAGACAAAAGAAGATAGGATAAATTTTAAAAGTCCTAAGAGACATCTCAACTAGCTGAAACGTGTGAGACAGTTGTGACAACTTAAACTCTACAGGGGTACTGAGGGTCTTCAGGCTTGCTGGTAAGAGCTGTTTGATGATATTAGAATTTAATGATATTAAATTAGTGTTAGATTGGGTATGTTTGCTCTGTGTGTGTGAGTTATATTATGATTAAATGTATATGAGTTTTTACCTTTTAGAGTTACATACCAAAATATTAGCAGATGAAACGTCTATGACATGTTTCATAATCTGGTGACAGGTATGTGGGTACGGAGACAAAAGAAAATTGCTCATAAATTAATAACCTTTGAAATTGAATGATGGATACAAAGGGTCCCTTATACAATCTTACTTTTGCTTATATTTGAAATTTTCTCTAATCGAAAGATTTTAAAATGTGTTTAAGATGGATAAAATGGTTTTTGTATCCCAGTATCCCAACTCTTTGGAATGGGTAAAAAATAGAAAAAAGTGAAATGAGGAAGGGAAGGGAGTACAAACCACCACAGACAGACAAAAGAAGAAGAGAGAGGTGGGCTCTCCTTCCTCGGGCCCCTGGTCCACCCTGCCTGCCTCACTGCAGACCCTCGGTCTTGCAAAGCTTCTAAGGGTTCCTCTGAGCCAGGTGAGCCTCTGATCCCGCGATATGACACCACCTCCTCCGATAGATGGGAATGTGCGGTTTCTAGCCACCCAACATAAAGCCAGTCTAATGCAACAGGTAATAACTCTGCTCTGTTCAAGTTCCGTAGACACTGGAGTTGGGTTTCCAAGTGTACAGAGGGAGAAAACTCGTACAACTAACCAGACAGCAGCACGCACGAGGCAGTCAGAAGTGAGCACGCCCCAATGGGAGCCCCTTTCCAAGTGATCGAGAAGGTCCCCAGGACCAGCTGCAAGCTGACACTCCAAGCACACTAGGACGAGGGGCGAATTTGACCCGAGAATGTTTCCCCTTATTTCTAGGCCATGTGGGGCTCAGTTAATGGAGCGTTTCCCTGTAATGCTAATGGTTATGTACCTGATATCTAAGACGGAGAAAAGAAACCAATAAAAACACGAAAGCCATAGAAAACATTCTCACACATCGCTTGTAACAAACAGAAATTATAGCTACATTCAAAAAACGTCATAGGGGCTGGCTCCGCAGCCTAGCAGATAAGAGAGCTGGATACTGCATGGCCAGCCGTGTCTCTAGTCCCAGCTCCAGCAGGAAGGAGCGCACAGGTGCATGTGTGCATGTTCAAGACGCACACATGTCGGAGAGATGGAGGGACCGTGGGGTAACCACATGCAATCGGGAGGGTGCTTTCTCCCTCTCTTTCTGTGTCTCTGTCTCTCTCTGGTGAACACAAACACTCTCTGGCAATTAAAAAAAATATTAAAAGCCCTGGTAAAAGCCGCGATCCAACCACTGTTGGGAAAATGCCCAGTGCCATTCCTGCGTCCTCTCGCGGATGAAGTCCACGGGCCACTGCTTCCCTGATCCCTGCTGTCCCGTCACTGTCAGGACTGGCCCGTTTGCGTAAGTAAAGACAGTTGCCAGTTTACTAACGCTGCTCCCAGGAAGGTGCGGGACTGTCTTCCCACCTGAAATCTACAGGGCTGTGACTCCGTCCACTCACATGGTGCTGGGAAGACACTGTGACCACCAAGGCTAGGTCATAAAAGGCCCAGTGACCCCGACCGGGTTCCTCTGGGCCCCTGGCTCTTCGGCAGCTGCAGTCCTGAGAAAAGCCCATGCCGGACAGAGACTCCACACTCAGGAGTCTGGGACAGAGCTCCAGCTGAGCCCAGCCTGCAAATGCCGCCAGGCCAGGGGCAGACGTGGGCGGGAGAACCTTCAGGAGATCGGCCACCTTCGGTCAAGGCACCACTCAGCAGCCGTCAGGCTTTCCAAGATATCAGCCTCGATTTTGTGGGGCAGAGACAAGGCACCTTCCACGCACACTGCACAATTCTTCACCTACAGAGCTCAGGAGGGAAGTACAACGTCCGCTCTTGGGGCCGGCAGGTGGCATGGCGGTTAAAGGGCTGGACCTGCACATGGCTGACCACGGTTTGGGAACCGGACCTGGTGGTTTGCTTTCTCACTTTCCCTCTCTCTGATCAAACTGGAAAATAATCATACTACTAATAATAAATAAAGTTAAATAAAATACTTCTTTTAAAAAATTATTTAAAAAAAAAGTTTGCTCTTGGTGTGCCTTTAAGTTCTGGGCGGTTTGTTTGTATGTTTTTATGTTTACTTCTTTCTTCCACACAAGGGGATGGAGAAGTGACAGACAGAGAGACTTGGCAATGATGCACCCCCAGCCTCAGGCAGCCCCAGTCAGGGCCCCCGCTGCAGACACAGAACGCCCCCCTGCATGGGGCAGTCTCAGAGCCTCGCCCTGCCCTGCTGTGCCCAGCTGGCCGCTCTCACTTCTTCCCCAGCAATAGCTGGCCGGACACACGCTGTAGCACCCCTGTTCTCACCCTCGGCCCACCCACATCTAGTCCCTGTCCACCTTTTTTTCCCATCCCTCAGGTGTTTCCTCTTCTTCACTTAACTACCTTTTGACCATGTCAGTCCATAAGCTGGCCCGCTGGAAAAGCCTATGTAAATCCTTCATCCTGACACTTACCGCATAGCTATGGCAGATGACGAACTCTGTACTGGACATTGAGATGATCACAAAGACGAACAGAACTTGGGAACCAGCAGTTAGCATAATGGCTATGTCGCTGGACTCCCACGTAGTCAACCGTGGTTCGCGTCCCGGACCCGGTGGCTTAAAACTCACGCCGGGCGCGTGTGCGTGCGTGCCCAAGATCCCGAGAGGAGAATGGAGGAGAAGGGATTGCGGCGTGATCATCCCCTCTGGGGGGTGATTTCTCGCTTTCTGTCTCTCTGTCTCTGTCTCTGTCTGTCTGGCGAGCGCACATGCCCGATAGTGAAAATCCCCCCCCCCCCAAAGAAAAAAGACGAACAGAACTTAATCTGTGCCCTAGAGAGACATGTTACAGGGTGACAAAAACACGGGCCAGCAGGCGGTGCAGAGGTGCAGGTGGTGCAGGTGGGTCCCACATGGTGGTTTGAGTCCCGGACTTGGCAGCTTGAAAAGCATGCTGGGCACGTGTGCACAACCGCCCAAACTCCCGGGAGGAACCTGGAAGAGAAAGGAATGCGGCAGGGTCATTGCCCGCCCCCCAGGAAGGTAAGTGACTGCTTGCTTTCCCTCTCTCTTTCTTTCTCTCTCAAGTGACTACATGCCTTACAACAAAATTGGGGGAGGGAGGGAGTGAGGGCCAGCCGGGTCAGGTGGTGGTTAAAGTAGCGGACTTCCACATGGCCAACCGCAGTTCGAGTCCTGTACCTGGTGCCTTGAAGAACACAGAAGCGTGTGTGCCCAAAACCTCAGTAGAGGAGATGGGATTGTGGCATGGTCATCCCCCTTGGGGGATGCTTTCTCACTTGCCTTCTCACTCTCTGTGTCTCTCTCCAGCATGAACACACACCCTGTAGCAAATTAAAATAAAAACCAATAGTGATGTTACAATTTGTTAAGAGCTATAAAAGTGGTACGTGCAAAGGGTTTCAGAATCATTAATAGTCTCTGATAATTGCTAATACGTGACCACTAAAGAGCAAACAATTGCCCCTTCTCAAAGTATTGTTAACCACTTCAATGAGGAGACCTAGCAGAATTTTTATAATATATGAAAATTCTGACAGATAGCTAGAAAGACGCCAATACATGAATAAAAGTAGATGTAATGTTCTTATTTTCAAAAAACGTTCTCACGGAGTGCATATGGAAATTCTTCCTTAAATCTGTGGTTTTAAGCAGAATTGTAAATAGGACATAAAAGTAAAAGAATACTAGCATTGGGACCAGCAGGTGGCATGGCAATTAAGACACTGGACTCCTACATGGCTGACTGTGGTTTGAGCCCCGAGACCTAGCAGTTTGAAAACCACGCCCAGCATGTGTCTGTGTGTCTGTGCCCAAAATCCCGAGAAGAGAACAGAGAAGGGACGACATTGTGATCATCCCCCAGCGGGTGATTTCTCACTGTCCGCCTCACTGTCTATCTCTCTCCAGCAAGTGCGCATTCTCCATAGCAAAAACCTAAAATAATAAAACCTATAATAATAATAATAATAGTAATAATAATAAACAGTGTCCACTATTTCATTTTTAAAAGTTTTAGAGAAGTTCTCTACCACTGAGTTTAAATTTTGATTTTTTTTAATGTAGGAGAGAAGAAGCAAAACAGAAAAGCAATCATTGTAGTTAGAAAAGAATGGCTAAATTATTCATATTTTTTTTTTTGGAGAGGTATTTGCTATAGGGTGTGTGCGCTCGCCAGACAGACAGAAACAGAGAGAGCGATAGAAAGCGAGAAATCACCCCCCAGAGAGGATGGCCATGCCACAATCCCTTCTACTCCATTCTCCTCTCGGGATCTTGAGCACACATGCACACGCGCCTGGCATGAGTTTAAGCCACCGGGTCCAGGATTCAAACCGCGGTCGACTATGTGGGAGTCCAGCGACATAGCCATCACGCTAACTGCTGGTCCCAATTATTCATATTCTTTACAGACTAGATGCAATCAAAGAATATACTTGAAATTAAAATAACTAGAAAAAAATTTTATTTGGATTCCATTATAGAATAAAAAACACATTGTCATGCAGAAAAAATTTTCAATACACTTGGTACAAACCTTCTGAATAAACAGGTGAATAATGTTGAGACCCAGGCCAGTCCGCGTGTTACAGAACTGAGAATGGTTTCATGGAACTGGCAGAGTTTTACAAAGGTTTGAATATAAATACTGTATTCCACAGACACTTCCCTCTCCCACCAACCTACTACTCTCACCATCTTCTCGAAAGCCCACAAATTTGTGCCATTCATTCGAGTCCCAGACCCGGCAGCTTAAACTCATCCTGGTCATGTATGCATGCATGCTCATGATCCTGAGAGGAAAATGGAGAAGGGATTGCAGCATGGCCATCCCCCAAGGGATGATTTCTCATTTTCTGTCTCTCTGTCTCTCTCTGTCTTTCCGGTGAGCACACGTGCCCTATGCCAAAAACCTCTCCAAAAAAAAAAAAAAATTTGTTTTTGATTTATAAGTGTGTGCCTTGTCAACATCTAGAAAGAAACTGAGATGCCTTACAACAATACTCATGAACAAAATGTAACCAAGTGTAAGACTTGTGCACCAAAAACTATGAAACACAGCGGAAAGAAATTAAAGAAACCCTAAAGGAACAGAAAGACATCCCATATCCATGGATGTAGACATATTGTTAAAATAGCGATACGCTTCAAATGCATCTACAGATTCAAAGCAATTTCTATTTAGTTTTTTTTATACAGAATGAAAAGGCTGATCCTAAAATTCATACAGTAAAGATGAATAGCCAAAACAATTGTGAAAAAAATAAAGTGAAGCTGGAGGACCCATACTCCCAATTTCAAAACTTACCACAACATTACGGAAATCAAAACTGTGTGGCACTGTGTATAGACAAATGATACAAAACAGGGTCCACAAATAAGCCCATATGTCTACGATCAACAAGAGTGTCAAGACCACTCAATGACAAATCATAATCTTTTAGCAAATGGTGTTGGGATGACTGACTACAGATGAATTTGGACTCCTACCTCAGGCCAGACACAAATATTAGCTAAAAATTAATAAAAGATAATTAAAGAACTAAAATTATAAAACTATTAGAAGAAAACACAGGTATATATTTTCATGACCTTAGATTAAGCAATGGTTTCTTAAATATCATACCAAGGACATAAGCCACAGAAGCAAAATAAATTAGACTTCATTAACTTAAAAACTTTTGAATGTCAAACGGTATCAGTGGAGCCAGAGAGTGGCACCATGTCAATGCAACTGCACTCACATGGGAAGGTCCCAAGTTTGCTTCCAGGGCCACCCTGTATTAATAGGATGCACACATGCCTGTGATCCAGACTGGCTAAGTCGGGGGCTGGATCACAGCATGGAGACTCTTTGGGGGAAGGAACCTCTCTCTCTTCCTCTCTCGCTCTCACAGAGAAAAATCAATGAATAAATTTTTTAAAAATGAGACTATCATAAAAGTTAAAACACAAACCACAACTTATTGCAACTGATATATCTGAAAAGGTCTCGTATCCAGAATACATAAAGACCACTTGCAAGTGAATATTAAAAGGACAAATAACCAAACTTAAAAATGGTCAAAGGGAGGCCAGCAGGTGGCATGATAGTTCAGCACGGGATCCACATAGCTGACCCCTAGGTTCAAGTCCTAGACCTGGAAGCTTAAAAAACATGTCAGTGTGTGTGTGTGTGTGTGTGTGTGCGTGTCCAAAATCCCGAGAAGAGAATGGAAAAGAAGGGACTATGGCATGAGCATCCCCCTTGAGGGGTGATCTCTCACTTCCTTTCTCTCTCCTCTTTCTCTCGGGCGAGCACATGAGTCCTACAGCAAAAATCTAAAAAAATAATTGTTTAAGTGTTTTTAAAAATTGGGCAAAGGGCTTGAATAGACATGTCTCCAAAGAATGTAACAGAAATGGCCAATAAACACATGAAAAGAAGTGTGACATCATTAGTCACTAAGGAAATGCAAACCTAAACTACAACAGACCACATCTCACCTGCACTAGGATGGCTACAACTATAAGGAAAAGCCGGAACGAGTATTAGCAAGGATGAGAATAGATCAGAGCCTCGTACACTGCTGGTGGGAATGCTGGAGCAGCCACTTGCAAACATCTGGCAGGACCCGAGAGGTTCAGCTAACACAGAGTCAGCACGTGACTCAGCGTTTCCACGCTTAGTGCGTACCCAGGAGAACAGAAAGCACTGACAGAAACGTGTGTGCAGCTGCACGCGAAAGCAGTCCTGCTCGTAAGAGCCAAAACGAGCCCAGCCTGGCAGCCAGTTCTAGCTTGACAGATTCCGGCACTGGAAGCCAAGGGCTGACTGCGGTTCAGACCCCCAGGTTGACCTGAAAACCCCCAGGTACATGCGTGGGTGCCAAGATCCCAAGGAGTTAGAAGGCTGGGGAAGGTGGGGTGCAGTCGGAGACCCAGTGAGGGTGCTTTCTCTCTCACACACACACCTTCGCACGCACAGACTCTATCATGAAAGAAAAATAAACAAAGTTAGGAAAAAAGTAAAATAAGCCACCTAGGACCTGGGCTGTCCCCTTTCGAAAAAAAAAAAAGAAAAGAAGAGAAAAACAGCCAAAAAGTAGAGACAACCCAATGTCTATCAACTAACAGAATGTGCCTTACAGCACGGAATGAGATATTAATCTAAAGGAGCATAAAGAATGAAAACGCTGGCATGAGGCGTGACACGATGACCCTCAAAAACGTTCTGTGAAATAAAAGAAGACAGATACAAAAGCCTACCGGTTACATTGATCCTATTCTATGAAAAGTCCAGAATACGGCCATCTCTATAGGCAGAATGACTGGATATGAGGAGAGCTTTATGAACACAAGGTTCTTTTTTGGGTACAAACTCTGGAATCAGGTGCTGGCAGGTGCATGGCATTATAAATAAGACAAAAACCACTGTATCGTACTGCTTTACATGATAAATATTGTGTTAATTGAACTTTTTCTCAATAGAAGATTTTCAAGAAAAAACCATGTATACCATGTAAACAAAATGCAGATGAAAATTAAAAGTAAAAGGAGAAGTCAGAAATCAAAGGGCGAGGGAGGAACGCAGCGGCCCTATGCAGGTTGGTTCGCACACTAACCCACGGCAAATGCTGAACAGTCAAAATCAGCCTTGCCTGTCCCAAGGAAGTCGAGGTCCCAGGGCAGACCGAGATGCTTTCTCTGGGCGAGTCCAGCACAGCTCTGGCAGGAATGTCCAAACATTCTGCCACATAGCTTTAGATAAAGACAAGAGCAGAAAAACGCTTCATAACGAGTAGCATAAAAACAGGAATCTGGGGGCCAGGAGGCGGCGTGGTGGCCGAGGCACTGGACACCACGTGACTGACCACAGGTCAAGTCCCAGACGTGGTGGCTTGCTTTCTCACTTTCCCTCTTTCTCTCTCTCCCTGGTGAGCGAATGTGTCCTGTATAGCAAATTTAAAAATAATAATAATAATAAATAAAATTAAATAAATACTTCTTTAAAAACAAATGAAAAGCAGAACCCTGTCACCTCCCATGAGCCTGAAGGCTGGCTGCAGTCCTGTCCTGAGGGTCCAGCGGGGCCTCGCTCCCACTTCAGGCACTCGCAGCTTCCTCAGCAGGACAGCCGGGGCTCGGACCTGGACCCTGATTGCAAGGCCTGTACACAACGGACTCCCCATCTCCGAACACCTCCCATCTGCTATGGTCTCGCCTCACCACCATAGCAAGTCCCACAGCCACGCCCAGGATCTGGATGTACAGGGACCAGCCACAGTGAACAGATACCAGGAAGGGAATCACCCAGGCCTCTCTGCGGACAGTGTAGCCCAGGGTAAAATTGGGTTTCTGGTTTTTTGGTTTAGCATTATATAAAGTAGCAGGCCTGGGCTTGAGAACCAGTGGTGTGAAAAAAATATTTATCTTCAACCACCAAATCACATTTCGCACGGTGAGATGCTCGTGAAGAGCCTTTGCAAGCTACGGCAAAGTGAAAGAGCAGGGGCTTCGCATGTCCCCGACAGCCCATCGGGGCATGAAGCCCCCAGTGCGATGGGGCACCAGCTGGCAGTCTGTGGCTGGCTCTCCTTCCTCTGCTGAGCCCCGGGTAAGAGAAACCCATGCTATGACTCTACCGTACACTGTGAATCAACTCTAAAACGCTTATTGCAATAAGTTATGTATTAAATTTAGAGCTTCTCAAAATCCAGGTGGACTCCACAGAGTCCCATCAGCAGGCAGG
>NW_006159512.1:10184404-10193013 GCF_000334495.1 Tupaia belangeri chinensis
GCCCCTTGACCTCCAATCTCCAAACCTAGGAGCTAAAGAAATCTCAGTCCTTTATCAATAAACTACCCGGGGTCGGATTTAGTAGAGGATAAACATCATACCTCACAGAACAGCAATTTTTAAATAAGATACACACACTACTTTACGCAAAGAACACCCTTCCCTGTCAGTAAATTCCAAGGAGAACCTACTTGATGGGATCAAGAAGTTCCATATTACACAGTATCTCCCATAGAGGTTTGGACGGAAACTACAGAAATAATCCCCACGAGGCTACTTCTTACATCAACACTTGGTCATGGCTCAGTGAACAAAGTCTTGAAGGCGCTTCTACATGGGCTGAGTCCGTTAGGTTACTTTCTGCTTCTCACTCGAATATAAGAATAAATATCAGAATAGGCAAATAGGAACTGTGATCGTTGGCTTACCTGTTAGTCTTTATTCTGTTGCTGAATAACTAAATACCACCCTGGGTAATTTATAAAGAATTAAGATTTCTTTAGCTCATGGTTTACGGAGGCTGTAGGTCAAGGGGTCACGGCCGGTGAGGACCATCTTGCTGATGGGGACTGTCAAGTCCAGAGAGCGCAAGGCCCCACGCGTTGTGAGGGCAGTCCTGTGTCGCGAGGGCAGTCCTGTGTCGCAAGGGCAGTCGCATGGGTGTGACATTCTCATTCCCTCCCCATCTAACCCCTCCAGGACTCAACCAGGGGCTCTGCCCTAATGACCTTTTCCAATCCTAATCACCCCCCAAAGGTCCCATCTCGTAATCCCATTTTTGGGTTAAGTTTCTGCCCTCATAATACCTCTACAACACAACCCCATTTCAACACGTGAATTCCGAGGGGGCACGTTTCAAACCACAGCAGTCCATCTCTGTTACATACTATCCCAGGCTCCCGTTAGGCCAAATCTGACAGCCATTCAGTTCAAAATATGTGACGGGGGAACCAGCAGTTAGCATAATGGCTATGTCGCTGGACTCCCACATAGTCGACCACGGTTCGCGTCCCGGACCCGGTGGCTTAAAAAACTCACACCGGGCGCGTGTGCGTGCCCAAGATCCCGAGAGGAGAATGGAGGAGAAGGGATTGCGGCGTGACCATCCCCCCTGGGGGGTGATTTCTCTCTTTCTGTCTCTATGTCTCTGTCTGTCTGGCAAGCGCACGTGCCCTATAGCGAAAAAAACCTCTCCAAAAAAAAAAAAAAATATGTGACGGAAAAGTAAATGTTCCATTACTAATACTCTAACGTAGCATAATGTAAACGGTCTATTTGTGGAATTCTGTAAAGGCTAATTATAACTAGTACACACACCTGCCTGAGGGCCAACATTGTACCGTGTAGCCATCTAAATAACCCAAATTTAGAGAAAACACCAGCCATCCCAAGACCCGAAGCTTCACACTGGACACATTTCCACTGTGAGAGTCCGGCCTCGTCTGAGTCCTCACCTCCCTGCTCTTCCTGCGAGCACTGAGCTACCAGAGTCAGATAGCCGTGCGGAAGAGTGACTAAGACCCCAGCAGGTGTCTTTTTCAGAGTTTTTTCTTCCTGCTACATCAGAAAGTTCTAAAGGGTTGCGTGTGACAGGTGTGGTTTTCAGTTCACATGTGAGATAAGCAGGTTTGTGTTCTAAGTTAGTGAAAGAGCAAAGCAGGATTAAGGCAACTGCACAGAAAGCTTCCAAGGCTGCTGACAGTCCACCAGAGCCTGAGCTCGTCCACACAGCCCACGCACGGGCCACGCCCAGGGGGCTGATGAAAATAGACGCACACATGACAGCAAAGGCATCCTGGTACTTACACAGAATACCTTCTCAACCACCACTTACTTGATACATGGGCTGTACGTTGCACTTTAAAACTGAAGGGAACTGGCTTAAAAGGCATAAAAAACTTCTGTCACTCAACTGGTCTTCCAGAATGACCGCCTTGTCTGCATCTGCGGAATGTCATCGGCCAATCACCCTAGAGCGTCCTAGTCTTGGCATAAATGGCAGTACCTGCATTTCTGGGTGCAACTGGTTCTTATCAGTTTTTTAAAAATCAGTCAAACTGGTGTCAGAGCCTGAACAAGGAAGCAGCGTATGTATTCACATTCCCTCCTCCGCGCTTCCCAGGGCCTGCATGCACAGTTTACCAGTTTCCCTATCGTCCTAAGAAATGCCGAGAATGACCTAGGGAGAAATTACTATTCCAGAGAGGTCAATCTCTCACAGCGCTGGCTGAGGGAGCCCAACACCCAGGCACTCGGCTGGCCCACCCTGACAACTGGACTCACGTCTGTGTGTGGGCTGTGGCTCAGAACATTCCAACAGCAAACACAACTTTTTGCTCCAAAATTAAAAATAAAACATAGAATGCAAACACCTCTTGGGTCAGCCTGGTGGTTAAGGAGCGGGATCCCACATGGCCAGCTGTGTGGTTTGAGTCCCAGACCCGGAAGCTTAAGAAACATGCCTGATGTGTGTGTGCATGCCCAAAATCCCAGGAGGAGAATGGAGAAGGGACTGAAACATGGCCATTCCCTCCGGGGGTACTTTCTTTTTCTTTTTTTTTTTTTTTTTGGAGAAGTTTTTCCTATACGGTGTGTTCCCTTCCTAGAAAGACAAAGTGTTCACTCACTAGAAAGACAAAGAGAGACAGAGAGACAGAAAGCGAGAAATCACCCCCTGGGGGGAGGGGGATGGCCACACCGCAATCCCTTCTCCATTCTCCTCTCGGGATCTTGGGCATGCACACACACGCGCCTGGCATGAGTTTAAGCCGCCAGGTCCAGGACTTGAACATCGGTGGATTACATGGGAATCCAGCGACATAGCCATTACACCATCTGCTGGTCCCCAAAATGAGAATAACATATGAGTAATACTAGATACCATTAAATGCCCAAACATATGGATCATTGGCATCCCGGAAGGTGAAGAAACTAATAAGGATATTGATAATCTATTCCATGAAATCCTAGAAGAAGACTTTCCAAACCTAGAGAAACACTCAAATATCCAGACCCAAGAAATACAACGGACTCCACATAGAATCAACCCAAGAAGATCTGCCCCCAGGCACATCATAGCCAGATTGATCAAGACCACAGATTTCTTACTTTCTATCTCTCTGTCTCTCTCCAGCGATCACATGTTCCCCGAGGCAAAAATAAAAATAGAGTGAGTTGACAGGTGAAAAGTGATTGCAAGGAGATAAAGGAAGCAGAGGGGACAGCGGTGTACACTGTACCAAGGTAGCACAGGTGACCCAAACAATGGTTGGGGCGCTGACTCCCTGTACAGCCAGAAATCTGTGTACCTTTCGGGTCCCCCAGAATAATCCAGGGACTTAAAGACAGACCCCCTTCACTAACGGATTCATCTGAAGAACCTCAGATTTCTATATCCAACTACACACCTGACGTCTTCATTTAGATAACTAGTAAGTACCTCACACAGAACGGGACTCTAGACAGTCCCCTAAAGCCTGCTCTCTACCCAGTCTTTGCCATCAGAGTGGATGGCTTCCTCCTCTCCCCAGCTGCTCAGTCAAAACTAGAAAGATTATCTTTGACTCCTGTCTCATACCTCAAATCTAACAGCACGTTCTGTGGACCTTCCTCCAAAACATCTTCTGAACCTCTTCTGGCCTCCTTCAGTCCTCTTGGATCAGTGCAATCAACAGACAGCACTCACGGGCTCACTGTATGTTTCCACACCACTCTGAATCCTGCCCTTTGGCCACCTCCTCCCACGCAGACCCTGGGGACACTCGTGCAACTTGTTCTCACCAGGGACAGCAGCAAACTGACACCAACGCGCTTGCTGGTTTCCACTTCGTGCTACTTTGCAATCACAAGATGATGACACATCCAGCCTGAGAGCGAGCCTTGACAGATGTAACACGGGGGGAGGGGAAGGGACTTCAGAAAGTTCATGCACAAAGAGAATTAAGGTGCGAGTTTATTCGGGTACTAAAAGAGTCCAAACTCCTGCCTATTTTTATCATACCAGGCATTTTCTACAAACCTTCTGACGACTGCATACATATGGAGAAGGGCAGCTTTGTATCAGCCATTCCAGCTGAAGCCTTCCTGGGCCATCCTGGACCAGTTGGTCCCCAAACATACAGAGGACCCAGGCAACACCACAGGGCTGCCTGCCCGACCACGGCTGAGCAGACACTTAAGCAAGGCCGGCCACGCTGTCCTGAACCTGGCACAGACTAACAGACCAGAATACATGTTACAAAGAAGGTCGTCGGGAAAGTCATGACGTGGTTTTCTGTGCCACCATGTGCGGTGACTTTACCGATGACCCACTACCAATACATGTTAATCAATAGTTCCTGTCGTCAGTAAGGCTTCTAGGCGACAACAGGACTGTCTGTGGTTTACTTGTGTGGGAGCCGACGGGGTGTCTGTGCAGGGAGGCAGCACCGCAGGCTGCACATCGCTGAGCAGGCACCAGCACTACTGAGCTCTAAGTGTAACAGACACGCGCTACTTGCACCGTCCCCTCTAAACATGTCTCCGCTTATTTCTCAACACGATCTTTTTGTATGCATTTTTTATTTTATTTTGACTACGACCACCAAAAACTCTCTGCCCAGACTTCACCCTCCTGCCCCCCAGATCTAGCCAGAAACCAGGATAAATCACCCTACTAATTCTGTCTCTCTCCATCTCTCCCTATTTTCAATTCTTAAAAAATGTTTAAACTTCTCTCTATGCCGCTCTTCTGTCTTGCTAATTCCTACCTTTCGCCCTTCCCCCATAAGATAAGCCAATCAGCAGCCACCTATATTTGAATTCTGAGCTGCTCCACTCTGAGCACTAGCACCACACGGTCCTCATTTCTGAGACCAAAAAAAAAAAAAAAATGTTCTTTTTTTATATATATTTTTCTTTTTTTTCTTTTCCTCTCTTCTTTGTTTTGTTCTATTCCTTTTCTCTTTCTTTTTACCTTTCCCCTTTTCTGCTAAGCCTCCACACACCGATTTTCTAGACAGGTCTAAGTGCTCAGTAGCCAAATAGCTGAACACTTTTAGGGTCAGATTAATCCTCAATTTTCATTGAATCAGATGTGCAAAGGGAGAAAAATGGTACTGTTTATAGATTGCAAGTCCCCTCCCCCTGCATTCCTCTGAATGCTCAGATTTAACTCCAAAAACTAGGGAAAAAAACGTATAATCCATCATATGACCAGAAACCGCCGCAGAGGCACAAGAAATATGAGAAACCAAGAAAATATCTCTCCTCTAAGGGAAAAGAATAACTCCTCTTCCTCCACAGAGAATACAAGGAAACTCATGGAACTGCCAGATAAAGAATTTAAAATATTCATAGTGACAAAGCTAACAGAGATGCAAGAGAAGAGAGACAGTGAACCACAGAAAATGCCAGAGAAAAGAGACAGGTTCCAGGAGGTGAGGAAGTTCTTGCACGATCTAAAAGAGGAGATGCACATCATAAAAAAGAATCAAATGGAATTGTTAGAGATGAAGGCTATAATACGGGAAATCAAAACCTCTCCCTTTAAAATATCAAAAGAAGATTAGATCATGCAGAAGATCGAATCTCAGATGTAGAAGATAGAATCTCTGACCTAGAAAATTCACCAGAAAGACTGAGAAAATAACCCCGAAGAATGAGAGTAACATATGAGTAATACTAGATACCATTAAATGCCCAAACATATGGATCATCGGCATCCTGGAAGGTGAAGAAACTAATAAGGGTTATTGATCATTTATTCCATGAAATCCTGGAAGAAAACTTTCCAAACCTAGAGAAACACTCAAATATCCAGACCCAAGAAATACAACGGACTCCACATAGAATCAGTCGAAGAAGATCTGCCACCAGGCACATCATAGCCGGATTGATCAAGACCACCGACAGAGCTAAGATACTAGATTGGCAAGAGAGAAACATCAAGTTACTTTCAAGGGATATCCCATAAGGCTAACATTGGACCTCTCATCAGAAACAATGCAAGCAAGGAAAGAATGAGAAAATAAATTCAAAGTGTTAAGTGAAAAACAATTTCAACCAAGAATACTGTACCCAGCAAGATTATCCTTCATATGGGGAAAAAAGACAAAAACATTCTCAGTTCAACAAAATCTGAAAGAACTTACCAAACCCAGACCAGCTCTCCAAGAAGTGCTGAAGGGAGTGCTCTACCAGGAAAACAGAAGTCAGACACACAGAAATAGGAGTACAAGAAACAACCAAGAGAAGGGCCAGCCTAATGGTAGGGACAAGTCCAGAGTTGAATGTTAACTTCCAGAGTTTAAATGGAAAGATCAGACCACAGGAACACTGCAAATTCAATACAAGAGAGATTGGGGCCAGCAGTTGGTGTAATGGCTATGTCGCTGGACTCCCATGTAGCTGACCACAGTTTGAGTCCCAGACCCAGTGGCTTAAACTCACGCTGGGCGTGTGTGCGTGCATGCCCAAGATCCCAAGAGGAGAATGGAAGAGAAGGGATTGTGGTGTGGCCATCCCTCCCCCCCTCCTCCCAGGGGGTGATTTCTCGCTTTCTGCCTTTCTCTCTCTCTCTGCCTTTCTGGTGAGCGCACGCACCCTATAGCAAAAATCTCTCACCCCCCCCCAAAAAAAGGAGATTAATTACATGATTCCAAACTAGTGAAATAGGTTTCTTTTCTTACTTTAGACTAAAATATTACTGATTTTCTTCAATGTTTTGATTTCCATATTTAAGAATTTTTGGCTTCTCTTGAACTGTTGATAGATTCATCTACCTACTGTTTTTCCTAGCTTTAAGTTTTAAGCCAATTTCTCTTAACATTTTTTGAGTTTGATCTATTAAAACTAAAACTTTTTTCTTGAAATAAAGAAATCCATCTAAAAATATCTATGAATACCTATTTAATGACTGCAGTAAGCTATATAGCCCAGAGAGGTGCTACTTTATAGTATGTTCACTTTATGAACTGAGGTTTATGCCTAAAGTCAGACATGTGTTTATAGACGTGCTTACTAGTAGCTGTGCTTACTACTGACTTTTTTTTTGAGAAGTTTTTCGCTATAGGGCGCGTGCGCTCGCCAGACAGACAGAGAGAGACATAGAGACAGAAAGCGAGAAATCACCCACCCCAGGGGAAATGGTCACGCCGCAATCCCTTCTCCACCATTCTCCTCTCGGGATCTTGGGCATGCACACACATGCACCCAGCGTGAATTTTAAGCCACCGGGTCCGGGACGCAAACCGCGGTCAACTACGTGAGAGTCCAGCGACATAGCCATTACGCTAACTGCTGGTTCCCGAAAATTTTTTAATTAATTAAGATCTTTAACAAATCAATAAAATGTGGGGGGAAAGGGCATAGAAAACAACTGTACATACCAGAGACAATGTGGGTGAAGGGGGGGATTGGCAGAGGATGAGAGGCAGGGAATCAAGGGGGGGAAGAACAGAAATATCAGAAACAAGAAATAGAAAATTCTTTGTTGATGATAACATGTATGGTAATATCCTTGATTGAGCCAATATACAATGTGTTCTGGATGGAAAATCTCATTTTGTATACTGTATTGATGTACAGTGAATGACTAAAATAAATAAATAAATAAAAGGGAAAAAAATAATTTTTTAGTATATTTTTTATTATTTTAAAATTTGTTATAGGGCACGTGAGCTCACCAGAGAAAGAAGGAAAGGGAAAAAGCAAGCTACCAGGTCTGGGACTCGAACAGCAGTCAGTCATGTGAGACCCTAGTGCCTTCACCACCATACCACCTGCTAGCCTCCAACACAAATCTTTTAAAAACATAATTCAGCCCATGTTGCCAACCCTGCTTAAACTCTCCAATACCGGGGCTAGCAGGTGGCATGGTGGTTAAGGTGCTGGACTCCCACATGGCCAACCGCAGTTTGAGTCCTGAACCTGGTGGCTTGCTTTCTCACTTTCCTATTCTCTCTTTCACTCTGCCCCTCTCTGGCCCAATTAAAATAAATAAAGTTAAATAAAATAATTATTTTAAAAAATAAAATTAAACTCTCCAGTACCTACCGCTATGCTCAGACTGAACCCCAGACCCCATGACCTAGCATACTCCTCCTACGGGATCCAGTCCCACTGCCTGCCTGGTCCACGGCAATTCAATCACACCAGCCCTTCCTCCCTCTCTGCAAACACAGCAGCTCCTGGCTGGGGGCTCTGCACGTGAGAATGCGTGACCTGGAAGAGCACTCCGCCTTCTCTCCCTTTTTCTCTCTCACCAGCTCCTTCCTAAAGGGTGAGATTTCGGGCTAAATATCACGGGCATAAAAAACCCTTCACTGCTCAGTCTAAGCAGTCAGCCGTCACTCTCATTCCCATCTTTCCCGTTTTATTAGGTCATGGGGAAAGACATGACGCGTTTTTTCTGGTTTTCTGTGCAAAAATGCGTCATGACTCTCCCAACGACCCAATAATTCTTTGCATGGTATTTATCACTAGAAGATATTTTTCTTGAGTGTGTGTGTGTGTGTGTGTGTGTGTGTGTGTGTGTTTAAGTTTTTTGTGGCTTCGCTTCATAGGCATGGTCAGTCAAATCGTTGTCAACTGGTTGTTAAGTTGCTCCCCAGCTCCTCCTCTTCCCTAGA
>NW_006159512.1:10193037-10195817 GCF_000334495.1 Tupaia belangeri chinensis
CACCTTCCCCCTGGGATTTTGGACACACACACACACATACATACACACATACACACACACACACGTACGCACACAGCATGATTTTCAAGCCGCCAGGTCCAGGACTTGAACCATGGTCACTCATGCGGGAGTCCAGTGCCTTAACCACTACACAATGTGCTGGCCACAGATTGTATGGTGTTGTTTTGTTTTTGTTTTTGTTTTTTTAATTCTGTGCTCTCCCCAGTGGTTCTAAGTTCCCCAAGAACAGGAACTTTATCTATATAGCCACTATATCCTCAGGCCCTAAAACAGTCCTTTCACATAGTAGGTAATCAGGAACTTTCTTTTTTTTCTTTTTTGGAGAGGTTTTTGCTATAGGGCGCATGTGCTCACCAGAAAGACAGAGACAGAGAGATAGAAAGCGAGAAATCACCCTCCAGGGGGGATGGCCACGCCACAATCCCTTCTCCTCCATTCTCCTCTCGGGATCTTGGGCACACACGCACACGTGCCTGGTGTGAGTTTAAGCCACCAGATCCGGGACTCGAACCGCGGTCGACTACATGAGAGTCCAGCAACATCGCCATTACACTAACTGCTGGTCCCAAGTAATCATTAACTTTCTGAGGAATGCTGTTTGAGTTATGGAATAAATAAATAAATCAGATCTTTGCTGCGATCAGGTTTTTGCAAAAAGAAAGGCACTAAACAAGCCAAGAACTGGAGAAAAGACAGACGGAGCGTGAGGGGGAGGCCTTGAGGCAGAGAGAACACCTGACAGGATGAAGAGAAGCGGGGTTTGGGCTCTGCAAAGCCTGGAAGGGACGCTTGGCTCAGCGTCTCACTGGCTGGGTCACCGTGAGTGTATCACTCACACCGCTGGGCGGGCTTCCTCCTTTGTGAGATAAATAATTACACCTCACTGCATGGTAAAAGCTCAACAAGGGAATATGTATAAAGCACTGAGCATGGGTCGCAGCGATCAGTCACTGGCGAGGACGATGATGGTGGCAGTGGTGACGCCTGGGTCACCCGAGCTATTATTAAGATGGCACAGCCCACTGCATCTCAGCCTACGGAGTTCATTTTTCCAACTTCCAGGCGCTTCAAATCGTCCCCTCTAGCCATGAATGGAGTGAGCGCACAGCCTAGGGCCTGAAGAGCTGGGTCTGGCTCTGGTTCTGCAACTAACTGGCCGGGTACCCTTGGACAAATCACCTGCCTCCCAGACCTGAAGCTTCCTTGTCACTCTGGCAGGAGATGCAAAAGAAAATGTCCCACGAAGAGGTGGAGGGGCTGATGCAAGACAGAGCGTGGGCGACCCACGGGCAGCCAGCCATTCCACACCGCTCCTCTCCTGAGCACGGGACGGAGGATCGAACACCCTAACTCAAGGTTTCCCCAAAACAGCTCCTCAGACCACCAAGAGCTGCCGAAGGATGGCACGAGCTTCCCCAGACCGTCCCCTCACAGCACAGGTGCAGGCACGCCCAGCCGGGTGGCAGAGCACCAGGGCCTGCCGATGAATGAACAGCGAGCAGGCCGAACACTGGGAAGAGGCTGAATTAAACGGCAGCCCGGTTTCTCGTGTGCGTTTCTCAGTCTCTCATTTCTGAACAGACGTTGTGAATCACACAGAACGCAGCGTTTCCCAACCTCACTTGATCACAGAACTCCTTCTATTTCCTTTGAACCTTATTAAGATCTCCCAGAGTTGGCCTACTCTATAAAACACAGGTTAGGAACATCTTAAGCGTACAATGCAAGTCATTTTTACTATCATGAAATAAGGAGTTCTCTTACTCTTTATTCACACGGTAATGAAAAAGCCAAGGGACTTCATTCGCGATCTGGAATGTAGCTGTGGTCTCCCAGCATCCCTCCTCCGTAGCCGTCCCCTCCCCAGGCAGGACTGGGTCTCGCACTTGGCTCCTCCTTAGAGTCATGCCTTACCCTTAAGTAAACACGGTCCACTCTGGCCCCTTTCCTTCCCATCCCGGTTCTCAGTGCTCAGGCATGGAGGCACGCAGGCTTTTCCACCTCCCCGCCCTCCCTCGGCAGACAGCCCGGAAGGCACCTCCCTCTCTATCCACCTGTTGAAATCCTATTCACTTTTCAGGGTCCTGATCACCGGTATCCTCCAATATGCAGTCTCCGTAATTTCCACTCCCAACACGATTGACTGCTCCACCTTCTAGCGCGCATGCAAACACACACACGCGTGCACGCATACACACACACACACACACACACACACACACACACCAGTAAAGGAGTGGGCTCATCCAAACGGGAGAGAGAATACCAACAGGGAATCCAAGACAAAAATATTCACTTTTGAGCAGTTTGAGCTCCACTAACTCTCCCAAGCCCCCTGCACAGCTCTGGCAAGCAGATGGTCCGTTGCCTGAATGAACGCAGGGGAAGCAGAGCTGAGAGAGACCACGAGCCAGGCGAGTTGATCAGGGGCCGCGATCAAGAGGTTGGTGGCAGGAGAGACCAGGAGGTACTGCGTGACTGGCTTGAACCCTGAAGGAGAAAGGATCTTTGCAAGAAAACAGGAAAGTGGCAACCTGGAAGTGCAGACGGCTGCGTGGAGGAGGCTGCAGCAGAGAGCTGCAGGGAAGGGAGGGTTTTCACGCTGCTTGGAGGCCCGGGTGTGGTAGAGGTGATTCACCCAGGAACGAGGAACGATGCGCTCAGAAGGCCAATGGAAAGCTCTGGGAAGCAAGCCAGAGCAGGATCAAAGTTCACCATGGCAGCGAGGGCGGGAGTACACGGACAACTGGTCACGACCA
>NW_006159512.1:10196498-10199280 GCF_000334495.1 Tupaia belangeri chinensis
CACCCGAGCTATTATTAAGATGGCACAGCCCACTGCATCTCAGCCTACGGAGTTCATTTTTCCAACTTCCAGGCGCTTCAAATCGTCCCCTCTAGCCATGAATGGAGTGAGCGCACAGCCTAGGGCCTGAAGAGCTGGGTCTGGCTCTGGTTCTGCAACTAACTGGCCGGGTACCCTTGGACAAATCACCTGCCTCCCAGACCTGAAGCTTCCTTGTCACTCTGGCAGGAGATGCAAAAGAAAATGTCCCACGAAGAGGTGGAGGGGCTGATGCAAGACAGAGCGTGGGCGACCCACGGGCAGCCAGCCATTCCACACCGCTCCTCTCCTGAGCACGGGACGGAGGATCGAACACCCTAACTCAAGGTTTCCCCAAAACAGCTCCTCAGACCACCAAGAGCTGCCGAAGGATGGCACGAGCTTCCCCAGACCGTCCCCTCACAGCACAGGTGCAGGCACGCCCAGCCGGGTGGCAGAGCACCAGGGCCTGCCGATGAATGAACAGCGAGCAGGCCGAACACTGGGAAGAGGCTGAATTAAACGGCAGCCCGGTTTCTCGTGTGCGTTTCTCAGTCTCTCATTTCTGAACAGACGTTGTGAATCACACAGAACGCAGCGTTTCCCAACCTCACTTGATCACAGAACTCCTTCTATTTCCTTTGAACCTTATTAAGATCTCCCAGAGTTGGCCTACTCTATAAAACACAGGTTAGGAACATCTTAAGCGTACAATGCAAGTCATTTTTACTATCATGAAATAAGGAGTTCTCTTACTCTTTATTCACACGGTAATGAAAAAGCCAAGGGACTTCATTCGCGATCTGGAATGTAGCTGTGGTCTCCCAGCATCCCTCCTCCGTAGCCGTCCCCTCCCCAGGCAGGACTGGGTCTCGCACTTGGCTCCTCCTTAGAGTCATGCCTTACCCTTAAGTAAACACGGTCCACTCTGGCCCCTTTCCTTCCCATCCCGGTTCTCAGTGCTCAGGCATGGAGGCACGCAGGCTTTTCCACCTCCCCGCCCTCCCTCGGCAGACAGCCCGGAAGGCACCTCCCTCTCTATCCACCTGTTGAAATCCTATTCACTTTTCAGGGTCCTGATCACCGGTATCCTCCAATATGCAGTCTCCGTAATTTCCACTCCCAACACGATTGACTGCTCCACCTTCTAGCGCGCATGCAAACACACACACGCGTGCACGCATACACACACACACACACACACACACACACACACACCAGTAAAGGAGTGGGCTCATCCAAACGGGAGAGAGAATACCAACAGGGAATCCAAGACAAAAATATTCACTTTTGAGCAGTTTGAGCTCCACTAACTCTCCCAAGCCCCCTGCACAGCTCTGGCAAGCAGATGGTCCGTTGCCTGAATGAACGCAGGGGAAACAGAGCTGAGAGAGACCACGAGCCAGGCGAGTTGATCAGGGGCCGCGATCAAGAGGTTGGTGGCAGGAGAGACCAGGAGGTACTGCGTGACTGGCTTGAACCCTGAAGGAGAAAGGATCTTTGCAAGAAAACAGGAAAGTGGCAACCTGGAAGTGCAGACGGCTGCGTGGAGGAGGCTGCAGCAGAGAGCTGCAGGGAAGGGAGGGTTTTCACGCTGCTTGGAGGCCCGGGTGTGGTAGAGGTGATTCACCCAGGAACGAGGAACGATGCGCTCAGAAGGCCAATGGAAAGCTCTGGGAAGCAAGCCAGAGCAGGATCAAAGTTCACCATGGCAGCGAGGGCGGGAGTACACGGACAACTGGTCACGACCAATATTGGCTTGAGCTGGCTGAGGTCCCAGACGGGTCAGAGGCCAGATGAATCCAGCATTCCGCAGACTTGAACCAGAATTCAGAGTCGCTCGCTGAATAATTCTCCAGTGTCTACAGGGTCAGGCTTCATAATGCTCCACTCACGGCTCAACCTTCATCCCACCCAGACCCACAAGTGGGCTAAGCCTCTGTGGGTGTGGAGTGGGGGGTCTGGTGGGGTACCTCCTTCCACTGCGGCAGAGCTCACAGCCCTAACAGAGGAAGGACAAACGGACATGGCACAGAGTCGGAGCCCATGGGCTCACAGGTGTCCAGCACAGCTCAGCTCTGGGCAGGCACCGAGGCCCAAGAGGCAGTGGGCTTGGGCCGGCTCCATGGCCTGGTGGTTAAGGCGGCCAGACCCCATGTGGCCAGTCGTGAGAAACACACGGGAACTCACGCGTGCCCAAGATCCCAAAGGAGGACGAGATGAGGAGAAGGGATTAAGGTGCAGCCCTGCCGCACGGGGGTGCTTTCTCTGTCAAGCATGCACACCTTCTAGCAAGCATGAATGCACACACACACACACACACACACACACACCAGAAAAGGAGTGGGCACATCCAAAGGGGAGAGAGAATAACAACAGGGAATCCAAGTCAAAAATGTTCATTTTCTAAAAACCCTGTGTGTTAAGTAGTTTTGTTTGTTTTTGTTTTTCCCCCCAAGCCATTGGTTATATTTAAGCAAAGAACAGCAGTAAGGCAGACACTGGCCCTCGCGGCTGCAGGCTGCCCTGAACCCGAGCCTCGATGCTGCAGCCTGCGCTCACACGCTCAGCACTTCTGCAGGACGGCCTCACTCTTGACCCTGCACACAGCTTCCTCCACGGCAGAAAGACGGCCACCAGGAGCCCCAGGCTCAGTAGAGTCCCCTAAATGTGAGCAGGAAAGGGGGCCGCTGGGCCAGCCTGGGTCACAGTGCACCCCTGGGCCCACCACTTGGTCAGGGCACTTGCTCAGAGTCGCCAAGAG
>NW_006159512.1:10199312-10208919 GCF_000334495.1 Tupaia belangeri chinensis
CCCAGAGGCAGGAAGCCTGGGGAGCCGACGCTCAGGCCACCCCTGGGCCCCAGTCAGTTAGGCCACAGGCCAAAAGGGGAAGCCCAGCCCAGAGCTTACAGACGAGCTTTGAAGTGGGACAGCACTGGCTCTGAAGGTCAGCGCTGACACTGACCAGCTGTGTGGCCACAGGAGCTAACTCCTCAGTGCCTCAGTGTCCTCCTTATCGATGGGGACAAGTCCAGCTCCCTCTGGAGACGTCTGTGAGGACGCAGTGAACGATGCTCACACATCGCTAAGCACTAAGCGATCCACCCACAGTGGCTGTGGCTAATAAGGACAAGCACCACCACCAGCATTATTAGAACAATGGTAGCGGGGCCAGCAGGTGGCGTGGTGGTTAAGGCACTGGATTCCCACATGGATGACCACAGTTCAAGTCCCGGACCTGGTGGCTTGCTTTCTCGCTCTCTCTTTCTGTCTCTTTGTGGTCAAATATTGAAAAAAATAATAATAAATTAAAATGTTTTAATTTTTAAATATAAAAAAAAGAACATGAATAGGAAATGAAGGGGTGAGCTGTGACAGAGAGAGTGCCATGTCAGTGCCTGGATAAACCAACCCGCGACAAGATCCCTAAGGGCAATCAGAACGCCACACGGGGTCCACGAGCCGAAGCCGGGATAACAGCTCAGTCAGTACGGGCCTGGGTGTTGGCAACGGTAACACAATTTGTCCTTCACAGGAAAGGTCCCGAGCTCACATCCTGGGACCTCCCTGAGCACACGTGCCTGTGACCCAGGCTGCCTGGACGGGTGGTGGGTCACACATAAAGACCGTGTTACGGCATGCTGTAAATCTATAATAAAGGTGTGGAGCACCTACTGTTCTCAAGGCCCTCGGCATGCAATTATGAACAAACTCCACATGGCTCGGAGGGACTGCCATTTAGAGCAAGTCCTGAGGACAGGACAGGAAGAGTGACTACGCCCTGCAACACTCCTGGGGGACAGAGGTCGGCTGAAGCTGCTTCAAACTTTCCACCAGCCACCAGCCTGAGGGTGCGGGGACGGCGCTGAGCACACCGACAGCAATGCAGGACACGCCTGCCAGAGCGCAGGAAGACAGAGAGGGCCACCACCGCCCGACCTTCCCCTCCAGGGGACTTTGCACATGTCAGGAAAAAGCACCTCTTCCTTTCAAAACCTTCCTGCCGTCTTCCTAGTAACTGAGCAAGTCTGTCTGGTCCACAGCGTCAGTGACGTCCCAGAATCCCGCCGTGTCAGCCTGTGCAGCTGGCCGCGGTAGCCCTGGGCACAGGCAGGGCACATGACGGGCTGAGAGGAGTCCAGGGCTGAGCCAGTGCTGGGGTCTCTGGGAACCCCGGGGTATGTGGGGAAAAGAGCACGTCTGGGCCTAGGGCTGCACTCTGTGGTGTGGGGGCCGCTCACCACAACAGCTTCTGAGCAGCTGAACTGCGTGACTAAAGCACGAAATTTTTTACTTTGTTTCATTTGAATTTGAAACTTAAGCTTAAGCAATAAACACATTTTCCATTAACCAGCAACTTCATTGTTGGGCAGAACTAAATTTCACTTTATCCACTGCATTATAAAAGTTATTGGACCTGGGGCCAGAAAGTGGCATGGTGGTTAAGGACGCTGGACTCCCACATGATCAACCACAGTTCAAGTCCCTGACCTGGCAATTTGAAACACGCCAGCCACATGTGCGTGCATGCCCAAAATCTTAAGAGGAGAAGGGCTTGCACCATGGCCATCCCTCCTGGAGGGTGATTTGGCATTTTTTTTTTTTTTGGAGGTTTTTCTGCTATAGGGCACATGCGCTCACCAGAAAGAAAGAGATAGAGAGACAGAAAATGAGAAATCACCCCCTGGGGGTATGGCCACGCCACAATCCCTTCTCCTCCATTCTTCTCTCAGGATCTTGGGCACACATGCCCACACACCCGGCATGAGTTTAAGCCACCGGGTTCGGGACTCGAACCACGGTCAACTACATGTGAGTCCAGCGACATCGTCATTACATTAACTACTAGTCCCAATACTTCTTTTTAAAAAGTAAAAAAATAACTACCATTTTGTATTGTTCTATATTGCTTTGGCATTGTTTCTATCAGGTATTTCATTAATCATTTTATATGATTACATTGCAAAATTATAATGTTTTCATACATTGAGTTACATAAAATACATTATTAAGTTAATTCCACACACTACTGTCTTTTTTACTTATTTTTTTTAATTTCTGGAAAGAAAGAGCACATGAGAGCACCCCTCAGTGGAGCATGGTCATGCCACGACCCCCCTCCCATCTCACTGCGATGTGGGGTGCATATCCACATGCACCCAGAGTGCTCTTCAAGCTGCCAGGGCCGGACTGTTGGTTGCCCAGGCAGAATCTGGGTCCCTGTGCACAATTCATCAGCCTTTTTCCTTTTTCTTTTCTTTTTAATGCCAGAGAGTGCATACACTTGCCAGAGAGACAGAGTGAGAGAGGGAGGGAGAAAGCACCCCAAAACACACAGGGCAGGCCATGCCACGGTCTTGTCTCCACTTCTCCATCGGGCAGGAATCTGTGGTTCCCACGGTGTTTTTCAAGCCACTAGAGCTTGGATTGAAACTGCAGTTCGCCAGATGGGGTTCCCTGACCACTGGGCTGTGGGGCCGGCCCATGTCTTCCATTTCCACGTGGCTACTAGACATTCTAAACTGCAGATAGCTCACGGACACTCCCCCTGACAGTGCTGTCGTGAGACATCTCGTGAGCTCTGGGGCTACCGGGCTTGGGGCAGTGCACAGCGGCTGACCGCCAGTTTTCTTTTGTTTCTGTTTTTGCTTTTGAGAGGTTTTTGCTATAGCGCGTGTGCACTCACCAGAAAGACAGAGAGAAACAGAAAGTGAGAAATCACCCCCCCACCCCCCCCCCCGAGCGGATGGCCACGCCGCAATCCCTCCTCCTCCATTCTCCTCTGGGGATCTTGGGCACGCACGCACACGCGCCCGGTGTGAGTTTAAGCCACTGGGTCCGGGACTTGAACCATGGTCAACTACATGAGAACCCAGCAACATAGCCATTACGCCAACTGCTGGTCCCTGCTGGTTTAGTTTGAAGCAAATCTTCACGTTTCCTTCTAGGTTTCCAGGAGGGAAAAATAAGACAGGCTTAGTGAATACAGCTCATAAGAAAGCATCCGGCAGGGTCAGCAGGGGGCACAGAGGTTAAGGTACCTGGATCCCACACAGCCGATGCCACAGTTCAAGGCCAGGACTCAGCGGCTTGAAAATCATGCCCAGAACATGTACAGTGTGCCCTAAAATCCCACAAGGAAAATGGAGAAGGGATTGTGGTGTGACCATCCCCCCTTGGGGTGATTTCTTGCTCCCCCTCTCTCCACCTGTCTCTCAGAGAGCGCGAGCACGTTGGGCAGAGACCGCATTGTTCTGGATCCAGCGCATGGCTCTGAACTGCGACCTGCGGCCCCACCACTCACCACCCGCTACGTGCACAGGGCCTCCCTGCCAGGCAGCCAATAACCCTGCCCACTCCACAGGGCGGTCTGGAGGACTAGACGTGAGAATCCACGCAGAGAGTTTAGGAGGGAGTGGGCACCGCAGACGGGCTCAAGAAACACGAGCGATCGTCATTATCTGGGAACGGAGACGGTGCAAACGAGGGCTTTCTCTGGGACCTTTAGCTCCGTTTGCCACGGTGGAGGGGCACCCTGTCCACCTGCCCCTCTGTCTTCCTAGAGGGGAGAGTTACCTGGGAGTATTTTATTCAACTTCCTACGCCATTGGCAAATGCATTTGCTTCCTCTACCCCGCTACGTCTGGAAGGCACACCGACGGAAACACAGACACGACCTTCGATGCTAAAACACGATCAAAAGTGGGAAAGCGACATTTCTGAAGGATCTGGGGCAGCAGCTCAGATTTAATTAGCATTTCTGTCCCAAGAGGGACCCTAAGCGAGGGCCTCCAGTTAAGCTAAGGATTTATCATCGTATCCAAATCTTTCTTGAGTCGAAAGCAGGATTACACCCCTGCAGGCACAGATGGAGTCGCTCTGGCCACACGGCTCCCCAACACCGCCCGGCACGTGGCATAGACTCAAGACCAGCCATTCGGCTCGTTAGTGTCCCAGAAGGGTCTCGTGACTGTGAACTCGGTGTTCCCCATGGGCTCCCCCTCCCTCTCATGTCTGTAGGACTAACTGGCACTCGGGTCACGTCTCACCCTGAGAAACCCCACCTGTGTCTAACCTTCGTTCTTCCACCCTCTCCCGGGTCCTGATTTGTAAAAACATTTCTCCCTTCGGCCAGTGGGTGGCATGGAGGTTAACATGCTGGGTGCCACATGGCTGAAATCCCAAGAGGAGAGTGGAAAAGCAGGGTCACAGTGCACCCACCCTTCCACGTGGTGACTTCTCACTCTCTCTTTCTCTCTCTCTGGCGAGCACATGTATCCCATAGCAAAAAAAAAAAAAAAAAAAGAAAGAAAAGAAAAAACTTCCAACCTCTCCCTGACTTGATTTATTTAGCTGCCTGGTGGGGCATCTTTTCAAACTTATTATGAAAATCACAGCTTCCCCCTGCTTGCCTTCTGACTTAATATGCTTTAAGAACACTAGTGAATTTGTCAAACACAACTTCTTACAGAGAAACACCTATCCCCCCCAAAAACAGTATATGTACTCAGAACAGTGTAAATCCACCTCCCACACACACACTCATGCCAAATTTTAGATTGCACTTGGTGCACAATGTCCAAGAGAGAAATCACAGGCCCCACATCAAGCTTGCCCTGCCTCTCGGCAAGCCGAACCTCGAGGCTCCCCTTCCTCTTCTCTAAAAAGGGCACAGCATTGATGCCCTCTGCCAAATAGGGCAAACCACACATAAAACACCAAGTCCTTTATACGCATTAGGCCAAGAATCTTTCCGAAGGGGACGATAAATCGCATGTCATTATGCTTTGCTTACCAGATGTAAAACCAGAAGCACGGAAACACAATTCCGGTTAATAGCTGACTACGAAATCCAGTCGAGGCTGTGAGCATTAGAGTGCTAACTGGAAAGACGTCAGGAAGACTCTGAGTAAGAACTCACTCTGCTCTGTCCCTTACCATGGGCGGCACTGACGCCACGCCCTCCAGGGCTGCTGCAGCCCTGGCCCTGGCACCTGCCCCAGCCCGCTCAGCCTGCAGCCAGGATGGAGAGGTGGGTGGGAGGGCTGGAGTTTCCTAAGGCCTTGCAAGGCCTTCCCGGCTCACAGGGAAGTTCATAAACCCCAGGCCAGAGCTGAGATTGCGTGGTGTTGCGTAGTTCCATCGCAACCCTTGACCCTTGGAAATTTCTACTCCCTGACATCCGACCCAACGAGATGAGGCTGCAGACGTTTCCAGGAACACATCTGCAAATGGACCGGCCAGGTTCTGGCTTTCTTATCCGACCTGTGACTGGTACACAACACGGCCTCAGGCGTTCCAGCTAAACCTCTGTCCTCCCTTACACCAAGGAAAAGGTCGATCTAAAAGATCATAAAAGGGGCCAGCAGGTGGTATGGTGGTTAAGGTGCTGGGTTGCCACATGGTCTACTGCGGTTCAAGTCCTGGACCCAACAGCTTGAAAAATCACAACAAATAGGGGCCGGCAGGTGGCTTGGTGGTTAGGGCGCTAGACTCCCACACGGCTGACATGGTTTGCGTCCTGGACTTGGAGGCTTGATTTCTCACTTCTTCACCCCCATTCTCCCTCTCTCTCTCTCTCTGTCAAATTTTAAAAAATAATAAAATTAAATAAAAATAAAGGAAAAATCACAACAATGTGTTCAATCACAAACATTTTTTAATAATAAAAGGTCAAAAAAGGTTATGGAAACATTATATAACTTTATAAAGTAAGTGAGCTTTTTAAAATGATTACCTGTCTCCTTCTGATAGTAATTCATAGAAACCAGAAATCCACAATCAGCGTGATATTTCAAAACATACTCCTCAAGAAAATAATCCTTAAAAGGGAAATAAGTATAGCATACTTACAAAGTAAACTTTCAACTTCAATATATACTTACTTTAAAAAAAAAAAATTTAATGATACAGTTGGGAAATGGCCCAAAACCTTGTTATTAAAAATGATGACGATTCCGGGAACCAGCAGTTGGCGTAATGGCTATGTCGCTGGACTCCCACGTAGTCGACCACGGTTCGAGTCCCAGACCTGGTGGCTTAAAACTCACGCCGGGCACGTATGCGTGCGTGCCCAAGATCCCAAGAGGAGAATGGAGGAGAAGGGATTGCGGTGTGGCCATCCCCCCTGGGGAGTGATTTCTTGCTTTCTGTCTCTATGTCTCTCTCTGTCTGTCTGGCAAACGCACGCACCCTATAGCGAAAATCTCTCCAAAAAAAAAAAAAAAAACGATGACGATTCCTACAAGAGCGTGCCTGTGTGAAATAGCTACCCAAAGGACATTACGAACGGACTCTCAGTAAATATAGGCGGGTAAAGCGATGGCAAGCGCATGGAGAAATGATGGATTTAGAGTCACACAAACGGCAGCACAGACTGCTCCTGGTTCATCATTCTCCAGACACGGAAGAGATTTTTAGAAGTCAAATGACAATAGAGATGACGGAGAAAGGGCTCTCACAGATTCTCGGGCACGGGTTCTGTTGTCTGTTTTGTTTTTGTTTTTGTTTTTTAAATTTTCTATAGAGCCCATGAGCTATCCCGAGAGAGACGGAGAGAGAGAGAGAGGAAAAGAGAGAAATCACTCCCCAGGGAGGATGGCCATGCTGCAATCCCTTCTCCTCCATTCTCCTCTTAGGATTTTAGGCACACACAGGTGCCTGGCATGTTTTTCTTCTTTTCTTTTTTTTTCCATAGGGCATGTGCATACACTGGAGAAAGAGAGAGAAGGAAAGTGAGAAATCACTTTTCGTCCCCGCCAGAGGATGCCCATGCCACAATCCCTTCTCCTCCTGGGATTCTGTGCAGATCTTCGAGCCACCAGGGCTGAGACTCGAACGATGGTTGGCCATGTGGGAGTCCAGCACCTTAACCACCACACCACCGACTGGCCCAAATAGTTCTAAATAATATGAGAAACAATATATGTACAAAGACATAGAAGTTTTATGCTTCAGTCCACATAGCCAAAGTGAAGTTGGGACCAGTAGTTGGTGTAATGGCTATGTCGCTGGATTCCCACGTAGTCGACTGCAGTTTGCGTCCCGGACCCGGTGGATTAAACTCACGCCGGGCGCGTGTGCATGTGTGCCCAAGATCCTGAGAGGAGAATGGAGGAGAAGGGATTGCGGCGTGGCCATCCCCCCTGGGGGGTGATTCTCGCTTTCTATCTCTCTGTCTCTCTCTGTCTCTCCGGTGAGTGCATGCACCCAATAACAAAAACGTCTCCGAAAAAGGAAAAAACAAAAGAAGGTGAACGTCTAATCAAGAACTTGGTGAATCTAGACTACTGAGTACGACTTGGGTAATTATGACCAATACCTTCTTTATTTTCCTTAGCTCCAAAGTGTCCAAACGACCTGGGAAATTCACTCAGTACATTGATCGAGTATTTCCTAGGTCTCAAGGCCTCCCTGGGAGAGTTTACCGTCCTGCTAAGGAGCCAAGAACCTGGCGGGGCACCTGGCATGGGAGAGAAAAGCAGCACAGCAGGCGGGGAGGGCGCCGTGAGGTCAAAGGTCCTGTTTAGCAGCAGGAAGGGCATCTGGGGCAGCTGAGCTCGTGGCACTCCTGCGGGCCGAGCGTCCATTTGCAATGGCCCTAGGGGTACCGCTCAATAGCATTTTCTTTTTTTCGGGGAAGAGGATGCCAAATTTCTTAGTTGGAAGGAATGGCACAAACAAAAGAGCGAAGTTTTGGTACAACACATAAAAAATGGGAAGAAAATCCCAGCAACACATGACGCCCACCTTGGCCTCACATGACTGTCCCCCGTGAACGTCACCTTATGGCTGTGGGGAAGAGGGCCTAGGCCTAGCTCTCCTCCTCACTGTCACTCAGGGTGCGCTTGTCCCGGCCGGATCGGGGCTTCCATGCTGTGCAAACTGGCCGCACGGCCGCCCAGCTGGCTGACGGGCAGCACCGGCAGGGACACTCGGGTTTGTCCCCAAGAGTAAAGCACATTCCACTGCGCTCGGCTACTCTCCTGGTCATGGAGGTGTCATTGATAGCCTGAAGGAGACAGCCACCTCGTGGCTCTGCGGCGTCACCTATTTCCCGGCCTGCGTGGGGTAGGCAGGGTCTGGCAGTATCCAGGCAATCTCGTGTCGCAGCAGCGAAGACCGTCAGGAAGCCGTCCCAGGTGGGGCTCCTGGGAGACCGCCAGGGGACGGCTGGCCCTGTGTCCTGACACAGCTGTCCAGGCACACCATGGTCATGCAGGGCACCGAGGAGAGCCGGGCTGGAGCGGCAGCAGGGGCTCCATGAGACAATGGCGGAGGGCCAGCTCAGGGGGTTGGCCGGGGTGGCGGACAAGGGCAGGCTCCATCCCAGGAAACGGCGACACTTGGCGAAGAACTTGCTCTGAACAAGCCTTTCCTAGCCCGTGTCCTCCACTGTCGTCCCCCCAACTCGGTCCAAGTGGTGACAGCACCAGACACCTCGGGGGTGCAAGGCTTGCTACCTCTGCACAGGTACGAGGGGTGGGGACAAGCCACCCCTTCCGCCCGCAGCTGCCTTTGTCATTTTCCCCACATGGGTCCGTCATCAAGGGTGCCAATGTCAAAAAGCTCCTGGGACAACTTTCGGGACGGTCACGCTGGGCGTGGGGCAACTGGCAACACGAGGCTGGGAAGCTGCACTCGTCTGCCGGGAGCCAGGCCGCTCAGGGTCCCGGCACGCCCGGCCAGACACGGGACTCGGGCCATTCCGAGGAGGGCACAGGCTTGGAGACAGACAGTGTGCTGCTACTGTGAGGCCCCCGGAAGAAGCCGACGGGCCGCCGTGACACGAGTTTATTCTGCAGATTAAAATTTTAGGCTGATGGGACCAGCAGATGGTGTAATGGTTACGTTGCTGGAATTCCATGTAGTTGACCATGGTTTGAGTCCCAGATTCCAGAGCTTCAAACTCATGCTGGGTACGTATGTGCACCCAGGATCCCGAGAGGAGAACAGAGAAGGGACAGTGGCGTGGCCATCCCCCCGGGGGATAATTTCTCATTTTCTGTCTCTCTGGCGAGCGCACATGCCCTATAGCAAAGAAAATATTGGGCTAACGGAAGCTGGCCTTCCCAGGACGGCGAGGCATTCAGGAACAAGGCTGGTACAACCCATAAGTCACATACCGCCCAGGCGAGGGTTAGGGACAACTGTGAACAATTGGGAGAGCACGCTTAGAGCAGAAAAAGAAGGAATCTGAGGTCCAAACTGGGTTGGGGAGAAGCCATCCCCAGGCTGGTTAGAAGAATCTACACGGGGGCCAGCTGGTGGCATGGTGGATAAGGCTGCTGGAGCCCAAAGAGACAAGCACATGGTTTGAGCCCTAGGCCCCACAGCTTGAAAAACACGCCGGGTGCATGTGTGTGCATGCCCAAAACCCTGAAAGGAGGAGAAATGGAGAAGGGATTGTGGCATGACC
>NW_006159512.1:10210860-10211185 GCF_000334495.1 Tupaia belangeri chinensis
CCTCCACTGTCGTCCCCCCAACTCGGTCCAAGTGGTGACAGCACCAGACACCTCGGGGGTGCAAGGCTTGCTACCTCTGCACAGGTACGAGGGGTGGGGACAAGCCACCCCTTCCGCCCGCAGCTGCCTTTGTCATTTTCCCCACATGGGTCCGTCATCAAGGGTGCCAATGTCAAAAAACTGCTGGGACAACTTTCGGGACGGTCACGCTGGGCGTGGGGCAACTGGCAACACGAGGCTGGGAAGCTGCACTCGTCTGCCGGGAGCCAGGCCGCTCAGGGTCCCGGCACGCCCGGCCAGACACGGGACTCGGGCCCTTCCGAGG
>NW_006159512.1:10211223-10214569 GCF_000334495.1 Tupaia belangeri chinensis
TGCTGCTACTGGGGGGCCCCCGGAAGGAGCCCTGCCCAGAGGTGAAGTCGACTGGCCGCCGTGACACGAGTTTATTCTGCAGATTAAAATTTTAGGCTGATGGGACCAGCAGATGGTGTAATGGTTACGTTGCTGGAATTCCATGTAGTTGACCATGGTTTGAGTCCCAGATCCCAGAGCTTCAAACTCATGCTGGGTACGTATGTGCACCCAGGATCCCGAGAGGAGAACAGAGAAGGGACAGTGGCGTGGCCATCCCCCCGGGGGATAATTTCTCATTTTCTGTCTCTCTGGCGAGCGCACATGCCCTATAGCAAAGAAAATATTGGGCTAACGGAAGCTGGCCTTCCCAGGACGGCGAGGCATTCAGGAACAAGGGTGGTACAACCCATAAGTCACATACCGCCCAGGCGAGGGTTAGGGACAACTGTGAACAATTGGGAAAGCACACTTAGAGCAGAAAAAGAAGGAATCTGAGGTCCAAACTGGGTTGGGGAGAAGCCATCCCCAGGCTGGTTAGAAGAATCTACACGGGGGCCAGCTGGTGGCATGGTGGATAAGGCTGCTGGAGCCCAAAGAGACAAGCACATGGTTTGAGCCCTAGGCCCCACAGCTTGAAAAACACGCCGGGTGCATGTGTGTGCATGCCCAAAACCCTGAAAGGAGGAGAAATGGAGAAGGGATTGTGGCATGACCCCCATGAGGGGTCCTCTCTCTCTCTCTCTCTCTCTCTCTCACACACACACACACACACACACACACACACACACACATGCCCTCCAGCACATTTTAAAATAATTGTTAAAAAGGGGCAAGTAAGTTGCTTGACTCCCACATGGCCAACTGCGGTTCAAATCCCAGACTCGGTGGCTTAGCAATCACACCGGGCATGTGTGCATGTGTGCCCAAGATCCCAGGAGAATGGAGGAGAAGGGACTGTGGAGTGGCCCTGGGGGGTGATGTCTCTTTCCCGCTCACTGTTTCTGTCTCTCTCTCAGGTAAGCACACATGCCTTTTGGCAAAAACCTCTAGAAGATAAATAAATAGTCACTTTTTTAAAAGCTTATCCCATGGGAAAGAAGAGGAAAACGGCTACACACTGCCTTAACCACACGGCAGTCTCTGGGTAGAGGCTGGTGAGAAACCTCTGTCCTAGGGCTTTCATGACAGGCTGAACAATGTCGCTACTTTTTGTCCCTGCCTGATAAAATGACGATAAAAGATTTTTTTTTTTCCCTTTAACATATAAACCACGAAGAATGGAGAGAACGAGAGGAGAGATGATAGCAAAAACATGTTGGTGGGACAAGGAGAAGCCAAGAAACCACCCGACTCATACCGCAGAATGGCCAAAAACTAAATAACCAGAGGCGCTGAACCCTCAGCAAGGGGAGGGGTGGGCTAGAAATAAAGACTTTTTCAAGTGTGCATTTTGGAAGTTTTTTCTTTATGAGAAAAGAGGGAAGTGTGGAGGCCAACAGAAAGCCTGGAAGCCTCAGCAGAAAACACAGCAGGTTGTACCCTGAACGCAACCACAGGCAACACTGAGGAATCAGGACGGCTGGACCCGCTCAGCAACAACACTGCGCTCTACAGGCGACGCAAGGCCGCCTTCGAATTCGCATCCTGGAATTCACACGCCACCAAATGGTCAGTGGTCCGTGGAGAATCGATATCTTCAGGCAGTCACCGTCTTGGAGAAACAGGCATCCCGTGTGTCCTTGCCCAGGAAGCTCCTCGAGGTCGTGCTCTACCAGAGCAGGGAGTCGACCTAGCTCAAGGCAGGCAGGTGCCACAGGTCCAGCAGATCCCACCCAGGACCCCCAGGACGCCGCGACAGGGAGATACAGGATGACAACTGCGCCCCAGCCGTTCAAGGCAGCCCTCCGGGATGACAGTAAGCAGGCATTCCAGCCCCGGCTTCCTTGGGGAAATGAAATTCACAGAGTACCCATGCATTCGAGGAAGACTTAGAAAACTGGCCTCGAGGACAGGTAGGATTAGTGGCAAGCACAAAATGAATAATCTGCGCAATTATCAACACCAAGGAAAACAAAACACTGTGTGGCTCAGCTATGAACACCGAGCTGACTGTGAATCAATATTCTGCCTTAACTACTGCCAGGATGGAAAAACGGGGAAGCTGTGCCTGTGCTGGGAGGTGGGGGGGAGCCAGCTCATCATTTTCCACGGTGGGAAGTCAGCAGATAATGCTTAAACCGACGGACTCCAGAACTGGCAACCACAAGCCAGAAACACCCAGGAATTACAAGCGGTTGTTTCTCAGAAGAGAGCAATATAAACTAGATTTTTCTCTTTTTTTTTTTTTTTTTTTTTGAGAGAGAGATTTTTTTGCTATAGGCCACATGCACTTCTAGGAGAGACAGAGAGATAGAAAGCAAGAAATCATCCCCTGGGGGTGGGGGGGCGGGAATGGCCACGCTGTAATCCCTCCTCCTCCATTCTCTTCTCGGAATCTTGGGCACGCATACAAATGCGCCTGGCATGAGTTTGTTGTTGTTTAAAGAATTATTTTATTTAACTTTATTTATTTATTTAATTGGACCAGAGAGGGACAGAGAGAGAAAGGGAAACTGAGAAAGCAAACTGCCAGGTCTGGGACTCAAACTGTGGTCAGCCCATATGGGAGTCAGTGCCCTTAACCACCATGCCACCTGCCAGTCCCATGCCTAGAATAAGTTTTAAGCCACTGGGTCCAGGACTCAAACCACAGTAAACTAGCCACTGGGTCCAGGACTCAAACTACAGTAAACTACGTAACATAACCATTATGCCATCTGCTGGTCCCATAAACTGGATTTTTACAGAAACCCAGACATGGATAGCTTAGTTGGTAGTGCATCAGACTTCCAATCTGAGGACCCACGGTTCATGTCCCTGCTCAGGAAACAAATTACACTTTGGGGGCCAACAGGTGCTATAGAGGTTAAGGTGCTGGACTCCCACATGGTCAACTGCGGTTCGCATCCCAGACCTGGCAGCTTGAAAAATCACACTGGCCCGTGTGCACGCGTGCACTCCAGCAGGAGAAAGGAGATGGCATTGTAGCATGGCCGCATCCCCAGGGGTGACTTCCCACTTTCCTTCTCACCCTTTCTGTCTCTCTCTGTCAAGGGCAAGCACTCTATGGCAAAAAGCAAAAAAAAAAAAAAAAAAAACACAGACTGACTCCTTGCCTTCTATGTCTGCATAGTTCTACATTTTTTTTGCTTCTTCTTTGTTTCCCTATTAATAATGTTTTGAAAATTTCATCCTGTCTCCGGGCACACGAGCGTGCCCAAGATCCCAAGAGGAGAATGGAGGAGAAGGGATTGCAGAGTGGCCA
>NW_006159512.1:10214660-10216101 GCF_000334495.1 Tupaia belangeri chinensis
AAAAAAAAAAAAAGTGATTTCCTATACCTTTTTTTTGGGGGGGGGAGATTTTTGCTATAGGGCACGTGTGCTTGCCAGAAAGAGAGAGACAGAAAGCATCCCCCGGTGGGGATGGCCACGCGGCAATCCCTTCTCCTCCAGCGTGAGTTTAAGCCACTGGGTCTAGGACTCGAACCACGGTGGACTACATGGGAGACCAGCGACATAGCCATTATGCCAACTGCTGGTCCCATGATCTATATCTTGAACGCAGTCCCCATGGTGGCCTGAGCTCTGAGCAGTCAAACGAGTGGGGAAATTACTAGCTATAACCCAGCCCTGGGAGGACTGGTTGAACGAGGGCAGGGACCAGAAGACAAGCCCAGGAGGAGGCCCGTTTGGAGGTGGGAGCCATGGCTGAGGCCCTCTCCCCTCGGTTTTGTTCTGTTTTGTTTTTCAGTAAAGCTGTTCTAACCGACATAATCACACAGGGCAGGAGGATTTTATGGCTGCCTGTGGCGGGTGAGCCGATCCGGCCGTTCTAGCAGATGTGAGTGCCCAGTGGATGCTCCTGGTCCAGCCAGGCCTTGACTTCGGGCACCCCGCCTTGCCCATTGCAGAGCAGACAGAAGAGACTACAGTGAAGCCCTGAAAACAAGCGACACTGTCATCACCAGATACTGCTGGGCCTCATCATCGAGGCCCCTGCTGACCCTGGGCAGGGTTGCCCTGCCCTGACGATGAGGTCATTCTTCCTGGTGGGGGGCAGGGGGCTCAGGGGAGGACTGGGTGAGCAGGAGCTGGCAGAGCTGGGGGAGCGGGGAGAGGCACCCCCGGGGCCGCCTGGAGGAAGTGGTAGGCAGAGGTGTGGCCAGAGGCCCAGGGCCCAAGCCCCCTGGCCTCCAGATGCCCAGAGAGGAGGCCCCCATGCTTCCCCAGGCCCTGCCTGCGCCCCCTCTCACCCCCCACCTCCACGGTGGGCCTCAGAGAGCAAAGCTGCTGTTCTCTGAACGGTCCGCTGGTTTGAGGAAACACAGCCCCTGGCCTCAGTAACCCACCGCGGGGAACACAGGGCTACCGTCACAGAGTAAAAGCAGCCCTCGAGTAGGCAACGGACCGAAAAGGCGAGGGCAGCGTCAACATTCGCTCCTCTTTCCTGTTGGAGAAGACGCGAACATGCTCGCTGAAGGGCCGATGTTGTTGGAGCGCACCCCCGCTGGCGTGTGTTTATAACCCTCGCCCTACCGGGCCCCCAGCCAGGGCGCGCACACCCTGTGGCAATGAAGATCATTAGCATGGACGTAGGAGCTGCCATCCCGACTGGCAGGCGTGCAAACACACCGACCAGGGTAACTGGGCACGGAGACAGTGTGAGTCTTCGCAGCTGACCAAAGGTAACTAGCCTGAAAATGACTTACAAATGCACCACGTGGAAACCCCCATGCATCCTCCCATACCATGG
>NW_006159512.1:10216132-10217077 GCF_000334495.1 Tupaia belangeri chinensis
GCCACCCGGGCTCCCTGTGGACTAAGGCGTGCCATGTCACCAATTAACCTGGTACATCTCCACATTTATTCGGAAGACTAGCTGGCCTGTTGCTTGAGCATTCGGGAGAAAACGCTCAGACTTTCCTAGGAGGAAAATGGATTCATTGGAAAATAAAATGCATATGTGCAGAACTTAAGATCTGGATAGCCTTCCAGCCGCCTCTCCACTTTAACCCTGACTCAGCCCTTCCAACCCAAAGATCCAGTTTGCGAAGAACGCGATAGATGAGACAGCTCTCCAGCCTGGGACACAGCGACCTCTTACCCGTCCATAGGGGCGAAAACAAAAGGAAAATTGGAATCGCAGGAAGAGCGCGGCCGGGTCAGGTCCTCCCTTTTCCAATACATAACATTCGCCGAACCCGTTTTCAAGACCCAAACGCAGCTCCCCGGGGTGGGGGGTGTATTCAGCTGTACAAGCACACACAGGACGATGGGGCGAGGCGCTCGGACACACGCACGGTGGACCCTGGTCCCCTCTGCCAACGTGAACCAAGCCGCGGCGCCGCGGAGCCGAGGGAGAGCCCGCCCGGCCGCGCAGCAGGGGTGCGCCCGACGCTGAGCTCGCCGCGGGGTGGCCTCGGCCTTGGGACCCACAGTAAAGTCGGGTGGGGTGCTGTGCACGAGGTCAGCGCCGGAGCCGGGGAGACGCAGACTCGGGGGCCGCCCGGAAGGCGCGGTCACGCCGCGGCGCGCACCTGTTCTTCTTCCGGGCCCCGAGAGCTGGGGTCCCTCACCTGGCGGGGCGCGCCCGCGCTCCTCGCAGCGCCGGGGGAGGAACTCCGTCCCGATCTCCGAGGCCAGGCTGTGCGCACGCGGAAGCGCACCTCGCCGTGCGCACCCCGGTTCCAACCCCGGCCGCCCGAGCCCGCAGCCCAAGGGCCGCCTCTGGGCCCGGGCCCGC
>NW_006159512.1:10217207-10262265 GCF_000334495.1 Tupaia belangeri chinensis
GTTTCGAGGCTGGAGACCTGAGCGGATCGTCCCTCCGGTGCCAGCTCCCGCAGCCGGAGTTAAAGACTCGTCGCCGATGTTCCCGGACACGGCTCTGGCCCTTCGTAAGCCCGGGCTTCCCAACCCGGGAGACCCGCCCCACGGGGCCCGGGAGAACCCCCAGCAGTGCCACCTGCGGGTCACCAGGAGCCCTGTTGAAATTAGGGCCCGGACTTCCCCTTCCGCCCAGCTGGCAGGCCGGGCGGGCGGCTCTGCGCTGTGGAGCAAAGCAGTCCCCCCAAAGGAGTAAATCGTCCCAGCCCGGCGTCCGCGGAGCGTACCTGGCCACGACCTGCACGGTCAGGCGCGCTCCCAGCTGCCCGGCTCAGCTGCACCCTCCCCGGGAGCAGGAGGCAGCGCGCACTTAAGCCCGTGCTGCGCGCCAGGCTCTGCTCTGGGAACCCTGCGTGTGGGAAGAGTTCCGTGAAGCATGTGCGCGGTGTCTTCTTGGGGAATGCGTGCTCTAAGAAATTACGCATAGATTTCCAAACTTTTGCACCGAATAAACTCGTACTTTGACTCTATTTTTCCGTGAACTTTTTGAAGTCGTGTAATACCAGAATCTCCCATTTTACATACTGTGAAAGTGAGGCACGGAGACGTTAAATGACCTGCCTAATGTCACCCAACCAGTAACTTGAGAAGCTGGGATTCAGGTCTAGGGAATTGGCTCCTGGAGTCTTCACTCTTCTTATTTTTTTCTTCTTAATTGCCACAGAGAGAGACAGAAAGTGGGAGGAAGCAGCCCCCAGTGGGGTGTTATCCCACAATCCCCTCTCCGTTTCTCCATCCCATTGGGATCTGGGGTACACAGACAAGGTGTGTTTTCGAGTCCCCGGACAGGACTTGAACCATGTGGGATCTGGCTCCCTCAGCCATCAGGCTGCCAGGCTGGCCTTGGAGCCCTCCCTCTTAACCACAGCAACCCTGACTCACCCAAGCTGGGAGTGCCCACCATCCACCCGGACCCGGTACAGGCCTGGATCACCAGGGCTCTTTCCCAAGGAGGGTTTGTTCCCCCGTGGGGGAAGGCAATCAGTAATCGGTACCCTAGCAAAGCACCAAGCCAGTCTACCGGGAGAAGAGTCAAAATAAACCAGGGTGATGGGATTAGCGCCATGGGCAGGGAGGGTCCTCCAAAGCGGTGACAGTGGAACTGCCGCCTGGGTGACAACACAGGCAGCCAGACACCCTGAAGAAAGCAATAAGAACAGGTCAGTGCACTGAGCGTGCTCACAGGAGGGCTTACTGGAGAGCTATGAGCACTGCCTTCCTAACTCACCGCCTTCAGTCTCCAGAGTAACCCCAGCCAGCACTAGAAGTGTGCGAGACTCCACTCCACGGGGACAGAATAACCCAGCCAGCACTAGAAGTGTGCAAGACTCCACCGGGACAGAATAACCCTAGCCAGTGCTAGAAGTGTGAAAGATTCCACTCCACGGGGAAAAGAGAAGCAGACAGGGGTTTAGTTTTTTGGTTTTGTTTTAAGTTTTGTCATAGAGTGTGTGTGTGTGCTCCCCACACAGAGAAGAACACAGAGACAGGAAAAGTGAGGAATAATCCCACAGAAGGGATGGCCACACCACAGTCCCTTCTTCATCATTCTCCTCCTGGGATTTTGGGCATACATGCACATAAGCCCAGCATGGTCTTCATGCTGCCAGGTCCAGGACTTCAGTGTGGTCGGCCATGTGGAATCCAGCCCCTTAACCTCCATAGCACCTGCTGGCCCGTGGGTCAGAGTGGTCTTAACGACTTGTCTAAGATTACACAGGAGGAGACAAGATGGAAGAAGGCATGAGTTTGAACCAAGGTTTCTGATCCCAAATCTTCTTGTTTAGAGTTTTGCCATAGGGCACGTGTGCACACGACAGAGAGACAGTGAGGGAGGGTGCAGAGTCACTCCAAAGAGGGCATGGCCATGCCACAACCCCTCTCCTCCTGGGATTGTGGGCATACATGCACACGTGCCCAGTGTGATTTTCAAGCCACCGGGTCGGGGACTCAAACCACGGTTGACCATATGGGATTCCAACACCTTAACCACCATGCCACCTGCTGGCCCCCTAAATCCTCTTTCATCCCATAATGCCCTGTGCTCGGAATGAATCTAGTATAATTTCTCTTTAGTCATCGCTGACTTCCCTACCTCTTAACCCACTCAGACACTTGTTTTGGATGATTAACACAATTTCCCTCTGGGCAGATGTTCTTTGAGGAGGTGCAATCATGACTCCTCTGATAGAGTGTGCAAAAAAATGGTGTGTGTGCGTGTGTTTGTGTGTGTAGAGGGAGTTATAGTCATATAATAGAGTAATAAACTTAATTTTCTCCCAAGAAAAATGCTTGTGGTACATGTAAGTGAGAAGTCTTAGAACTTTCATTAGATTGACCCCAAAAAGGTCAAAGCCACGGCCTTGAGACATTAATGGATGTTAATGAGAAGAACCAATTTCCAATTCACTTTGCTGGATGACTCACAGGAACGTTCATTGAAAAGGAAGCAAACCCAGACCCTCGCAAATCCAATCAGAGAGTTAAAAATTAAAAGGGAAAAATGTCAGGACCAGCAGTTAGCGTAATGGCTATGTCATTGAACTCCCATGTAGCCAACCGCGGTTCGAGTCCCGGACCTGGTGGCTTAAACTCACGCTGGGCTCGTGTGCGTGCATGCCCAAGATCCTGAGAGGAAAATGGAGGAGAAGGGATTGCAGCGTGGCCATCCCCCCTGGGGGGTGATTTCTCACTTTCTGTCTCTCTCTGTCTTTCTGGCGAGCACATGCGCCCTATAGCAAAAAAAATTAAAAAAGAAAAAAAAGAGAGAGAGAGAGAGAGAGAAACATGTCTATAATGTCTCTTTAATTCTCAGGGGGATCAGATGAACCTAACACTGAGTACCTGGGATCATTTACATAGCATCACACTAGTTTTTAAAGAAAGCCTTCATGGCACCTGTCAAACAGCCCAAGGATGCCTACCAGACAGATCATGTGTATAAAATACTGGTGGTGATTTGTAGTTTGGGCCTACAAAACTCAAACCGGTACATTGGGCTTTGGTCCAAAGAAGGAAACTTGTGGTGGGCTTTAAAAGATTTCTGCCATCTTGGGACCAGCAGTTAGCATAATGGCTTTGTCGCTGGAATCCCACAGAGTCGACCGCAGTTTGCGTCCTGGACCCGGTGGCTTAAAACTCACGCCGGGCGCGTGTGCGTGTGTGCCCAAGATCCCAAGAGGAGAATGGAGGAGAAGGGATTGCGGTGTGGCCATCCCCCGTGGAGGGTGATTTCTCGCTTTCTGTCTCTCTGTCTGTCTGGCGAGCACATGCGCCCTATAGCGAAAACCTCTCAAAAAAAAAAAAAAAAAAGATTTCTGCCAAGGAGACTTAAACAATCTTAATGTCTTTATTTTAATAAAATTGGTACATGGACCAGCAGGTGGTGTGGAGGTGAAGGTGCCAAATCCCACATGGCCAACTCTGGTTCAAGTCCCAGCCTACTTGCCTGAAAAACATGCCGGGTGCTTCTGCATTGGTGCCCAAAATCCTGAGAGGAGACTGGAGGAGCAGAGATGGTGGTGTGGACATCCCCTCCTCCCGAGAGTGACTTCTCACTCTGCCCCCCCACCCCCACATACACAGGTCTGTCTCTCTCTGGTGAGCACATGTGTCAAATAGCAAACCGAAAAAAGTAAATAAAAAATAAAATTGAGATATGAAAGAAGTATTTATGAAAATTTCTTGGAGACAGATCTCCCTTCTTACACGATTTCCTTATGGCATTTGTAAAATCGTGTTTAAATGACCAATGTCAGGCTAGCGTAGTTTCAGTTCCTTGAGAGGAGAAAATGCCTCTTTTTAACTTGCATGTAAACTTCACATAGTCCCTAAGAAGACCCAAACAGGGTCCAGCAGGTGGCATAGTGGCTAAGGTGCTGGACTCCTAACATAGCCGACTGCGGTTCCAGCCAGTCCCAGATCAGGTGACTTGAAACTCATGCTGGGTGTGTGTACGCACATGCACAAATCCCAGGAGAAGAGTGGAGGAGAAGGGGTTGCAATGTCACCATCCTCCCAGGGGGTGGTTTCTCATTTTCCCTCTCACTGCCTGTCTCCTCAGTGAGTGCACTGAGGGGGGGGATCACCTAAGAGAGAGAGAGAGAGAGAGAGAAGACACATAGAACTAACCCTGAAAATTATAAGTAACGTTTGTATTTGGAGCTTCTTGAACTCTTTTTTTTTTTTTTTCAAGAGAGAGGGATTTTTGCTTTAGGCCATATGCACGTACCTGAAAGGAAGACAGAGACAGAGAGACATGAAGTGAGAAATCACCCCCCAGGGGGAATGGTCACGCTACAATCCCTTCTCCTCTATTCTCCTCTCGGGATTTTGGGCATGCACGCACATGTACCCAGTGTGAGTTTTAAGCCACCAAGTCTGGGACTCAAACCGTGGTTGACTAGGTGGGAGTCCAGCAACATAACCATTATGCTAACTGCTGGTCCCAAACTTTTTTTTTTATGTCTCTGTTTTCCTTTTGTGCCCTTCTTCCTACCCACAAAGGACCTTGCCCATCATAGGTAACTAATACATGTTTGTTGAATGAATGAGTGAGTGAGGAGAGTACTAATGATGATAAGGCAGACTTGACCCATCTAGAACAGTCTGCTCCTGGATGAAGACGACCTCATGGTGGGGACATGACACGTCTGCTTCACTTGCTATCGTGCGCCGAAAGGAATTGCTTCTTTTGGAAACTACCTACAAGGGAGGACACAAAATCAATAATCCACTCCCAGGAGCAGATGCTTAATAAATAGGTTTAAAGAAAGAGAAGGCCTCAGATACAAAGTATATTTAGAAAATCATCATTTATAAGACTAAAATAATTAAACGCCCAATATTATGGAAATGTGTAAGCGAAATATATTAATAGTACAGAATGTCAGCCTATCATTAAAAATGGGGCTGGCCAGGTGGATTGATGGTTAAGGCAGTTGGATCTCACGTGGCAGACTCCATGGTTCAAGTCCTAGACCCGATGGTTGGAAAATCATGCTGTGTACACGTGCATGCCCAAAACACCAAGAGGAGATTGGAGGAGAGGGTATTGCTGTGTGGTCATCCCCCTGAGAGTGGTTCCTCACTTTGCTTCCTCTGTTTCTCTCCAATGAGTGCACACACCCTACAGCAAATTTTAAAATAGATTTTTAAAATTATCTATGTTGGGACCAGCAATTAGTGTAATGGCTATGTCACTGGACTCCCATGTAGTCGACCGCAGTTTGCGTCCCGGACCTTGTGCCAGGCTCGTGTGCATGCGTGCCCAAGATCCTGAGAGGAGAATGGAGGAGAAGGGATTGTGGTGTGACCATTCCCCCGGGTGGGGAGTTCTCACTTTCTGTCTCTCTGTCTCTCTCTGTCTGTTTGGCGAGCGCACGCACCCTATAGCAAAAACCTCTCAAAAAAAAAAAATCTATGTTAATAGAAATGTAGAGGAAAATGTCTGAACAAATTAGTTTTAAAACAGGGCTGGCTCCACGGCCCAGTGGTTAGGAAAGCTGAAGCCCATGTGACCAACCACAGTTCCAGCCCCAGCCTCGCTGTCTTTAAAGAACACGCCAAATGTGCACACATGCATACCCAAGAGTCCGGACACAGAGAAATAGAGAAGGGATTGCGGCGTGACTGCACCCTATTGAGAGGTGCTTTCCTCCTCTCTCTCTCTCTGACTTTGGCTAAATGCACATTCTCTGACCAAAAAAAAAAAAAAAGAAAAGAAAAGTAGAACACAGTGTTTATGCGCTGTATGATAGCAATTAAATAAAAATTATGTCGGGAAAAATTGGAATTCAACATAAGAATTATGGCTACCAGTTAAGGAGGAGTTGTGTGGGCCTGGTCCTGTTCTAAGTGGTTGGACTAATTCATCTCATCTCACGGCTGTGTCAGGCAGACAGGTTTTACCTTTGCTTTACAGATGAAGGGACTAAAGAATGTAAAGGAGGTCTACGCAGTTTGCCCAAAGTCACACAGCTACCAAGCAGAAAACCCGGGTCTCGAACACAGAGCCCAGAGCCCGGAGTTCGCACCCTCAAGCATGCAAACCTGCCAGAGAACTGCTTTGAATTACGGATCATGGATTGTTTTTTCTTTTCTTAAGAGAGATTTTTTGCTATAGGACACATGCACTCGCCGGAGAGACAGAGAGACAGAAAGCAAGAAATCACTCCCCATGGGGGATGGCCATGCCACAATCCCTTCTCACAGGCACCCAACCTGAGTTTCAAGCCACTGTGTCTGAGACTCAGACTGTGGACGGCCATGTGGGAGTCCAGAGATAGAACCATCGCGCCATCTGCTGGCCCCGTGGATCATGGATCTTTAAAAAATATTTCCTCATGGGACCAGCAGTTAGCATAATGGCTAAGTCGCTGGACTCCCATATATTCGACCGTGGTTCAAGTCCCGGACCCGGTGGCTTAAACTCACACCGGGTGCGTGTGCATGCGTGCCCAAGATCCCGAGAGGAGAATGGAGGAGAAGGGATTGCAGCGTGGCCATCCCCACGGGGGGGGATTTCTCGTTTTCTGTCTCTCTGTCTCTCTCTCTGTCTTTCTAGCGAGCTCGTGCACCTTGTAGCAAAAACCTCTCAAAAAAGAAAAAAAAAATTCCTTGTATAATGTTTCTGTATTGGCTTGATTGATAGTAAATGAAAACTTTTTAAATTACAGAGCCCCAAAAAAAGGCACAGAAGTAAAACCAGATTATGCTTAGATGGTAAAGACAGGAAACAAACCTGAATGTGGCCAATTTCTATACTGGACTGAGACTGAACCATATTTCAAAGGGGTCCGATATCTCAGTGACTCGATAGTTCCTAACCATTCCGATAAAGCAGATTTTGTCACCATAGAGTGTAATCCATTATTATTATTATTATTACTATGAATAAAAAGTCTTTTCTCCTCTCAGGGCATGCACTTGTTTCCCCAGCCTGGAAGGCTCTGTCCCAGATCTTTCTGAAACTATCTGCTCCTCTCGTAGCAGTGGTGGAAATGGGACTGTCAGGGCTTTTGCAGGAAGCTGAGAAAACACTGATAAAAGAACCAGGCGAAACTCCCTGTTATGGCAGAGCTTAGCTCTGGAGGAAGGTCACTTACTCAGTTCAGCTGCAAGTAACGAGATCTCCCCATGCCCGGCTGAGTAATGGCTCTCCAGGGATGTGCATGCCTTAATTCTCCGGAACCTGTGACGATGTTAATTACAGAGCAAAGTGACTTTGTAGATGTGACTAAGTGCAGGATCTTGAGAGGGAAACAGTATTCTGGACTCTGTGGTGAGCCAAGTCTAATCAAGGGTCTTTAAAATAATTATTTTAAAGTTCAATTTTATTTATTATTACTATTTTTTAATTTGATCAGAGAGAGAGAGGGAAAGTAAGAAAGCAAGCCACCAGGCCTGGGATTTGAACCTTGGTCAGGCAGGAGGAAGAACAGCACCTTAACCACTATGTCATCTGCCAGCCCAACTCAAGGGTCTTTATAAGAGAGACAAAGGAAGGGGGAGTCAGAAAAGGCAGTGTGATGGGACAAGCAGAGGGCAGACAGAAGTCAGAGACCCGAGGATGCCATTCTACTGGCTTTGAAGATGAAGGAGCCAGTGCGAGGAAGGTGGGCAGCTTCTAGAAGGGGGCAAAGGCAGAACCAGAGTCACTCCTCCAGCCGCAGAAGGGAACCACCTTGCTGACATCTGGGTTTTAGTCCAGGGAAATTCGTTGGAACTCCTGAAAGAAGAAGTCTATGGGGCCAGCTCCATAGTGCGATGGAGAAGCACTCCGTATTGGGAAGCAGAGCCCACATGACCAACCACGGTTCGAGTCCCAGCATGGTGGCTTAAAAAACACACCAGACACATGTGTGCGTGCATGCCCAAGATCCTGACAGGAAGGGGAATGGAGAAAAGGCTTTGTGGTATGACCATGCATCATTATGGTTACTGTCATCTGTCTGTCTGTCTGTCTCTCTCTGGCGAGCACACACACTCTCTGACAATTAAAAACAAACAGATAAATCTGTGTGGTAAACTGCTAAGCTGTGGTCGTGCATTAGCTAACAGGGCCCTTAACATCAGGGTTTCAGCTGCTCCATCTTTCCATGTAAGCGGGGGACCTGGAGGAAAGTCCGGACTTTCTGGGAATTCACATGAGTGCCGGACCATGGCGTCCCCACGTCAGTGTTTCTCAAACTCGAGCAAAGTATGAAGCCTTTTTAAACAAAACCTTCTCATTACAATTCATTGAAATACAGAAGTATAGGTCTTACACAGTTTATATGTTTATAGCATATGCATACATATTTAAAGCCAAAATACATTTTGTTTCTTAATTATTTATTTTATTTATTATTATTATTTTAAGTTTGCTATAGGGCAAGTGCATTTAGCAGAGAGAGACAGAGACAGGGGAGGGGGAAAGTGAAAAAACAAGTCACCAGGTCCAGGACTTGAACCACAGTTGGCCATGTGGGAGTCTAGCATCTTAGCCACCATGCCGCCTGCTGGTCCAAAAATATATTTTCAAAAGGAATTCAAACAAGACCATAAAACCAATTATTGGGGCCACACACCCCACCCGGGGGTCACAGAGGGAACGGTAACAAGATGCTCTCCGGTTCCCACCATGGAGGTTTCTGCAGAGTCCTGGAGAGGAGGCTCTCTCCTGCCCACCGGCGGCACCAGGAGACCCCATCGAGCATCAGAGGGAAACCTGGCCGGCCCTTCCCTGCAGTGGGCGGTGTGGATGACCTGCACACACCCTCCTTCTGGCAAGGCGGGAACAGAGAAGTCAGCCACCACTCAGTAGGTGCAACACCAAAATGACAGGGTGGTTAGAATTAGCTAACAGAACGTTGAAACCAGCCATTGTAAAACTGTTTCAGTGAGCAATTATAAACAGGCTTAAAACAAATGACAAAGGGACCTGCAGTTGGTGTAATGGCTATGTTGCTGGACTCCCATGTAGTCGACCGCAGTTCGAGTCCTGGACCCAGTGTCTTAAACTCACACCCAGCGCGTGTGGGTGCATGTCCAAGATCCCGAGAGGAGAATGGAGAAGAAGGGATTGCAGCGTGGCCATCCCCCTGGGGGTGATTTCTCGCTTTCTGTCTCTCTGTCTCTGTCTCTCTGGCAAGCGTATGTGCCCTATAGCAAAAACCTCTAAAACAAAACAAACAAAAACAAAAACAAATGATAAAAACAGAAAGTCTCAGAAAAAAATTAGAATATATAAAAAAAGGATCAAATGGAAATCTTGAAACTGGAAATGCAATAACCAAGATGAGAAAGTCCACGGGTGGCTTCGGCAGAACGAATGGAGAGAGAGAAGAGCCAGTGACCGGGAAGACACGGCTTCAGAACGCAGGCCCGGGGGCTGCCGCGTCGCTGCTGTGTGTCACCCGAGTCTCAGGAAAAGAGGAAGAAGGCAGGGCTGACAAGGACTCCAAGAACGATGGCTGAAACTGTCCATATTTGGCAAGAGGCATCATTCTGTATACCAGGAAGTTGAGTACACTGCGAAAGAAAAGCACAAAGAAATCCACACTGAGACACATGAACGTCAAACTTCTTAACGGTAGAGGCAGAGAAAAAAGGTCTTTGTTTTTTGGGAGTACTGTTTAGATTTTGCTGCAGAGCGATGTGCACTCACCAGAGAGAGAGAGAACCTGAGAAAGCACCCCGGGGTGGGGGGGGGATGGCCACACCTCAGTCCCTCCTCTTGGGACTTAAGGCACACCTGTGCACCTGCCCGAGACTCCGACAGCAGTTGGCCTTGGGGATCCAGCTGCCTTAACCACTAGGCCACCGGCTGGCCCTGGAAACAGGTTTTTTCTTTTTCTTTACTCCTCATAGAGCGTATGCACAGGATAATTAGACAAGAGGGAGCTGAGACCACCCCCAGGCCTGGTCCTGAAGTGGTCCCCTCCCTCCAGTCCTCCAGCCGGCTGAGTCTGGGGCACTCGCCTGCGTGCTGACGTGTTTTCAGCCTACCTGGCAGGAATCCCAGCTGCGGGCGCTGTGTGGGGTCCAGCTGCTCTTCAGCAGCACCTTACCGCCCAGGTGGGTGTAGGTACTTCCAGGTAGCTAGGGTGAGGGCCCCGAAGGGAAGTCACTGCGTTTTCCCTTTAATACAGTCTCTGGGATTTCCCTCTATGGTCTGGTTAATGTACGGTATACGCCCCTTTTACACGTCTCTAAGGAAGGTATGACTCCTTGCTAATAAGGCAGGAGCCAGGGATATTGGGCACACAGACAGGGTGAGGCCAAGATGGAGTCACGGTGGCTAAGTTCTCACAGCCAAATGCTGGCTGCATCGGGACTCAAAGCAGCTGTAGCTACGGGCAACAGTTTCTGTTCAGAAACTGTATTCTAACTAGAAGTTCAGTCTCCTCACCCCATAAAGAAAAGGGAAATAAATCTCTCAGGCTGCCATGTCACTATTTTCTCTTTTTAAATTTATTTATTTTTTTATTGTTGTTTTTGTTATTGTTTTTTTTTTTTTTTTGAGAGGTTTTTGCTATAGGGCGTGTGCGCTTGCCAGATAGACAGAGAGAGACAGAGAGACAGAAAGCGAGAAATCGCCCCCCGGGGGGTTGGCCACACTGCAATCTCTTCTCCATTCTCTTCTCGGGATCTTGGGCACACACGCACACGCGCCCAGCGTGAGTTTAAGTCACCAGGTCTGGGACTCGAACCGCAGTCAACTACATGGGAGTCCAGCGACACAGTCATTATGCCAACTGCTGGTCCCTAAAATGTATTATTTTAGAGAGATTTTTGCTATAGGTCCCATGTGCTTGCTGGAGAGACAGAGAGACAGAAAGCAAGACTTCACTCTCTAGAGAGGATGGCCAGACCACAATCCTTTCTCCTCCATTATCCTCTCGAGATTTTGGGCACACACTCATATGCGCCCAGCATGAGTTTTAAGCCGCCAGGTCCAGGACTTGAACTGTGGTGGACTATGTGTGAGTCCAGTGACATAACTATTACACCACCTGCTGGTACGCCTTGTCATTATTGTTTAAAGCCCATTTTCTTATCAGAAAGTCAGCCTGTAGCTCGGACTGCTAGATAAGAAAACCTTCACCTCCAGCTCCTCTTGTGCAACCCATTGAGGCCCCCTTCCACTACATTGGAAGCTTTTTCTCCTTTCCTAATAAACTCTGCTTTACTCTCCTCTCCGTGTGTGGCCATCTCTAATTCTTCATGACTGTAGGACAGGAACGGTGTCTTGGTGTTCAGTCTGGTGGACTCCTGCCTCACCGCTGTGCCCTGGAACCCCCAGGGAAAAACTCTCAAAAGCACTAAGAGAAGCATAACATCTCATCCACCCAGGAGAGAACGGAATGGCAGCCTTGTCATGAAAAACCATGGAAAGAAAAGAAAAAGAACACCAACATTCAATGAACAAAAAAAATGGAAAATTATCTATTGATGACAATGTGTACAGTCATATTTTTGGCTGGACTAAATACAGGGCGCTCTGCTGGGAAAATTCATTTCAATGCTGTAAAGATATACAATGATTGAACGTAAAAAATAAAAATTTAATAAAAATTTTTTAAAATTTTGGAGAAGGAAGTGGCATTGCATTTTTTCAGTGCTCAATTTTTTTTTAGAAGCTAAACATTGCAGGGGCCAGCAGGTGGCATGGTGGTTAAGGCACTGGAATTCCCACATGTCCGACTGTGGTTCAAATCCTGGACCTGGCAACTTGCTTTCTCCCTCTCTCTCTCTCTCTTTCTCTGGCAAAACTCATGTGAAAAAGATAATAAATAAATAAATAAATAAATAAATAAATAAATAAATAAAATAACTCTTTAAAAAAGAAACTAAACATTGCAGTTTATTCCATCTTCATGATTACAGATATCCTGGGCAGGTGGGTCAGCAAGGCAAGTAAAGCAAACCCTTCCCCCCATTTAACCAGATGCAGCACTTCGGCGTCTTCTTGACATGCAGGTGGACATAATTCATTGACTTGGGCTGCAACCTGGCAACAGCCAATCTTTGCAGTTCAGGTCCCGAGTTGCTATAGATCAATTCCAAGGTGAGGAGGAAAGCATGCGGGTTAGGTTCTACATGGCAAGTTAGGTCACCCACGGCCACTCCAAACACCTCATTCCTGAACTCCTGTGAGCTCCGAAATGGTGTTCACTGCGCCATTGCTGACGTCTTCAATCTGACACCTCATTAATGCAGAGAACTATTAAAAGGTGTCTTCCTCTTTGCTGACCTATGTCACCTTCAATCTTAACTGTTAGCTACTATATGAAAATGAAACTGTGCTCCCAAGCATTGGTTGGAACCGTTGTGCCTGGATCCGTTTTCAGAGCACCCACTACTTGAGTAAATAAATGATTTTTTTTTTTAAAGAGGTCCTAACCAACTGCTTCCATCAACAGTGATCCACGTACAGTGTATTTAACGTCCCTTACACAGATCAAGAGGGCAGGCAGCCCTGACCATCCTCATTAGCTCAGATCTCAGACCAAGCACTGCGACCATAATCCCAAGAAATTGTCCAGTATTCGCTCATGCCGAGAGTTCTCACAAGATGCCGGGCGTAAGAAAATAGCCTTAAGTGATTCGTTGTCAAGAATAGCTTAACGAAAGTTGCTTAACCAGCCTGCAGATGTGCAGCCCCAGAGAGTACACATTCCTGGGAAGTTTCTGAACAGACAAAACCCCAAAACATGTCACCCTTGAGAAATGACTTCTCGAGATGGTTGGCCACCAGCCCTTTGTCCCTTTTTACCTCCGGGTTCTTCTCCCTCCTCAGGGCATTTGATGGACTCTTCACAGCTTTGAGAGCTTTGTGGAACCTCCTCCCTAGTAAGCCTTGTGCTCTAAAATCCTTGTCCTGGGCACCAGCCTTGGCCTTCAAGACCCTTCCTAGGAAAGAGAGGCAGCAATGTCTTTGAAAATAGCTTTACCCGGGAGGATGGAGGAGGTGGGCTGTGTTTCTAGCCCATGAGGATTCAGCCGTTGGTCTTGGAGGGAGAGAGAATACGTCCATCTTTAACTGAGAAGTAGAAGCACAGGAAACCTCACTCACATCCTCCCCTCACCTCTGAATTTATCCAGACTGGGCTCTCAAGGGAACTTTAAGAACCTCCAACCTGGAGTCCAGCAGATGGTATAATGGTTATGTCACTGGTCTCCCATGTAGTCATCCCCACTTCAAGCCCCGGACCCAGCAGCTTAAACTCACACCGGCACATGTGCGTGCATGCCCAAAATCCTGAGAGGAGAACGGAGGAGAAGGCATTGCAGTGTGGTCATCCTCCCTGGGGAGCGATGTCTCGCTTTCTGTCTCTCTCTGGCAAGCACATGTGCCCCATAACAAAAATCTCTCTAAAAATGGAAGAAGCTGCAGCAGCTCCAAGCCTGCACTTCTCGCTAACAGGTGTGCTTCCATCTTGGGGCTCGGGTTATCCTGTCCAAGGGCAGCGAGAGCAGCAGCGATGGACTGAGCCCCATCCTCCCCTACTTCACAGGTTCGTGCAATGTTTAGGAGATAAGGACTTTGTGGAGGCGATTCGGTTACATCGGGTCATAAAGGCGGAGTCCTAATCCCACAAGACTGGAATCCTTGGAGGAAGAGGAAGAAACACGGAGTGGACACCCACGAAGAAATGGCCAGTGACACGGGAAGAAGGCAGTCACAGCTGGACAGGCGGTAAAGCAGCTGACGCCGAGGCCTCACGCGTCCAGCCCCAGAGCAGCGAGAAGGTTCCCCTCTCCGTTTAAAGCGCCTGGTCTGTAGTTACCGCGGCCCTAGCGAACTAACCAGCAACCCTGTGCGGGCCTGGCAGCCTCGCGTGTATGTAAGTGCCTCCCTCCTGTCCTTGAGCAGACCACCTTCCAGGCACTTGGTAGGCAGCTCTGAGGGTTCGCACTGCGGCTCCCACTGCCCAAGGCGTGACTTCGCCCACCCATCTGCACCCTCACATGGGCATGTCCTTCCTCCCTGTCCCCTCTCCCCACTGTCGGCCATCGCCCAACTGAACCGCCTACATGGAAGTCCTTATCTCAAGCTGTGCTTGGGGGAACCCAAAGTTGGAAAAGCGTCTGTCACCAGACTAGAGGTAGGGTCAGGAGCTGGTGGGAGAGAGAGAGTTCCAGGAACGGCACCGCCCTGGGCAGACCCGGGTGGCGTGTCCATAACTCTTCCGAAAAAAAAACAGGCCACGCCTGCTTTATTCACAGCCTTGCCCAGAGCCAGCCATCTGGGCAACCAGCTGCTGGTGCAGCTACATCAGGGGGAAGGATCCCTGGGAATGAAGCCAGTGTCTGTCCAAGGACCAAGCACAGGGCCCTTCCTGACACTCCGTGGACCATGAGAACCTGGGATTCTCTTTCACTTCCATGGAGGGGAGGAAAGGGCTTGAATCGGCACTGAGGTTTCACTTAGTGCCAGGGAAACGGACACGGGATCAAAGTTGATACATTGGGTTTGGAAGAAGACCTGGTGCTGTGGCCTCAGACCGTGCTGTTAGGAACCCATGAACAGCTAGAGCTGGTTGGACAGGAAGCAGAGACCAGGGCCTTCCTGCGGCATCTTCCGGAAGTCCCTGCTGGAACTGCTCGCCCACATTAAGCCCAGAGTAGAGATTTTTGTATTGCAAGTATGTGTAAGACCGGAGAATTTTATTTTTTACCTCCTCTGTTCCTTTTCCCCAGAACTAGGTTAAATTCAGAAGAAATTAAGGAAATCAAAAACTCCCTTCCTAGACTTCTATGCTTGTTTTTCTTTTTTTTTTTTTTCTAAAGAGAATTATTTTATTTAACTTTATTTCTTTATTTCAATTTGACCAGAGAGGGACAGAGTGAGAGAGAGAAAGAGAGGGAAGATGAGAAAGCAAGCGGCCAGGTCCAGGATTGGAACCGTGGTCGCCCATGTGGGAATCCAGCGCTTTAACCACCACGCCACCTGCTGGCCCCTGTGCATGTTATTTCACATCGCTGATAACACACTGCAATGACCCGGATCAAGCTACTTTAGTTTCTTTAGCTCGACTCATTTCTTAGCATCGGAACATGGCAGGAGCAAAGTCCTAGGAAAATGTGGCCTGCCAGACACGCTTGGTGACCGTTAGGAGACAGGGCAAAGATGATGGCAGCCCTCTTGATGTTTTCGTCATAAAAATTAGCATCGTTCTCATTTAAAGGGAGTTTTTGTTTGTTTGTTTGTTTGCCATAGGACACATGTGCTCGCCAGAGAGAGACAGAAAGAAAGGGAAGTAAGGAATCCCCTCCTGGGGGGGTGACCACACAGCAGTCCCCTCTCCTCCATTCTTTCATTGGGATTTTGGGCATGCATGCACTTGCGCCTGGCATGTTTTCCAGGCCGCTGGCTCTGGGACTTGAACTTCAGGGTTAGATATTCATTGCCTTAATCACCACACCTGGAAGCCCAGGAGTTTCTTCTTCTACAAGCCATCTTCCAAAAGTTCATAGAGAATGTGTATTATGAGGAAACTGCATAGATTTTGAGATTTTTCTGTACTAAAATAAACTCTTTTTAAAATTTCATTTTCCGAGTGCTTTTGAAGTCCCTTCGTTTGGACGATTTTGAGTTTCTCCACTTCGAAGTTTCCACATAGCTCCTAGAAACTGTCTCCTGTAGGATCCTCCCACCCGTCTGGAAGGCTTTGTGAAATGAGCACCACTGTATCCACTCACCTCACGCCAAGCTGGAGGCACTCAACACGTCATCAAGGCGTGAGTAAATGAATACATTTCTCTTTGTGGAACAAAAGGGATTAATAAACTCCATCTTATTTTCCAAAGTGACTTTGGAACCAGCAGATGGCATAGCGGTTACATTGCCAGACTCCCACATGGCTGATCACAGTTCAAGTCCTGGACTTGGCATCTTGAAAATCACATGGACATGTGTGTGTGCGCGAGTGTGTGTGTCTGTGTGTGTGTGAGCGTGCCCAAGATCCCAGGAGGAGAATGGAGGAGAAGAGATTGTGGCATGGCCATAGCCCTTAGGGGATGATTGCTCACTTTCCCTCTCACTATCTCTGTCTCTTTCTCTCCACTGAGTGCACACGCTCTAAGACAAAAATCTCTTTAAAAAATAAAAAAGCCTTCACCCCGCATGGTTGAGGCTCTTACTCTGCTCTTGGTCATTTCCTGCATTGCTGACTTCACCAGATAAAAACTGAAGAGTGTTATACTTTATTTAAAAAGCCCTTGAATACCCTACTGTAATAATGCAGCACGAGTCCTCTGGGGCCCTAGAAATATTCAGAAGGAACACTTGAGATATCACCAGCCGCCCTCGGGGCTCCCCGGTGGAGGCCCCTGGCTGTCAGTAGCAGAGGAGTGCGGGATGTGGCTGCCTCGGTGCAGCCAGGGCTGGAGAAGGAGGGGTGGGGCAGAGACATGGCTTCGCTCCCTCCTTCCTTTTTATTAGATTCTTTCTTTCTTCCATAGTGAGGGACACAGAGAGAGGCAATCCCCAAGGGTCCCGGCTGTGACCCACCCCCAGAGTAGCCCGCCTCACATGGCACCCACATACCTAGTGTGTCCAGGGTGGTCTCTAGATTCAAACCCAGGGCCTCCCTGGGGGGTCATCTCCCCTTCTCTGAATGACCCACAGCTAGCTTATCTCCCGGCGTGGTGGAGAGAATAAGCCTCATACTGGGTTTAGTATGAATAGAGACTAGAAAAACTAAAGGCTCACAATAAAAACCAGGGAATACCAGTGTAATATGTATAGCAACCTTTTTTTTTTTTAAGAGAAATTTTTACTTTAGGAAGTGTGTACTCTCCAGAGAGACAGAAAGAGACAGAAGGACAGAAAGCGAGAAATCACCCCCCCCCCACGGGGGATGGCCACGTCACAATCTCTCCTCCTCCATTCTCCTCTCGGGATCTTGGGCACGCACGCACACGCGCCTGGCATGAATTTTAAGTTGTTGGGTCCAGGACTCGAATCATAGTCAAAAAAGTGGGAGTCCAGCGACGTAACCGTTATGCCATCAGCTGGTCCCCGCAATGGTTTTATTCGAAGAATCTAAGTAAACAATCACAGCGATGTGCAGGGCAAACTCTATCTGCCATATTTACATACTCACCTGCACCGATGGTTTAAAAATGTATCCACTTTTATTTTTCCTTAATCAGGAAACTGGAAGTTATTTCTTCCATCTCCCTCATCTGCTTTCAGCCCGACTCAGCCCCAGCCCCCAGCTCCTCACTTCCCACAGGCAGGTCCCTGCTGCTGGTCATCAGATAAACCCTCAGTGCCTGGGCTCGAGCCTGGGGGCGGGGGGCAGGTGTAACTCCCCGCATGTGGGGCAGAGTGCTGTGACAGACAGGAGCTCCCCAAGTGGCTCTGCTCAGAGCAGCAACAGTCCGACAGGAAGGTGGGATGAGCTCAAACGCAGACCACCCGTGCTGCAGCCAGAAGTGTCCCAGAGCCAGCCCGGGCATAGAGGTGAAGGCCGCTGGAGCCTACCTGACAGACTACACGGTTCTAGTCCCAGACCTGTGCCCTGGGAAACGCATCGAGCACATGTGCGTGCGTGCCCCAAACCCCAAAATGTGGCCGAAATGGAGGAGAAGGGATTGCAGTGTGACCATGCCTCTTGGGGGGTCCTTTCTCACTTTCCTTCTCCCTCTCTCTCTCTCCCTCTCTCTCTCTCCCCTCTCCTCTTCTGCCAGTATATGTGCCCTCTCTCTCTCTCTCTCTCTCTCCTCTCCTCTCCAGCCAGTACATGTGCCCTCGGGCAAAAGTTAGAAAAAAGAAAAGGTCCTAATAGCCTAATTGACAAAAGCAGAAACAGGCCAAATGAATGTTAATCATGTTTCTTATTTAACCCAATTTATCCAAAATAGTCACTTTTCAACATGTGATTAATACAAAAAGTCATCAATGAGACATTTTACATTCCTTCGATTTTTCACGAAGTGCTCACATTTTTGGTGCACGCTTGACGCCTTCAGCACATTGGCAGTTTGGGTTAGCCACCTCTGCGTGCTCAGAGGCCATGTGTGACCGTGGCCCCATGTTTAACAGGGGGGTCTGGAACCACAGAAGGGCCCACGGAGGGTGGGCGAGGAAGACGGCACTGCCTGAGCCCAAGAGCAGGGCTTTGGATAACCTATTAGATTAAGATTACTTCACCTGTTAACTTGAAGGCGTATATTGTAAATTGGCCTTCTTTCTTTTTGTCCTGGGAGAAATATCTGATAGATAGAAACCGACCTAGAGGACTCCGGTCTGAACTCACATCACGTAGGACTTTAATCATGGAACAAACGAACCATTAACAGCGGCGGCACCACTGGGGTGTCCTGACCAACATCGAGGTCGTAGCCCTACTGTAGGGCGATATGAACTCTGGAACAGGATTGCGCTGTTATCCCCAGGGTAACGCGTTCCATTGATCAATATTATCGGGTCGATTATTTTTAAGTTGCTTCAATTTGTTAGGTCTTAGCTTAGGTCTTTCAGAGGATTTTTTGTTCTCCGAGGTCACGCCAACCGAAATTGCGAACTCAGTATACGTTTTTCATCCCGTGTTGGTTTAGCGGGATGGCCTGTGAGCTAGTTAATTACAGCTCCCTACGGTCTTCTCATCTTATTTGTTTATTCCCGCCTCTTCACGGAAGGTCAGTTCCACTGACTGAGAGCACGAGACAGTTAAACCCTCGTGTGGCCGTTCCTCCATGTCCCTGTTTAAGGAACGAATGATTACGCCGCCTTTGCGCGGTCAGGATGCTGCGGCCGTTCAACGTGTCACTGGGCAGGCAGTGCCTCTAATGCTATTCACGCTGGAGGTGCTGTGTTTGGTCAACAGGCGGGGTGTGTGTTTTCCAAGTTCCTTTGACTCTTTTTAATCTTTCCCCTAAAGTGTGCACTCCTGTGTCGGGGCAACAGTTTGTGACCTAAGGTCTAGAATTAAGTTTAAATCTTATTTGACTGTTAATTATTAGTGGGCATTCGATCTGATACGGGCTTGTGCAGGGAGAAACAGTTCTCGTTGCTAATACTAGCAGTGCCGCATCTATACAGAAATAGATTCGTCTGTTAGGAGTTATTTAAGTAGGGTGGGATTAAGTGGTTTATTGGTTTGTGAGCTTGAATGCTTTCTTAATTGATGGCTGCTTTTAGGTCAATTATGGATGTAATTATGTGTACTCTCTAAGGTTTTTTACCTGATGCTAAGAAGCTGTACCCCCTTAGACTAACATTTAAATCTACATGCAAATGAGGTTTTCTCTGGGTAGGATTTAAAGCTGGACTTAAATTCTGTTCTGGAAACCAGCTAACACCAGGCATGGTTGGCTTTTCACTATTTTGCCACTTAGACGAATTTGCTCTATTAGCTGTTCATAAGTAGCTCGTCTGGTTTCGGGGTATTTAACTAAAGTTCTCTTTGCTAAATTTGTTCTGGCTAGTTCCTTATGCAAAGGTAAAAGGGTTCATCTTTGCTTTTCTGTACTGTTGACATATCTTTCATCTTTCCCTTCCAGTACTTTCTCTGTAGAGAGTTTTTGTTTTGGGGGTTTGGCAAGAGTTTCAGTCTTATCATTACTAATGGCGAAGATGGGGAGTGGGGGATCTGCGGATAAATTCAGAACATGTTTAGTGATATGTTTAGCGTACGTGTGTACACGTGTACGTGTGCGCGTGATCGTGCCTAGGTCTGTGTTGATCATGTACTCCGCCCAGCAAGCATGGAACGGTAACACCCTCTGCCGTACATGAGGTTAACGATATTCCATGTAAGTCCAGCTACAATAGAGTGGCCTGGAACAAGACCTCCCGGCTCGGTGGATGATACCATCCCTGAATTTTAAAAAATACCAAATGCAGGACACAGTTATGGTAGGTTGATGAGTCACGAGTCAATCGAGATGTCTTTTTAAGGGGAACGTGTGGGCGAGCTTCAGTTTATGGCCCGGAAGTAAGAAGCAAATGCCAGGTACCGTTTCACACTAGAAACCCCCAAGTTCATGGGCCCAGAGCAAGAAGAGGGATGCGAACTGGGCAGGTTGATAGCTAGTTTTGAGTGTTTGCCACTGTGGGCTAATGAGCCATTAAGCCATCAAATTGCATACTTTCATAGATAGCGAAAGGGTGACAAGTCCCTCCAGGCTAAACTCCTCATATTGTAGATGTTATAGGTATGAGGACGTTTTCTTTAAAAATATTTACAAGTCCTGATCTGGATTTTAATCCAGAGATTTTTTTCAAAAATCAAAATATTTTAAATAATTGATATTCTGAGAAAACGATGAGTAAAGTCATTTTAAAATCTTAAAATTTAATTCATTCATTTAACCATCATGGATTGGGAGCCTCCTTTGTGCTAAGAAATCTGATAGATATCGAGGTCATGAAAACAGATCATTTCAGGGACCAGCAGGTGGCGTGGTAGTTAAGGTGCTGGATACTCCCACATGGCCAACTGTGGTTCGAGTCCCAAATCTGGTGGCTTGCTTTCTCACTTTCCTTCTCTCTCTCTGGGTGTGTCTCTCTCTGGACAAATTAAAATAAATAAATAATTCTTAAAAAAAAAAGATAATTTCATTCCTGTTCATATTTATTCTAACATATTATGCTACATCGTAATGGACATTTATATCATTTTAATCCTTTCAATAAATATCTAATAATTTAGCCAACATTGTATTGCTGTTTACAATACACAGATACTTTTCCTTTGTGGTTAACCATGGTGATGATATTGGTTAAATAACAAGCTAAAACTTTAGCCAGAGAAAAAAGAACATTAAAGCGATGTAGCTGGGGCCAGGAGGTGGTGTAGTGACTCCCACACATCTGACTGCAGTTCGAGCCCCGGACTTGGTGGCTTGAAATTCATAGTAGGTGCATACGTGTGTGTACCCAAAATACTGAGATGAGAATAAAGAAGAAAGATTGTGGCATGGCCATTCCCCCTCAGGGGGGATGTCTCACTTTCTCTCTCTCTCTCTCTCTGTCTCTCTTTGACGAGTGACCTAAGGCAAAAACAAACAAAAAAGATGTAGCAGATAAGACTTGATAGCAAACAGGAGGAAGACTTCCTGACAAAAGAGTTTTTTTGTGTGCGTGTTTTTTTTTAGAGGTTTTTGCTATAGGGCGCGTGCGCTCGCCAGACAGACAGAGAGAGACAGAGAGACAGAAAGTGAGAAATCACCCCCCAGGGGGGATGGCCACGCTGCAATCCCTTCTCCTCCATTCTCCTCTTGGGATCTTGGGCATACATGCACACATGCCCAGTGTGAGTTTAAGCCACAGGTCCAGGACTTGAACCGTGGTCGGCTACATGGGAGTCCAGCGACATAGCCATTACGCCAACTGCTGGTCCCCAAAAGGTTATTAAAACACCAGCACAGCCTACTACAGGAGAATGGGATCTCCATCCATAAATAGAGGTTATTTCTTTCTTTTTGTGATCTTTTTTTGGAGAGGTTTTTGCTATTAGAGCGCATGCACTCGCCAGACAGACAGAGAGAGGCAGAGAGACAGAAAGCGAGAAATCACCCCCCAGGGGGGATAGCCACGCCGCAATCCCCTCTCCTCCATTCTCCTCTCAGGATCTTGGGTATGACCACACACATGCCTGGCGTGAGTTTAAGCCACCAGGTCTAGGACTCGAACTGCAGTCAATTACATGGGAGTTCAGCAACATAGCCATTACGCTAACTGTTGGTCCCAATAGAGGTTATTTCTTCATTAGTCAAGGTCTATGCAAGGAAATGTACCAGCAAGCAGTGAAGACATTTGTCTACACAGTTTGGTAAACTCATTTCTTTCCTACTTATGAAAGTAATTACCACACTTTGGAAAATAGAGATGAAAATCTAACCCAGCCCCCCACCACTCAAAACACAATCAAAATTAGCAATTTAGTATTCCTCACTTCTGTCTTATTTTCTGTACAGGTATCTTCATTTTACATAGCTTTAATCATGGCGTCAAATGTTTTTTCTATTCTCTTACTGCGACATAACCGTGTCTTTCTGTAAAGGAAGGCAGGAGGCATGTGTTAATGGCTGCGTGAGGTGTCGGTCTATACAGGTTACCCCACACCACCACCACCGTGACCATCTCTTCCCTTTGAGGTCCTCCTCTTGTGGGACTAGAGGCCACCACGTGGGCTGGGCCAGCCGATGGTCAGCTCTGATCTGAAGAAGACAGGAAACCCTCACCGAGTTCAAAGGAATGTCCAGATGTAAGACCACAGACATGTGTAAGCAAATGCAGCCAGAGAAGCTCCATTCCCGGCGTCAGAGTCAAAGGTGGAAGCGCTCACAGCTTGCGGGCAGCGGGGAAGAAGAATGGAAGGGGTTCAGAAAAGGGGTCAGCCTCCCTCTCCTCCCATCCCAGGTCCGTGTGGCTGGGAACAAGAGCTGACGAGGGAGCCCTTCCCAGGGACGATGGCGGGCCTAGACGAGAGAAGAATGGGCCTTGACCATCCTGCCTGGATCTCTGCTAGTTCCGCTGAGTCGTGGGAGCGTCCAAGGGGGGACTGGAAGGGGGCAGTGGCACCCTGCCAGCCCCGAGTCCCATGTGGACTCCAGTGAGCATCGGGGTGTCCCTGGAGTAAGTGGGGATTCCAGGCAGTGGGGTCAGCAGGCGGGTGTCCTTCTTTCTCCACACATTGTACAACGAGATGCACTTGAGCCGGACACAGGTGGGTGTGCTGTGGGGGCCACCCTCTCATAGAGGGACCCCATGCCTCTATGGCTCCCTCTGGGTGAGCGAAGTTAGCCTGAGAGTGACATGGGGACACATAGATGTCTCAGACAACAGAGCTGAGTCCCAGCTGTCACGGGGAGTCCGAGAGCCAGTGCCCAGTCGGGACTAAGGTCCCCTCTGCCTCCCACCGCAGAGGGGACCCCAGTCCCAGCCATCCTCATCTCTGGGCCTTCAATGGCGTTCATTGGTCTTATTGTCTATACAAATAGCAAACGTCCCAGAGTTCCTATGTCCTTTGATCATTTAGATACGGGATTCTAGACCTTGGCCATGTCGGACATAAAACTGCTAAGGACAGACGGCTTATAGGAAAGAAGACTAACGATCTCTTGGTGTGTGGCACGGGCCGTCACATCGTTGTTCAACGAGTAACCGTGGGGACGTAGACTGCAGTGAGTGGCTCTTTGGGACCAGATCACTGGGCTCCGTAACAGTCCTGACGGATCCAGCTCGGGACTGCCACGCCTCCCTGGGACGGCGGTCACCCACCGCTGGCATGATGCTACCCCTATTCAGTTATCCGCGAGCTGACGGAAATCTCTCCGAATTTATAGTTTCAGACCACGCAATTTTTAGGGATAACACTGTCCAAATGTTTAAATGATATATAAAGACACGCTTCTGCTCAGAACTGTACTTTCTGCATCTCTTATTCATCCTCCCATGACATGAGCGCTCATGGAGGAAAGGGAGGATTTTCCTGAATGTATTTTGAGGCAGTTCGTGAATATGTGTTTCAATTTTCTTTTCATCTTCAAGCAGTGCGATAAATGGATTGAAGTGGATTCCGAGTACACAGGGCGGGTTCAGGCTGGGTAGGATTCTAGTACTCGTTGCTAGAGGGTCAGCAGTCCACTGGGTATGGGTAAACATTATTAGGTTGGCCATGCGTTGTCTATAAAGTAGGGCCAAAAAATCTAAAATGCTATCTGTCAGGAGGTAAAAAGAAGAGTTAAAATGCTCCTAAGGAGTAGTGGTTGAGGTGCTGGACACCCACATGACGAACCATGCACAATTTGAGTCCCAGGCCTGGTGGCTTGCTTTCTCACTTTCTCTCCCTCTCTCTCTGTCTCTCTCTGGTGAGTGCACATGCCCTACAACAATTTTTTAAAAAATAATAATAATAAATAAAATGTTTCCTTAAATGCTTTTATGTGCATACATTATCTAATCTTTACCAAGGGAAATTTGATAGTAAATAGAAAAAGTCCTAGAAATGTGTGAATCATTTGATCCAGCAATTCTATTTCTGGGAGTATGTCCTAAGACATATTTATAAACATGTGTAAAAAGTTACTAAGGATTAGTTTCATCAATACTAGGACTTTTAACATAAAAAATTGTAAATGACCCAGAATGTTTACATATAATATGACCCAACTGAATGATAGAGCATTATGCATATTAGATACATGTATATAGAAAATGATGTTTTAGAAGAATATTGAGTGACGTATTATAGCAAAAAATTGAGGCAGGCACTCTTGGCTTAACGACCGAGTTCCGCTCTGCCTAGGCGCACTGTTCCATAAGCGAGGAGGCTAAAGGCAGAGTCTTGTGGGTGTCGCGGTGCCATGGGGTGTGTTCTTCAATAGCTCTCATGTGACCCCACACTAGAAGAATGGAATTCTGCACGTACAGAAGCACACATTCGAGAAACATGAGAAAGTGACAAGACCCACCTCCCCTCAGTAAGGCAAACCGGTGTAATCATGTTTACTTGCTCTGAATGCTACTACAGGTAAAGGACCAACCTTGAAAACAGCTATGCCGTCCTGAGTGATTGCCGGTGCTTGGTGTAGGGAGTACTAACCGACCGCGGGACAGAGACTGAGGATTCCTAAGATCCACAGGGACTGAGGAAGGGGGACTCCCCCACTGGAGACCTGGTCAGACGTCTGAGTGCTGTTAAACAGGACGGTCTTTAAGTGAGCAGTGACTGTACAGTGAAAGAGCTCAGAAAGCAAGTGGACTTCATGGCTTCGTCTTTGGTTCGAATGTATAGATATATGCATTCTATTATTATTATTATTTTGGAGAGGTTTTTGCTATAGGGCACGTGCACTCGCCAGAAAGTCAGAGAGAGACATAGAGACAGAAAGCGAGAAATCACCCCCCAGGGGGAATGGCCATGCCGTAATCCCTTCTCCTCCATTCTCCTCTCGGGATCTTGGGCACGCACGCACACGTGCCTGGTGTGAGTTTAAGCCACCAGGTCCGGGACTCGAACCGCAGTCAACTACATGGGAGTCCAGCGACATAGCCATTATGCTGACTGCTGGTCCCTATTGCTGAGGTTATTTTTAATCCATGTGTTTTTCTCTAGAACCGAACCTTGCGGTGAAGGGCCTCGTAGGCAGTGCAGTACCTACGTGCAGAATAAACACTGGAGTGGGTTTCAAATGCTCACAGCATAAGGTCAGATGCCGAAGGTGGTGAGTGTGCTCTTAAAGACCATTCTAAATCCTACAAGATGCGTAATGACTATCTGCCAATCGTAAATGACAATAAATACTTAAAGTGAAAACAATAAGCAGTTATGTAAAAATAAAGTAAAAGTTAATTTCCATCCCCTGCTGTGGGTGGGAGGGTGGAATCTGAGGCAGGAGCTTAGGACTTGGGTATTCGGACGGAAGCTCCTCTCCTTTCACTGCTAAGGGTGCCGTGGGGAATGAATTCCTCCAGCGCCTCTATTTCCAGGTGTTTGGCTCTTGGACACCCAAGCCTGACTTCGCCCATGTGGAGGGAGGGTGCTGAGTGGCAGAGCGTGGGCGGTAGACCCCTGGGGCAGCGCACAGCACACCGGAGGGCTGCAGAGCCCTCCACAGCACCAGGCCGGGCCGGGTCCTGCTGATGGTTCCAGCCAAGCCGCTTAGCGCGGACCAGCTTGTTGGTGCTCTGTCTCTGGATCGCACGGTCTCCCTGTCACTCTTTCTCTTCGATCTCTGAGATTGCAGGGTCTCCCTGCTGCTGCTGCTTTCTCTCTTTTACTGAATTTAAAGTCACAATATGTATTTTTAAATTATTTTTATTTAACTTTATTTATTTATTCATTGTAATTTGACCAGAGAAGGATAGAGCAAGAGAGAGAGAGAGAGAGAGAAAAAGAAGCCGCCAGGTCCAGGACTTGAACCATGGTCGGCCCTGTGAGTCTAACTTCCTAACCACCATGCCACCTGCTGGCCCCTAAAGTCATGATGTTATATTTAAAAATAAAATACGCAATAGCTTAAGAATAAAAACAGCCCTTAAGGGGCCAGCAGATGGTAGAGCCGTTATATCACTGGAGTCCCACGTAGCCAGCCACAGTTCAAGTCCCGGACCCGGTGGCTTGAAACTCAGGCCAGGCATGTGTGCCTGCGAGCCCAAGATCCCATGAAGAGAATGGAGGAGAAAAGATTACAGCGTGTCCATCTCTCGGTGATGATTTCTCACTTTCCCTCTCACTGTCTCTGTCTCTTTCTTTCTCTCCAGCACGCACACACACCTAAGGCAAAAATCTCTTAAAAAAAAAAAAAAAAAAAGCCCTAATACGAGTTATACGAGTTAAAAAGATTTTCATGGAAAATGAAGAAAGTCTCAGACATAAACAACACAAAGAAAGCATTAAAGGTGGTTCATGAGACAAATTTCTCTCTGCTGCCCTCTATGGACCATCAGTGAAGTAAGCATGTCATTTTTAGTATTGGTAGCTTTTTTGTTTTGTTTTGTTTTTGGAGAGGTTTTTGCTATAGGGCGTGTGCGCGCTCGCCAGAAAGACAAAAAGAGACAGGGAAACAGAAAGCGAGAAATCACCCCCCAGGGGGGATGGCCATGCCGCAATCCCTTCTCCTCAATTCTCCTCTCAGGATGTTGGGCACGCACGCACACGTGCCAGGTGTGAGTTTAAGCCACTGGGCCCAGGACTCGAACCATGGTGGGCTACACGGGAGTTCAGCGACATAGACATTACACTATCTGCTGGTCCCAGTATTGGTAGTTTTCAATAGGTTGTTCTTCAATTCCGCTTGGAAGCAGTTTGCATAAGGAGGGCAATGTTAAATCCACGGAAGATGTGAACGTCTGGGTGAATCGGTTAGGCAGTCGACCTGAGAATGCAACTCTGCCGGTTCTGCAGTTACCAAGAAGGGAGCTCTGCTAGCTGTTCCTCCCGGTGGAAACAAGGCAGGCGTTATGCCACTTTGTATGTTTTCTACTAGTGAGCACCAGCGAGGTGGAGCTGGGAGTCAGGTTTTCCCAAGTGATACCAAAAGCAACCGCCCGTCTAATCCTTCCAGGGAAGAGATTTCTTCACAGATGGCAGAGTGATTGGCTCCTACAAACTCGCAGCTGTCATCCACAGAGCCAGCAGGCGGTTAGGAGAAGATCCTGGCAACCTCCATCCAGTAATAGAATCAAAACTTCACACCTTTATGATTTTTTTTTCTTATTAAAGTGTATTTAAAATGATTAATCCTCCCCTTTCTTGCCAATTTCTTTTTAGGAATAATGTGAATGATGATAATTGTTAAAGCATCAAAAGCCCATGTTCCTGGTTCAATCTCTGCCCTTCCCAAAGAAAACAAAATACAAATGGATACTAAAACTGAGTTGGGGGAACTAGCAGTTAGCGTAATGGCTATGTCGCTGGACTCCCACGTAGTCGACCGCGGTTCGCATCCCGGACCCAGGAAAGGGAGAAAGCACCCCCATACACAGAGAATGATCGGTCATGTCACAATCCCTTTTCTTCCATCTCTTTCTCCCTTTGGGATTTGGGACACACACAAATGCCTGGAGTGTCCCTCAAGCCATCAGGTCCAGGAATGAACTACATGGTCAGCCAAGAGGGATCCAATTGCCTTAATCACCAGGCCACCACAGGCTGGCCCTCTAGCCTTTTATCCTCAGGGCCTTTGTATATGTTGCTACAAAGTGCCTAAAAAGTACTTTCCTCAGGGGCCCATAGGAGGTGTGGTAAAGGCACTGGATTCCCACACAGCTGACTGCAGTTCAAGTCCTGGACCCAGTAGCTTGCTTTCTCACTCTCTCTCTCTCTCTCCCCCCATCCCCGGTCATATTAAAAGAAGAAGAATATTAATAATAAATAAAATAATTCTTTAAAAAAAAAAACGGAGTTAGGGCTTGGCAAGCAGCATGGAGGTTAAGACAGTGAATCCCACAGGGCTGATGAACCACAGTTCAAGTCCTGGACCCAGCTGCTTGAAAATCACACCAGGCACACCATGCCCCAAATCCCAGGAGAATGGAGGGGAAGGGATTGCAATGTGGCTACCTCCCCCAGGGCTGACTTCGCATTTTCCTTCTCTCTGTGTTCTATCTCTCCTCTGAATGTATAGCAAAGCACACACACACACACACACACACACACACACACACACCTGGGGACTGGTGCGAACTTTCTCCATTTAGCTCAGGGAAAACATCTGCCCAAAATGCAGGTTCATGTAACCAGTCTTAAGATTCCCATCTAGTTCGTGTTTAAATTCACCTGTTTTCTCCATTTCTGCTGCTCCCATGTTGGTAGAAATAGAAGAATGAGAGGGAGCGAATCCCACAGCAACATAGCTCTCACCCGACACACTCTAACGCCGCTTCTCTGGTCTTCAAGACACACAAAGAAGTAAATGATACGGTTCATCATTTTAGCCACAGTTAATTACATTAAAACTTTTTTTTCTGAAAAGTATTTTAAATAAAGCGACCAACTTACAAAAGAGAGAAAGTGCTTGCCAGGCCCAGAACAAACAAAAAATGAAAATGATCATAGTAAAGAACTCTTACAGAAGAATGAGAAAGTAACAAATGACTCGGTAAACATGGGCAAAGGATGTGAGCAGGTGTGCTAGAAAGGAAGAGACCAGCAGACGGACCTCCAGGAGCAGCCCTGCCCGTCACGAGGGAGAGCGAAGTTCAGCAGTAAGGAAATAGCAGCTAACCTCCTTCCACCTCGAACCAAGGGCCTCTGAGGAGGGCAAGCGCAGGGAGGGTGAGGTCGGCTCACGGGAGAACACGGGGGTGCACGGAGCTACCCGTGCTGGGGAATAACTCAGCAATACCTAATGGAGCTGGTACTGAGCGTGCCTGCTGTGACGCAGCCGTTCGAGTCCTGAGGAAGTGCCCACGAGTGCCCAAAGAGGCGTGTACAGAATGTTCATTACGTCACCCGTCGAGGCAGCCACAGATAAATAAAAATAACGCCGACACACTCCACTCCCCGTCAGCTGGGAATGAATTCATAATAGGCTTGTTACTCCCACAATGGACTCCCCATAGCAGTTAAAGTGAGTAAATCACATGAAGATGTATCCAGGTGAGTACATTTCAAAAATATCATATTAAGGGGGCTGGCAGGGGGCATGGTGGTTGAGGCGCTGGACTCTCACATGGCCAACCATGGTTCAAGTCCTGGACCTGGTGGCTTGCTTTCTCACTCTCCTTTCTCTCTGTCTCTCTCTGATTGAAATAGAAGAATAATGATAATAATTTAAAAATAAATAAATCTTTTAAAAAAATATTAAGTAGAAGCGAAAGCAGATCACAATAAGATACACTCAATCTGATACAATTTCGCTATAATTGTACATGCATGAAATAATGTTTATACTATACACAGATAGCCTACACCCTCAAGATATAAGGTCATGCAACAGCAATGACACATTATTGACAGAAACTACTGACCCTGGGGAGGGAACGGAAGAAGCTGAAAGTCTGGCTTTAGGTGTAAAGCCAGTGGGGAATGTTATGAAGCCATCACATGGTATTTGCTTAGAGAAAAAACATTCTGAAGCAGACGGCAATAGGTAAACATTTCAACTCGAATGAGAGGTAAATAGTGTTCCGTAATGTTATTTTTGGTATGGATACCCTATTTAGTACTTGAAATAATTTTTACTTAAATCCGTAGGAAAACACTCACATGGGAGAAATACAAAAGCAAGACCTCTATTGAGCCATCCGGAAAGTCGTGACACAGTTTGCACGAACAAACACAAACAGCGTTATTAGGCTCAAGTTCATTCATAGAGTTCATTTCTTCCCTCTGATAAGTTCTGATGTGAGAGCTCCAATTAAGTCAGGAAGAACATCTGTTTTCAAGTTTTTCTGGGGTGGGGATTGCTTGTTTATCCTCCAAGACAGTGTGATAATTAAATTTTAAAGGGGTTTACAAGCTTTTTTTGACCTTCTATTTGCAGTTCAAAAGACAGGGGTAGACAAGTGAGAAACTTGCACCTCAGTCCTGCTAATACCTGTTTGTTGTTTATCCAAATGCGGATTTACCTTTGTCTCTTCACTGCTTCTAGGGGTTGCTGATTTCAATTGTTCAATTTTTTTTTGGCATTGTAAACACTTTATAAAAATGTAAGCAAATATATTTTAAGAAATTCCAATGGAAGTGTGTCTTTATGCTATGGGTAACTGGCACAGTGACAATCATCCAGTCTGTAATTGCCAATGGATGTTGATGACAAAAGGGACATAGTCTCAAAGTATCTCTCCACTCCCTACTTCTTAACTAAAAAGGGGGGAAAATAGCAACTTCAGGTCCATGGCGGCAAAGCAGTGACGCGACCCCACCCCGCAGGCTGCAGAAGCACGTGGGAAGGCCCTGCGTCTTGTCAGAGGTCCCCCTGTGCACGAGGGCACCGAGGTGCCTGTAACCGGACAGGCTGGGGCTGGGGTGGATCACAGCATGAAGGCTTTGTTCCGGGGCGCTTCTCTCTTTCTCTCTCCCTCCATCTCTCTCGGTCTCGTGGAATAATTTGCTATAGGACACAGGTGCTCACCAGAGAGAGAGGGCGCAAGTGAGAAGGCACCACCCAGGGACGATGGCCACACCACAGCCCCTTTCCTTCCCTTCTCCTCTCCAGACTTTGGACACACTTGCACACACACCTGGTGTGTTTCTCAGGGCCCTGGGTCTGTACTCAAATTGTGAAGTTGGTTACATGAGAGCCAGCTGCCCTAAGCACCATGCCATCAGGTGGCCCCCAAATTAGAAACAGCTGGTTCACCAACTATGGGTGTGGAGGTCAAGGCAGCTAGATCCCACATGGCTGACTCTGCCACTCAAGTCTCAGATGCAGGGGCTTGAAAAATCATGCCAGGTGCATGTGTGTGTGCTCAAAATCCCAAGGAAAAAGGAGGAGAAAGGATTGCAGCATGGCCATCTCCCATGGAGGGAGATTTCTTACTTTCCCTCCCTCTTTCTGTAGAGCACACATGCCCTAAAGCAAAAACAAGAACAAAAGCCATTAGTAACTTTGTGGAGGGAAGCCAAGCAGATTCCGCTTCAGCACACTTATCGGCCGAGCGAGCTGGTTCCTGGATGGCAGACACGCCGACTGCTGACCGGACGGCAGATACGCTGACCGGACGGCAGATACGCTGACCGGACGGCATCTCTTCTGCACCCATCCGAACCCCAATGCATAACTCGAGTCTAAGCACGAGGAGGCATCCAACAAACCCAGACCAAGTAGACTGAAACTGACCAGCCTTGTGCTTCCAAAATGTCACAGTCATGAAAGAGAAAAGCAGGAGAATGGCCCCAGATGAAAGAAGGCCAACAGGACACGTTGCCTGAGTGAGCATGTGCTCCTGGACTGGACTAGATCCTGCATTTTTCATTTGTGATACATGGTGTCATCGGATAATCGGGGATTGGATAGCATGTTCCAGCGTGGTGCTTCTGTGACAAAGCCTTACCATACAAACTTAATGTAAAATACTTTAAATAAGTATCTGTGGGAACCAGCAGTTAGCGTAATGGCTATGTCGCTGGATTCCCACGTAGTCGACCGCGGTTCGTGTCCCGGACCCGGTGGCTTAGAACTCATGCCGGGCGCGTGTGCGTGCGTGCCCAAGATCCCGAGAGGAGAATGGAGGAGAAGGGATTGTGGCGTGACCATCCCCCCTGGGGGGTGATTTCTCGCTTTCTGTCTCTATGTCTCTCTCTGTCTGGAGAGCGCACGCGCCCTATAGCGGAAAAAAAAAAAAAAACCTCTCCAAAAAAAAAAAAAGTATCTATATCATATAATGAGAATAAAACTAAAAACACTGCAGTCTCAATTTGCCCCTCCACAAGAATCATTCCATGTGTAGAAGACAGCTCTCCATATTTTGCTGTCAAGAATTACAAACAAGTTGGAGCCAGAAGGTGGCATAGTGGTTAAGGTGCTAGATGGACTCCCACATGGTCGACCATAGTTTGAGTCCCCAAGGAGACTGGACACTCATACCAGGCACATGTGCATGTCCAAAATTCTGAGAGGAGAATGGAGGAGAAGGACAAGCATGGCCATGTCCCTGGGGGTGATTTCTCACTCTGTGTCTCCGGTAAGCACACACTCCCTATAGCAAAAATCTCTGAAGAAGAAGAAGAGGAAGAGGAAGAGGAAGAGGAAGAAGAAGAAGAAGAAGAAGAAGAAGAAGAAGAAGAATACAAACAAGTCAATTATGATCATTGAGAAAGAAAATTTCTCTTCTAGGCCCTGCCCACAGATTCCAGATTATAAATTTGGGAACCGCTGGTAGAAGCTCTAGCTGACACATTCTACTGTAAAGATGAAAAAGGAGAGAGCTGATTTATGACATAACCAAATGACACTGGGTTTCACAGCTTCATGTAGCTTCCAGAGTTACACTTAGAAACACGGGGACAGTCGGCCCAGCACGCTGGCTTTAAGACAGTGCGCTTGCTTCCTGGATCCTTGACACTCAGTGGGATTGCTATGAATGAGCGTTATGCATCTGAGTGTTTTGAATAGCATTCTCCATAATTTGCATATATGGACTGCACCGTCGGTTATAGGAAAACGTGAACTCATTGCTCATCAATTTCATGACATGAAGTTAATTTCTTGGCTTCTTTGAGTCAAAAAACATCAACCTGCTAAATGATAAGAACAGACTCCCGAGACCAGCAGGTGGCATGGTGGTTAAGGGCACTGGACTCCCACATGGCCAGCCATGATTCAAGTCCTAGACCTGGTGTTTGCTTTCTCTCCCCTCTCTCTCTCTCACTCTGTTGCTCTCTGGTCAAAATTTTAAAAATAAATAAAGTTAAATAAAATAATTCTTTAAAAAAAAAAGAACAGGCTCTAGTTTCTGAGATTCTTTCCAATTCTAGCTGTGGGTCATTCTAGTCCTTTAGTCAATAATTAAGTTATTAAGTTATCTATAAATGTGGTGTATTTCTTTTTTATTTAATTTTATTTATTTATTCATTTTTATTTTTTAATTTGACCAGAGAGACACACACATAGAGAGAGAGAGAGAGGGAAAGCAAGAAAGCAAGTCACCAGGTCTGGGACTCGAACCATGGTCAGCCACGTAGGGGTGTCCAGCTCCCTAACCACCACACCACCTGCTGGTACCATGGTATATTTATTTTAAGACTGAAATAGAAAATCTATCTTCCTTAATTGTTCTTAGAATGATTCCATGCGTTACATTATTTTATTCAGTATTTTTGATGCAAGAATATATAAAGATGGAATGGACTTCAATGTAGTCACCGTCCAGCTAAAATACAGAACATTACAGTTTTTATTTATCATGTTGGCGAAAATCCTTAAGTTTGACCTAAACACCTTATTAGCAAGCCTGCAAGGAGGCAGGCACTTTCAGGTCGTTGGTGGGAAACCAACCATTGCCCATCGTGCTCAGATGACAGCATCAAGATGCCAGGGAAAGGGACCCGCAGTTAGCATAATGGCTATGTCGCTGGACTCCCATGTAGTCGACCGTGGTTTGAATCCTGGACCCAGTGGCTTAAACTCACGCCAGGTGCGTGTGCGTGCGTGCCCAAGATCCTGAGAGGAGAATGGAGGAGAAGAGATTGCGGTGTGGCCATCCCCCGGGGGGGGGTGATTTCTCACTTTCTGTCTCTCTGTCTCTGTCTGTCTGGCTGGCAAGTGCACGCACCCTATAGCAAAAAAAAAAAGAAAAAGAAAAAGAAACCTCTCCAAGATGCCAGGGAAGCAGGGTCTTTTGAGAAATGGTTGACTTCAGATCTGGGACAGGAAATAGATGGCACCCTTTGGGCGGGAAAGCCAGGAAGCTCTCAGAGACCACTAGGGTTATGTCAAAATGACAAAAGAGTCACTGTGAAAAGGCCCCACTGGAAATGCCAACATCCAAGACACTACCAAGTGATCCAATCAAGTAAACAAATTCAGAAAAACGATTTTATTTTTAGGAATTTCAACAAAAATCAAACCTAATCTACAGTGATGAACAGCAGATCAGTAGCTGCCTAGGGTGAAAGATGGCGTGATGGTTACATTGCTGGACTCCCACATGGTGGACCGTGGTTCAAGTCCCAGACCCAGCAGCTTGAAACTCACACCAGGTGTGCGTGTGCGTGTGCGTGTGTGTGTGTGCCAAATATCTGGAGAGGAGAATGGAGGGGGAGGGATTGTGGTGTGGCCATCGCCCTGGGGAGGTGATTTCTCACTTTCCCTCTCACAGTCTGTCTCTCTCTCACGTGTCCATGAGTGAGAGGGGCAGAGAGAGCACAGGTGCACACATCCCGTGCTTACCCGGGAAGGTCTGCAGGTGCACACCCCAAAACCTTCCCACTGCGCTGCCCTGGAGGGCACCCCGATTTACCACTGTGCCACTATCTGGCCCCTCAATTAGACAATAAAATGCACCTATTTTAAAGTGTAAATTATACATCTGTAACATCGATTTTCTAAAAAGGGCAATAAATAACTATAATGAATAGAAAACAAGTATGAAAAATCCCAGAGTTCTCAATACTTTTTTTCTTTTTAGGTTTTTATCATAGGTTGCATGAGCTTGCCAGAGACAGTGAGAGGGAAAGTGAAAACCCCCTCCGGAGATTGCCCATGCTGAAATCCGTCTTCCTCCATCCTCCTGGGATTTGGAATACACACATGCATGTGCCCAGCATGGTTTTCAAGCCGCTGGGTTCAGATCTCAAACCAGTTAACCACGTGGGAGTCCAGCACCTTAACCAATACGCCAACTCCTGGCCCTACAATATTTGTTTTAAAAAAAACCTTCTTGGGGAACAACAGGTAGTGTGATGGCTAAGGCACTAGAGTCCCTTGTGGTCAACCATGGTTCAAGTCCCAGGCCTGGTGTCTTGAAACGCATGCCAGGTGTGTGTGTGTGTGTGTGTGTGTGTGTGTGTGTGTGCCTCAAATCTCAGGAGGAATATAGAGGAGAAGAGATTGCTGCTTGGCATCCCCCGTGGGGGTGATTTCTTGCTTTCTGTCTCTCCAGCCAGCAAGTGCACCCTATAGCAAAAATATCTCTAATTGGGACTAGCAGTTAGCATAATGGCTATGTCGCTGGACTCCCACGTAGTCGACCGCGGTTTGAGTCCCGGACCCAGTGGCTTAAACTCACACCGGGCGCATGTTCATGCGTGCCCAAGATCCCGAGAGGAGAATGGAGGAGAAGGGATTGCGGTGTGGCCATCCCCCCTGGGGGGTGATTTCTTGCTTTCTGTCTCTCTGTCTCTCTCTGTCTGGCGAGCGCACGAACCCTATAGCAAAAACCTCTCAAAAAAAAAATCTCTAATTAATTAATTAAAAACCTCCTTGTTTACCAAATTGTTAGGATATACCAACTTGTTATTCTAAAAACTGATAAATGTAATTTACCAAATGCCCAGATTTTCTAATGGGGCTTAGAATTCAAGATGCCCGGTAGTTGATGGGAGAAAGTTCTCAACAGAAGAACGGCCTTTGTCAAATGCAGGAGTGATCGAATTAGAAAAGGAGCTCTTCAGATCCCTCGTGAAATGGGTCTTACACAGTGATCCTCAGTGATTTCTAAACCACTAGGTGAACAGTGAGAAGGAATCTTATCACCACATCTGTGGAAGAATCAGCAGGACCACATCCGAACTGACCAGCGGCTGCTCAGACGTGCCTCGGGGTGACACGGTAGGGAGGGGTGTGGCATCACCTACGACGTCTCCCCGCCCGAACACATGAGACCGTAACACAGCTCTGAGTGTGCCCGTGTGTAGGAAATGCTGTTCCTACTCACTGAGATGATCAGATGTGGGAAGCCTGGCCTTGGCAAGCCTGGGGAAGGTGTGGGACCTTGGAAACACACCCAAGGAGGTGCAGGAGTGCAGACTGGCCCCCAAGTTTGCTTGCTGGGAACATCACCTGCTCACCACTAGAGGGCGCGTACCGGCTTTAAAGCACAGAGGGTAACCGCGAGTCCCCCACCACGTGGCTGCATTTCTCCTTTTACATCTGCTGGGTCACTGGAGGAAGGGGCCGGGCACTAGTCTCTAGAGCCTCACTGGGCAGTTGGAATCCAGATGCAGGTAGCTGCGTTTGCTCTCTGCCCTTGCACGTGTTACCAATGGGAACACATCTCTGAGGCTCTCTGAGGCTTGCTGTCTCCCTTATAGCCACTCCCTTTCTTCAGTCCCTTAGCAATGTCTATTTCTTTCTTTGCCTTTTGTTTTTGTTTTTTAAAGAGAGATTTTTGCTATAGGGAGCATGCACTCACTGGAGAGACAGAGAGACAGAAAGCAAGAGATCACACACACACCCGTGGAGGAGGGGGCAGGGGGGATGGCCATGCTGCAATCCCTTCTCCATTCTTCTCTCAGGATTTTGGGCACGCATGCGCCCGCTGTGAGGTTTAGGCCACCAGGTCCAGGACTCAAACTATGGTCAAGTAAGTGGGAGTCCAGTGACGCAACCATTATGCCATCTGCTGGTCCCAGTAATGTCTATTTCTAATACTGGGGCAAGGGTATTTTTCAGAAGAATGCACACACACACACACACACACACACGCATTGTTTTTTAGTCTGCTATAGGGCACATGCACTCACCAGAGAGAGAGAGAGACGGAAAGTGAGAAATCACAATCCCCTCACTCCCAGGGCCATGATGCAATCCCTTCTCCTCCATTCTCCTCCTGGGATTTTGGGCACGCACACACATACGCCCAGCATGATTTTCAGGTCACCAGGTCTAGCACTCGAACTGCAGTCAGCCGTGCGGGAATCCAGTGCCATAACCACGGCAGAATGGTCTCATCATTTTTTCCCATGTCATAGTTGTGCTCTCTAATTTCAACCTACTTACTGTATTCATGATAGAGTGTGTGCATGCACATTTAGGAGAGAGAGGACACCCTCCATAGCCCTCAGTCCCTCCACGATCCTCTTCCTCCAGCCCCCGGCCTGTCATCACCCTGGACAGGGCGCACACACTCGACATGTTTTCAGGCCAGAGCCTCGAACCATGGTCACCGTTTGGGATCTGCTTCTCCTGAGGGCGCGTTGCTGCTGCACCGGGCAGCCGGCCTCACCTCGTAGTAGCCTCTTACCCTTCTCTCTCACTCTCGCTCTCCTCGTCACCTCGCCTCTTAGATATATGCATGTATGTGTGTGCACACATGTAGTTTGTCTAAACCATTCAAGAGTGAGTTGTGGGACCAGCAGGTGGAGTGGTGGACATTCCCTAACCCTAACCTTCTCTCTGTCTTTTTGGCGAGCGCATGCACCCTATAACAAAAACCTCTCCAAAAATAAGAAAAAAGAAACTTGTCTTTGGCAGCCAGCAGGTGGCGCAGTGCTTAAGGCGTTGGACTCTCACGTGGCCGACCAAGATCCCTCTGGGAGGGTGACTTGAAATCAAGCCAGGCACTTGTGCGTGCCCAAAATCCCAAAAGAAGAATGGAAGAAAAGGGATTGCAGCATGGCCCCCTCCCTGGGGGGGTGATTTCTCACTTTCTCTCTCTCTTTCTGTCTCTGTCTCTGATGAGCAAGCGCATGTAACCAACAGCAAAAACCTCTCTCAAAAAATAAAGAACGTTGTCTTCCATCATCCTTGCTGTATCAATTTCCCTGTAAGTAAAACACCCCCTGGTTTCTTCCTTGCCCTGCCAAACCTGCCAGGTGCACCATTGAACTCCCCTGGCCCCAGAAGCTCCCGTTGTTCACCCTGACTATTCTACCTCCTGGATATTTTCTGAACCTGGCTCCTTCTCTGACTTCTCCCTGCACGCTCAACTAGGAGAGCCTTGCCGACTGTTTAGCCGACCCCAGAGGTAGTCGAGGGGTCTGTATATTCTTTCTGTCCCCTCTCTCCTGTTTTCTGGCCGAGGGCTATTAGTAAGGGCCTCTCTAGCTGTGGTTAAAGACCAGCTCCTCTCCCAGGCCATGCCTGCTTTCTTCCTGAAACTATTTAGAGAGCCCAAGAGCTGGACCTGAGGAGGTAAGCTCGGTTCTGGCCACGAGGTGGATAGAGCAGTGCTGGGGCCAGAGCTGTTCCTACCGGAGAGCAGAGGGCCAGGAGGAGGCGAGAGGCTGCCTTCATCGGTCAGCCTTGCCGGCCGGCGCCTTCTCTCCTAGCTTCCCGACTGGACCTCCGAGGCAGAGCCCCAGCTCAGCTCTCCGCTGCCGCCCTGTACCGCCTGCAGGTGCTCAGCTGGGTGCTGGCCAGGTGCTCTGGCTGCTCCGAGCAGGTCAGTGAGCGCAGCCTGGGCCGAGCAGCACCATCTCCTGCGTGTGTCCAGGAGCGTCAGGACCGCCTGCATTCACTGTCTTGTGTTGGCAGCACCTGGCTTTAGCCACCTCAGAGTTGATCAGTGGCTTGGGAAAAGCACCCTTTCTTTTGACTTTAAAGTAAATTGCTATAGGGACCAGCAGATGGCATAATGGTTACGTCGCTGGACTCTCACGTAGTCGACCGTTGTTTGAGTCCCAAATCTGGCTGCTTAAAACTCACAGCTGGCGTGTGTTCGTGTGTGCCCAAGATCCCAAGAGGAAAATGGAGGCGAAGGGATTGTGGCATGGCCATCTCCCTGGGGGATTATTTCTCACTTTCTGTGTCTCTGTCTCTCCAGTGAGCGCATGTGCCCTATAGCAAAAAAATCTCTCTTGAAAAAAAAAAAAGTATAGATTAGTTACCTATTGCTATATAACAAATTACTCCAAAAGTTAGCAATATAAAATACATATTTATTATCTCATAATTAATGCAGGTCTAGAGTACAGGCAGGACCAGCAGATGGCATAATGGTTATGTTGCTGGACTCTCACATGGTTTACTGCGGTTCGAGTCCCGGACCCAGCTGCTTGAAATTCATACCCAATGCTTGTGTGTGCGTGCCCAAAATCCTAAGAGGAGACTAGAGGAAAAGGGATCGTGGCATGGCCACCCCCCCAGGGTGATTTCTTGCTTTCTGTCTGTCTCCCCATTAAGTGCATGCACCCTATAGCAAAAATCTCTCTCTAAAAAAAAAGAAATTGTTACAATCTAGAAACCTGACAAAAATGAAGGAGACAAAAATTACTCATAATATCACAACTCCCTGATATAATTTCCACCAGTTTTTTCTGTGCCTTTATTAAATAGTCTAGATATTATCATAGATATTTTAAATAATAATTTATTTTATCTTATTTATGATTATGATTTTAAATTTTTATATAGGACACATGCACGAACCAAAGAGAGAGAGAGGAAAAGTAAGGAAGCAAGCCACCAGGTCCGGGACTCAAACCCTGGTTGGCCATGTGGGAGTCCAGCACCCCAAGCACCATACTTCCTGCTGGTCCATGGGTGTTTACTTTAAACACACACACATACACATAATTATCCACTTTATTTTATTTTTTTAATTTATTATTCTTTTTCAGTTTCACCAGAGAGAGACAGAGAGAAAAGGAAAATGAGAAAGCAAGCCACCAGGTCCAGGACTCAAACTGTGGTCGGCCATGTGGGAATGTCCAGTACCTTAACCACCACGCCACCTGCTGGCCCCAGGTATTTACTTTTATACCCTGCTTTTTAAATTCTTAACTCTATAAGCATTCTTCATTCTTTATTTTTTAAAAAAATGTTTGCTATGGGAGTGTGTATGCTCACCAGAGAGAGAGAAGGAAAGCAAAAAAATCATTCCCCTAAGAGGCGGGCCCATGCCACAGCCCCTTCTCCTCCATTCCCCCCTCAGGGTCCTGGGTACGTGTGTGTGTGTGCCTGGCTTGTTTCTCGACTCGCTGGTCCAGGGCTTCAGCCATACCGTCAGCCTGTGGCATCCCGCCTTTCACCATGCCTCTGGCTGCTCCAGAATTCTTTATTCCACTCCAAATTCTTTTAAAACATGGTAAATGGTGTTTAATTAATGTGTTTAATTAAAATGCATCCTAATTTGACAAGGTATGAATTTTTTACAAATCATGTTCCAGGGTTTTTTGTTTGTTTCTTTGTTTTAATTTAGGATCATTTACTTATTTATTTATTTACTTTTGCTATGGGGCGCGTGCGCTCACCAGAAAGACAGAGACAAAGAGACAGAAAGCGAGAAATCACCCCTCAGGGTGGATGGTCACGCCGCAATCCCTTCTCCTCCATTCTCCTCTCAGTATCTTGGGCATGCACGCACACACGCCCGGCGTGAGTTTAAGCCACTGGATCCAGGAGTTGAACCACAGTCGACTACATGAGAATCTAGTGACATAGCCATTATGCTGATTGCCGGTCCCTAATTTAGGATCTAGTACGGGCATGCACACATGACAGTGATGTGGGGGGGGCAGCACCCAGCTCTGGTCCAGTCTACTGGGGCACCCCGTCTTCCCATCCTCAGGGGCACCCCATCTTCCAGTCTACTGGATCAGGCAATTGCATGCTTAGTGTGCTTCAGGCTGACCGGGCCAAGGATTCGAACCACAGTCACCAGGTGGGGTCAGCCTTCTCCTTAGCAGTGCTGTTACCAATGTGCCACAGAGCTGGCTCCGATTTTGCTTATTTGTTTTAAGTGTATTTGTTTCTCCCATGAGAGAGATAAAGAAATAGGTAGAGACAGAGACAGGCACCCTCAACAGGGTCCTCATGCCGTGACCCACTCCCTGCTCGTCCAGCCTGGGTCCTGATACACATGTGCCCAGCAAGCACAAGGAGGCCTGGGGCGTGAACCTGGAAGCTCCCCGCGTGGGTCCAGCATGTTACTGCTGGGCTACCGCCTGGCCCTCCGGGTTTTTGTTATGTTTGTTTAGGGTTTTGCCATAGGGCACGTGTGCATGCTAGAGAGGCAGAGATAGGAGACGTGAGAAATCACCGGGGGATGACCACACCACCATCCCTTCTCCTCCATTCTCTCGGGATTTGGGGCATGCACGCACATGCACCTGGTGTGTTTTCCATGTTGCTGGATCTGGGACTCAAGCCAGGGTCAGCCATGTGGGAACCAGTACCTCAATCACCACGTCACCTGCTGGCCCGGCCCCCTGGGTTCTTACTGTTATGAATATTCCCGGGATTAACATTGTGCGTGAAGTCCTTCCCACACTGACAACTACTCTCTTAGGTAAGATCCCAGGGGTGGCGTTATCTGGGCCCGGGCTACGCGCACAGCCAAGCTCTTGGAGCATATTGTCAAACTTCTCTGAACGCTAGCTGCGCTTCCCACCTTCGCCTGCCGGGAGTGAGAGCGAGTGTCTCTCTCTTTCCAATGACATTGCGACATTGCGGGGCGAATGGGCGAATGGAAAAGGGAGACCAGGCAGTCCATCGAGCGAGAGCACTCATTTCTGAGCTCTGTTTTTGTATACAGGACGTGACAGGCTAGTTAGCCACTCTGTGTTTTTCTTTCTTTTGGAGAGATTTGTTCACTATAGGCATGTGTGATCACTGGAGAGACAGAAAGCAAGAAATCACTCTCCAGGGGGGATGGCCACACCACAGTCCCTTCTCCTCCATTCTCCTCTTGGGATTTTGGGCACACATGCACACACGCTCAGCATGTTTCAAGTCACAGGGGCTGGGACTTGAACTGCAGTCGACTACATGGGAGTCCAGTGCCTTAGCCACTATGCTACCTGCTGGCCGCAGCCACTCCGATTTTCTTGAGGGCATTTAGCCTTAAGTACATCTGTCAGAAAACGAAAGATCCTGATGTGTAAGATGCTTTGGCGATGCCGGCTTTCTGGTTTATCCTTTAGAAGAAGGGAAAGGAAATTAAGTGGCCCAGGCTGGCCACTGTGGCACACCCTCCTTCCGTCCTGTTTTCCACCCTTCACGTCTGATCAGCCACTAAACCCAGCCTCTGTCTTCCCTCTGCCATCACCTCTCCACCCCTGTTAGCATCTCTAGTCCAGACTGTCATCATCCTTCACCTGAACGAACACCCGCACCTCCTGACAGCGCTCCCTCAAGTCCAGCCTTCACGCGGGATTATCTGTCTGAAGTACAAATCTGGACCAGCAGGTGGCGTGGTGCTTAAGGCACTGGACACTCCCACATGGTTTTAGTCCTGGACCTGGTGGCTTGCTTTCACACTTTCCTTCCCTCTCTCTCTCTCTGTGTCTCTCTCTCTGTGTCTCTCTCCGGTCAAATTAAAATAAGTAAATGAGAGACCAGCAGTTGGAGTAATGGCTATGTCGCTGGACTCCCATGTAGCTGACCGAGGTTCGAGTCCCAGACCCGGTGACTTAAACTCACACCAGGTGCGTGTGTGTGCGTGCCCAAGATCCCGAGAGGAGAATGGAGGAGAAGGGATTGTGGCGTGGCCATCCCCCCAGGCAGGGGGTGATTTCTCACTTTCTGTCTCTCTGTCTCTCTCTGTCTTTCTGGCGAGGGCACGCACCCTATAGCAAAAACCTCTCCAAAAAATAAAAATAAAAAAAATAAAAATAAATAATTTCTTTTTAAAAGTTTTAAAAATTAATTAAATAAAAAATAAAATGACAGTGAATAAAATTAAATACAGTACAAATCTAGCTGTCTTACTCCCTGTTCATGCTCAAGAGTACCTCGTTGCCTACCGAGTACGGAGCAAGCTCTTTTTATTTTTTTTTAAAGAATTATTTTATTTAACTTTATTTTTAATTTGACCAGAGGGGAACAGAAAAAGAGAGAGAGAAAGTGAGAAAGCAAGCCACCAGGTCCGAGACTTGAACCATGGTTGGCCATGTGGGAGTCCAGCACCCTTAACCACCATGCCACCTGCCAACCCCTGGAGCAAGCTCTTTGTCCTGAAAACAAGGGTCTCCTGATCTATCCCCACTTAACTATTTCTCTTTCTTTCTTTTTTTTTCCCAGTTGGCCAGAGGCTGTGTACACTTGCTGGAGAGACACAGAGTGACAGGGAAAGTGAGAAAGCACCCACCGTGGGAAATGGGCATGCCACCGTCCCCTCTCCACTTACCCTTCCTGCTGGGATTTTTGAGCATACACGCACACATGCACGTACGTGCATGCACACACACACAAGCCCCGTGGTTTTCTTTTCTTCCTTTTTTTTTAAAGCTGCCAGGTCCTGGACTCAAAGCACTCAGCCAGTCATGTGGGTCCAGCCACGGTAAATAGCCACCGCCACCAGCAGGCCCTCTCTAAAAAACTCCTGCCCTGAACGCCACGCTGCCCTAACGGTGAAGCGCCCACAGTTACTGCCCACACTTCTCTCGGCTCTGTCTCCGATCCGCTCGTCCCGCGGCCCAGCACACCTTTCCTCCCTCCCTGAAGGTGCCTGGGGTGGTCTACTCAAAATATTCTTTTTCAAAAATATTAATTTCCTTTTCCTGGGAAAACATCGTGCTTCCTTCCTCCACAGGGATCAGGTTTGGCTACGTGATTATGTAGTTTTAGAATTTTGCCGTAGGGCACATGCACTCACCAGAGAGAGATAGAGAAAGGTAAGAAATCATGCCCTGAAGAGTGGGCATGCCACAGTGCCTTCTCCTCCACTCTCCTCTCAGGATTCGGGGCACGTCTGCACATTATCAGGCATGTTCTTCAAGCCAGGTTCGGGACCTGAACTGGGGAGTCGGCCATATGAGATCCAGCCACCTGAACCACCATGCCACCTGCATTATTTGTTATTTGGTTTTGCCCAATAATATGTGAGCAGAAGTTATGCAAGTTACGATGATTACATGTAAACTGCAAATTACAATTGAAAACAAACAAAAAAAGATCTGTTTGTCGTTTCCAAGCAGCAGCTTCAAGAGCCAAAGGGCGATTTGCTGCACTCTTCTTCCTTCTTTTTAAGAGGTTTTTGCTATAGGGCGTGTGCACTCACCAGAAACAGAGAGAGAGACAGAAAGCGAGAAATCACCCCCCAGGGGGTTGGCCACGCCTCAATCCCTTCTCCTCCATTCTTTTCTCCGGATCTTGGGCATGCATGCACACGCGTCCAGCATGAGTTTAAGCCACTGGGTCCGGGACTTGAACCGTGTTCGACTACATGGGAGTCCAGTGACATAGCCATTATGCCAACTGCTGGTCCCTCTTCTTCATTTGTTTCACAGCTATGAGCTCAGTCACGTTCTAGAGATGCTTCCTTAGCTTGGGTCTTGAAGTGAAGGCAGGACTGGCAATCTGCAATGAACTTGAGTGAGAAATACACCTGGGCTGTTGTGAGTCATTCGGATTTCGAGCCATTTGTTACTACATCGTGTATCCCATCTGGCTGACCTGGGACCATCCCCTAACCAGCCTTTCAGACTCGGCAAAATCTGCAGTGGACGGATGGCTGCCTGATGCTTGATCATGCCAGTCAACTGCTGGGACAGCCCATGGGAGGACTTTAGGCAGGAGGCGGGTTCTTCCTTTCAGGAAAGAAGTCAAAAAGAATAGAGACTTGTTCTTCCAGATTCCTCACAGCTGGAGTATAGGCATATGCTCATTACTGTGCTGCTCAACAGAAATACCTGAGACTGGGTGACTTATAAAGAATAGAGGTTTATTTGGCTCACGATTCTAGTGGCTGGAAAGTCCAAGGCGTGGGGCAGGCATTGGGAAGGCCCCTGGTACTATTTCACAATAATCCCATTATATGATCTACTGGTCCCATTATTATTACTTTTAAATTTTCACTAGAGATAGAGAAAGCCACCAGGTCCAGGACTCGAACTGTGGTTGGCCAGATATGAGTCTAGTGCCTTAATCACCAAGCTACCTATTGATCTCAAGATAAAATATTTTAAAAAAGAATATTTAAGTTCCAAAAGTTGGCTTATTTTTATTTATCTTAAGTTTCATATGTAGTTAGACTTCATTTTAGATGCATTTAAATGATCAGTAATTGAACTGAAATTTGCTCTTTTCTTACAACTTTATCACAGGTCTTCACTGAGAAAACTTAATTCAGGTTTTTCATTGTTTTTTAATTTTGTTTTGTTTTGATTTGATTTTGCCAGAGGGCATGTGAACAAAAGAAACTGGAAGAGAGATGAAGAGTGAGAAAGCATTCCTTATGGGGGTGGCC
>NW_006159512.1:10263558-10264860 GCF_000334495.1 Tupaia belangeri chinensis
GCATTCCTCTAGAGAGTTTCTGCAGTGGACGGATGGCTGCCTGATGCTTGATCATGCCAGTCAACTGCTGGGACAGCCCATGGGAGGACTTTAGGCAGGAGGCGGGTTCTTCCTTTCAGGAAAGAAGTCAAAAAGAATAGAGACTTGTTCTTCCAGATTCCTCACAGCTGGAGTATAGGCATATGCTCATTACTGTGCTGCTCAACAGAAATACCTGAGACTGGGTGACTTATAAAGAATAGAGGTTTATTTGGCTCACGATTCTAGTGGCTGGAAAGTCCAAGGCGTGGGGCAGGCATTGGGAAGGCCCCTGGTACTATTTCACAATAATCCCATTATATGATCTACTGGTCCCATTATTATTACTTTTAAATTTTCACTAGAGATAGAGAAAGCCACCAGGTCCAGGACTCGAACTGTGGTTGGCCAGATATGAGTCTAGTGCCTTAATCACCAAGCTACCTATTGATCTCAAGATAAAATATTTTAAAAAAGAATATTTAAGTTCCAAAAGTTGGCTTATTTTTATTTATCTTAAGTTTCATATGTAGTTAGACTTCATTTTAGATGCATTTAAATGATCAGTAATTGAACTGAAATTTGCTCTTTTCTTACAACTTTATCACAGGTCTTCACTGAGAAAACTTAATTCAGGTTTTTCATTGTTTTTTAATTTTGTTTTGTTTTGATTTGATTTTGCCAGAGGGCATGTGAACAAAAGAAACTGGAAGAGAGATGAAGAGTGAGAAAGCATTCCTTATGGGGGTGGCCACAAGGCAGTCCCTTCGCTGTTCCTCCTCCGGGGTTTTGGGCACACACGCACCTGCACCAGGCGTGTCTCCCCAGCTGCGGGTCTGAGTCCCAAATCGTGTGGCTGATGTGGGGTCCGGCCTCCTTAGCCACCACCGCAAGTTCTGGTCCAGAATTTATATCTATGTCTCTTACTGTATCTATTGTTAGCTCTCCATATTAGAGAGTTTTGATTTTTTAATATTCCATGATTATGAGGGGAAATAAAATAGCAAATTTCAGGCTAGAAGGGAAGAAAACCATGGCAATATTTAAGAAAGAAAGGGAGAAAACAGAATACTAGATGATGAGGCAATTCTACTCTAACATGACTCACCCCCTCAGGAAGGAATTCAGGTCTCTCATCTCTGTAGTACTGTATCCCAGTTCAGGTCTCTCATCTCTGTAGTACTGTATCCCAGTTCAGGTCTCTCATCTCTGAATTACTGTATCCCAGTTTAGGTCTCTCATCTCTGTAGTACTGTATCCCAGTTTAGGTCTCTCATCTCTGAA
>NW_006159512.1:10281663-10295497 GCF_000334495.1 Tupaia belangeri chinensis
AGGTCTCTCATCTCTGAATTACTGTATCCCAGTTTAGGTCTTTCATCTCTGTAGTACTGTATCCCAGTTCAGGTCTCTCATCTCTGAATTACTGTATCCCAGTTTAGGTCTTTCATCTCTGTAGTACTGTATCCCAGTTCAGGTCTCTCATCTCTGTAGTACTGTATCTCGGTTCAGGTCTCTCATCTCTGTAGTACTGTATCTCGGTTCAGGTCTCTCATCTCTGTAGTACTGTATCTCGGTTCAGGTCTCTCATCTCTGTATTACTGTATCCCAGTTCAGGTCTCTCATCTCTGAATTACTGTATCCCAGTTTAGGTCTCTCATCTCTGTAGTACTGTATCCCAGTTCAGGTCTCTCATCTCTGTAGTACTGTATCCCAGTCCTGGTTCTCAGAGCAGGTCTGAGGGCTGGATATTGCTTAGGAGGCCAGGAAAGTGGGAGAGCAGGAAGACTCTCTTTTGCATGCATGAAGAGAGAGAATTTACACATGACAGATTGGGGTTACTTTACTATTCTGTTTTAGCTTCTATTTCTTCTCTTTTCTTAGCACTTTCTTTTCCCTTCTTGTGTATTTGGTTATTTCATATATAGTAACCACAGAGAGCAGAATTTTTACGCGCTGATTCCTTGAAACCATTTTGGAGAATAACTGAAATGTCTTGTTAATTTGAAGATGCACGTTCCCTCGCTTCTACCTGCAGGTTTGCAGCCTAGAGAAGTCATTGCTTATGTCACAAGGAGGCAGGTTCAAAACTACTTGCAGGGCTGTCGGTGACCGCCTCTATTCAGAGAGAAGTGGGTAGCCAATTGTCCATTCGTCAACTGGAATGCCAACTCCCCACGGCCCACTCACACCCACTGTCCCATCCCAGTGTCTTCATGGGAGCCACTCTCTCTGTTTCCACCATCACCACGTGTCCTCCACCCCCCACACACACCAGGAGGGATGGCCACACCTCAATCTCTTCTCTTCCATTCTCCTCTTGGGATTCTGGGCGTGCACAGGCGTCGGCATGAATTTCAAGCCACTGGGTTGGCCGTGTGAGAGTTCAGCAATGTAAGCATTATGCCATCTGCTGGTCTCCAAAACAACAATCTCTTAAGTAGCCTCTCCGCCTTCATTTTTGCTTTCCTCTGATCTATCCTCTACACAACAGCAAAATTCATTTTCCTCCGTGCAAATGGAGTCTTGCCACTTGAGTGCTTGAAATTCTTCAATAGCTTCTGATCATACTTGAAATAAAGGCCTTACGTTGGCCCATAAGGCTCGAATAATCCCTCCTGGGATTTTGAGCATACAAGCACACACACCCAGTACGAATTTCATGCCACCCAGTCTGGGACTTGAACCGTGGTCAGCCATGTGGGAGTCCAGTGGCGTAACCATTACACCAACTGCTGGTCCCCACACATCTCACAATGTACAACTATTCTGTGTTGGTTTATTTATTTTCAAGGTGGCTTCCTTTGGAAAAGCCAACACTCCATGAAGCACGGGCTACTCTGGCAGCCCCAGATCCAGCGTAATGCCCAGGATGCCATAGCTGCCCGCCAACTATTCGCTGAATGAAAACACTTAGAAAATCGCTTGAATGGTTTCCCCTATTGCCCAGTTCTCAGAAAGAAGCAGTGTTCATGGCTGTTTCTGAACTATTTTGATCATATGTAACAGAAGCCTACTAAGCCTAAATATTGGGTTGTCAGGAAAGTTGTGACCCATTTTTGCATAGAAAATATATGTCATGACTTTCCTGACAACCCAAGAAAATGGAGATTTTATTGTGTAGACACATGGTTCTCTTAGGAAGCTGCAGGGCAGAGGAGTAAGTACTTCATAGGAATGAATTCCAAGCAGTAATTCCAGTAAGGTAGGGACTTCGCTCTGCTGGCAAGGTAACACGCTAGCCTGCTGCACTCTGCGGACGGATTCCGGGAGGGACATGAGTTTCCTGCATCAGAGACAAGGGACAGCATACCACTCCCAGCAATGCTATTGATAGCAGCCAGTGTCAGCACCTGTACTGGCTCTAACTCCCACAGGCAGCATGAAGGGCCACGTGGTCCTTGGACACCCAGTGGGGTGTGTTGCAGGTGAGAAAAACCCGAGCTTGGGAAACCTCATTTTTTCATAAAGGTCAGTAAGCATACCTGACCTTTGCCCCAGAGAGCGACATTCCCTTCATCTTCCTATTAGATAGTCAATAAACCTGTTCCTCGCTCCAGAGAGAGGCTTTCTCGTTATTCCTCTGCCAACAAACATCCTTGAAAAAATAATCTAGACCAAGAGCAGCCAGTGCCTGGCTCGGAAGACAGGAAGAACTATAAGATGATTCCAGGAAAAGCGTCTCCCAGCGAACAGGTGTGGACAAAGAGAGCTAAGCAGGAAAAACCGGACTTCCACCGTAGGCACATCTTAACAACTGTGGCACCTTCTAGAAGGACTAAGGTAAAGTTTAGCAAAGTTCAGAGTAAAAAGTACTAAACTTTCTTGCCTTTCTTTTTTTCTCTCTTTTAAAATTTTTATTTTTAGGTTTTTGCTGTAGGGTCGTGTGCTTTGCCAGAGAGTGACAGAGACAGTGAAAGTGAGAAATCACTCCCCCATGGGATGGGCACACCATAATCCCTTCTCCTCCATTCTCCCCCGGGATTTGGGGCATACATGCACACAGGCCTGGCATGATTTTAAAGCTACCAGGTCCAGGACTAGAACCATGATTGACCACGTGGAAGTCTGGTGCTTTAACCACACTACCTCCTAGCCCCTAGACTTGCGTTTCTTGAGAAAAACATTAATATCTCTTCCTAAAAGGTATGCTGAAAATAGTATGAATGTGTTTTCATAACAGTTGGATTAGAGGAAAATAATTTACATTTCTGGCAGTGGTGAGTTTGAAATCATTTATAATTTTAAAAATTTTCTAGAGGGTATATGTGCTCACCAAAGAGAGAGACAAAGAGAGAGACAGAGAGGGCAAATGAGGAAGCCACACCACCACAGGGAACAGTCACACCGCGATCCCTTCTCCTCCTTTCCTGCCTCATTTTAGCATCTGGGGCACGCACATGCACCTGGCTTGTCTTTCAAGGCACCAGTCGAGGACTTGAACCTCTCCGTCAGCCACATGGGATCCGGCTGCCTTAACCACCACGCCACTGGTTGGCTTGAGATAATTTTTTAAAAATAGCTTCTCATTTTTTTATGATCTGTCTCTGGTTTTTGAGAAGAACATTGTAGCACAGGAATACACGGTACGGGATCATTTGATGTTTGAAGGTTTCCTGTCCCCATTTTGTAACACAAGAGAAAATCAAACTCCATCAGGCATATTTAGCAGTGGAGCTAATCTGTCATAGCAAATCTATTCCATAAATCATACAGGGCAAGCCACACCATTCCACGCGAGGAGCTGCATTCTTAAACTAGCGAGACATTAGGAAACACACGTGAGACACTAGCTTATGTAATGAGAAAAACGAGGCCGGTACACCTACTGCATAACCTTAACTTCTTCAGATGCTCATTCTGAGCAAGAAGCACGAGGACTCTGCCATCAGTACTGTAGAACTTAACCGCTGTGTAGATAAGCGGGTTGGAGAACAGTGGTACTTACAGGGTGAAACCATTAGCCGCTGGTGCATGACGAGGTAAGCCCAGAAATTGAGACGAAGCATTTAGAAACTTTCAGAGCAACTTTCCATCTTGAATCCAAGAATAAAAAAAAAATTGGGCCCCTGTTTTGTATATCTCCTTAGTTTACTTTTTCTAGGAATTCTTTTTTAGTCTATTTTATAAAAATAGCATTCTCTAATAGGTTAGAATAAAAATAAGAAAACTAGTCCTCACTCTAGGTAGTTTTAAAAGCCCTGCTTTAGTAAAAAGCTATCAGTGAGTATAAAATCAACTATTGGGTCTTTGAGAAAGTCATGACTCATTTTTTTTTTCCTTCATTCATTTTATTTTAATTTGACCAGAGAGACACACACACACAGAGAGAGAAGGAGAGAGGGAAAGTAAGAAAATAAGAAAGCAAGCTTTATTATTAGCTATATTAAAGCTATATTATTTATTGAAAGTAAGAAAGCTGCCAGGTCCACGACTTGAACCGTGGTCAACTATGTGGGAGTGTCCAGCGCCTCAACCACCATGCCACCTGCTGGTCCCTGTCATGACTCATTGTTGCATGGAAAAATACATCAGGACTTGCCCTCTGGCCTAATATTATTACTGTGACTCTGCAGTGGTTACTGAGCATCATAGTCATACGGGCGGATTAGAGGGTGCTTGCTAAATGTGCTAGATTGACTATCTGTCACTAGTCCCCTGTCACTAGGGGAACTCGAACGACTGAGGTGCCTTACGAAGCCGACGTGCTAAGCACTGCTTCTCTGCCCACGCTCCCCTTGGAAATACCACGGGCTTCTGCCCACTGCTGCCCGGGCCTGGCCCTCTGCGTGTACCACGGCGGACTAATATTAGTTAGCCTAATAATACGTGAGTCTGATGTTATGTCACCCAAGGACCTGGAACTGGGACGCTGAGAGTCTGAGGGATTAGGTCACAGGCAACACAGGGCAGAAATGTCAGCAGTTGTCACACCAGACGGAAGCCACTTTAAGCTGCCGTTGGGAAGGGAGCACAGACGTGGTGAGTAAGCAGAGGCTTTGCGGGAGAAGCAGGGATGGAGAGTGGGCGTTGTATCACAACACAGGCCCGGGCCGGTCCCTCACTGGCTCAGAATCCAGCCCCTGCTCCTCTCACTGTCACTCAGAGTCACGGTCATCTTGACAGCTGCCTGTGAGGCCTGTGGACCCTTCCTTGCAGCTCACTCACCTCCCACTTCCCCGCAGTTCAGCCATGGGCATGCACTTCTACTGGGTGTGATCTCCCCCCTCAGGCCTCTGCTCAGGTACCACCTCCCCAGCCAGGCCTGCCCTGCCCACCCACATCCCCGTCCCCTCCCCGTTCACTGTTTGCATAGCTCGGTCTCTGCTCCTCCTTCCCCGTTTGATTACCTTTCTCATTTTCTGTTTACTCTAACATTATTCTCAGACATAAATGTATGTGTGTGTGCGTGCGCGTGTGTGTATCATCACAGTCCTTCCTGCAGCTCACACTCGTGATAGCACGCCAAGAGCACAATTCCGAGCCAGGTGCCCTGGACAGGGCCAGAATCGCCCCCCTTTCCTCTGACCGCATCGTCCTGCATCACGTGCATGTCGTGTCATTTTCCCAGTTCCTCCCGGGGTGACAACATCTAGGCTGCTCCCCGTCTCCTGCGATTACAAATAATGCCATAATAAATAATAGGCACTTTTGTACATAGATGATTCCTTTTTTTTTTTTTTGCTATAGGGCGCCAGAAAGACAGAGAGAGACAGAAAGACAAAAAGCAAGAAATCACCCCCCAAGGGCGATAGCCATGCTGCAATCCCTTCTCCTCCATTCTCCTCTCAGGATCTTGAGCACGCATGTACACAGACCTGGTGTGAGTTTAAGCCACAGGGTCCGGGACTCAAACTGTGGTCGACTACATGGGAGTCCAGCAACATAGCCATTATGCCAACTGCTGGCCCCAGATCATTTCAAATTTTTGCTACTTTACTTTCGGAAGAGATCCCTATAAGTAAGATTTGCAGACAATCCCCTTTTTAAATGAGATCTTTCAAGAGGTTTTCTGTTCATTATAACCAAGGTCTGATGAAGATAGATACATCTCCCTGCAGAACCATCTTCAATCAGACTGCTAGGAAACTCTCATTCCAGAGAGAGGGAACAGCTTCTATTCCCCTCACACCTTATCAAAGCAAAACAAGGGCCCAGCAGGTGGCATGGTTGTTGTGGCTCTGGACTCCCGCATGGCTGGCCACTGTTTGAATACCGGATCAGGCAGCTTGAAACTCACACCAGGCATGTGTGCGTGCATGCCTAAAATCCCAAGAGGAGGAGGGGGCTGGCAGTGTGACCATCCCCACAGGCGGTGATTTCTCACTTTCTCTATCTCTGTGTCTCCGGCTGGCATATGTACCCTAGAATAAAAAATCTCTCTCAAACAAAGAAACAAAACAACCAACAAACCATTTATTCTTTTTCTTTTTTAATATGCCAGAGGGCTCACGTGAGAGAGAGAGAAAGAGAGAGAGAACGCCCTTCCGGGGCCTGATCATGCCACAACCCTCTTTCCCCCCATCCTCTATCCTGTCCAGGCTTGCACGCATGTACCCAGCATGGTTTTCAGTTGCCTGGTCAGAACTCAAACCCTGGTCAGCCATGTGGGATCTGGCTTTCCTTGGCCACAAAGCCTGCCTTCTTTCTTATTCGTGTCCCTCAGGTGGCACGTTTCGTGGCTGCTCTGTGTCTATGGTAACCAGGGCGCACCTCAGCTCCTACAATGGACAGGAACGCCCTCAGATTAAAGAGCACGTTCTTCATGGCCTTTGTCATCTGTCCCGGACTGCACACTTTGGACTAGTGACAGGTACCTGAATGCAGAAACATGGCAGGTTGACCCAGCCCCAGATAAAAGTCTGCATTTGGATTTTTGCCTCCACTAACACACCAGAATAAACAGTAGGTGGGCTGAAAGATTGTGAAAATAGGGACCAGTAGTTGGCGTCATGGCTATGTCGCTGGACTCCCATGTAGTCGACCACAGTTCGAGTCCCAGACCTGGTGGCTTAAACTCATGCTGGGCATGTGTGCATGCATGCCCAAGATCCCGAGAGGAGAATGGAGGAGAAGGGATTGCGGCGTGGCCATCCCCCCTGGGGGGTGATTTCTTGCTTTCCATCTCTGTCTCTCTATGTCTTTCTGGCAAGCACACATGTCCTATAGCAAAAACTTCTCCAAAAAAAAATTATAAAAATATATAAGAAACTATTGGGTTATAGGAAAGTCATGACACGTTTTTTATGCAAAAACGTGTCATGACTTTCCAGACAACGTAATACAAAGAAGAAAAGGTGACATCACTAATTTGGAGGTCAGGGAAAGGACTGTCCTAACCTTCCATCTTTAAGCTAGATTGATCCGATAGACATGACCCTGGGGCCCTCAAGCGCATCATTTTGAATCCCCTCGAGTAGCCACGCCCATGTTCTCAGGACCCAATTCCGGTGGTGTCCCTTTGAAGGGCGATCGAATGTTCTCGCCCAGACGGAAGGCACCGGTATTGTCAAGCCATTGTTGCGGCCATGTGGAAGCTCTGGCAACTACCTCAGGAAAAATGCCAGTTTCTGTGTGGAGGCGGCGGCCTCTGTTGGCCTCTGACCAAGTGTAGGAGGAGTCGCTTGTTTCGTATTCACATTCCATACCTGGACTCTAACAGGTTACGCCTGCTCGTGGAAGGGACCTTGTGCCACAGTGTGATGGCACTCTGAGTGCACCAGAGAGGGGGCGTAGAAAGTTTTACTTCTCACCTTCCTGTGGGAGAGGCTGGGAAACGCATTGCTTCCTACGGAGCTTGCAATCCATCTTGGAAAGCAAAACGTACTCCAGGGCTCCCCTGCAGTGTACACACCCCCTCCTCACCAGGACGATCCCAGCTGGCTCCAGGATCATTTTGCTACCAATGCATAGTGAAATGCTGGGGTGTTTGATGCCATATGATGATTCTAGTCCAGTATCCAAGGACTCCGAGGATGTCTGAGCTGACCCGCTAACTCACAGCTGCATCTGACACAAGGTTGGCTCAGGACCTGGCCACACTTCCTACGTCTGGGCCACAAACACAGGCGGTAAAAGAAATCCCAAATAATTTGGGAGTACCGTGTTGGAAGAATAGGGCAAAAAAGCCCTCCAGTAATGCTTGTAGAAAATCACGCCAACACACAAAGCAGTTTTGTGTGAATTGTAGCCTACCATTACTTTTATTTTTATTTATTTATTTATTTTTGCCATAGGGTGCATGTGCTCATTGGGGAGAGACAGAAACAGGGACAGAAAAATGAGAAATCACCCTCTAGCAGGGATGGCCACCTTACAATCCCTTCTTTTCCATTCTCTTCTCAGGATTTGGGGCACACACGCACACATAGTTGGCATGATTGTCAAGCCGCCGGGTCTGGGACTTGAACCATGGTTGGCTGTGTGGGGCTCTAGTCTCTTAACCACCACACCACCTGCTGGCCCCTAGGTCACTATTTATGTGTCGGGGCCTCATCTGTGGGAAACGCTAACTACCAATAACAGGGCAACCACTTGGTCTATACCCCACTATTCGTCTATCCCCTGCCCTCCTCTCTGGAGGAGACTGGGTGTGAACGAGGGCTTGCTGGTGTCCAGGGCCCACACGCACATGGAATCTTTTTACACAGCGGGAGGCTCTCACGCCACAGGGAGCTCTGCAGATTGGACCCTCGTCCAGAGACCTGGCTACCAGTTCCTCCCAGGGATAGAGACTCATGACTTGGCCAGGCCATGGCATCCCTGGCCCTCTCCGGGCAGGTGTCCCTCCCACACACCCTTCTGTGAAGGCCATGGGAAGGTGACTGCCTACAACCACGAGGCCACTCAGTGTGGGCATTCACCATGAGCCACCCTCCCACTAGAGCTCAGCCCAGTGCCCCGGCTCTCCTGCCTCGCCCTGGCTCTGCACCTGGTGTTCGCTGTCTGCCTCTAGTCTAGCTTATCTTGGGACCTATTCAAATGTCCTTTGGCGTGTAGACCTGGGACTCTTGCCACTAATTCCAACTCAAATCATCTTGCTTGGGGCCAGCAGATGCCGTAGTGGTTATGCTGCTGGACTCCCAGGTGGCCAACTGTGGTTCGAGTCTCAGACTCTCTGGCTTGAGACTCATGGCAGACATGCCAGTCACATGTGCGTGTGTGCCCAAGTTCCTGTGAAGAGAATGGAGGAGAAGGGATTGTGGCGTGGGAGAGGGATTTCTCATTTCCCTCTCACTGTCTCTTTCTCTCTCTCTCTCCAGCTACTGCACATGCCCTAAGGCAAAAACCTTTACACCAATCATCTTGCTTTGTTGATCGTGGTGGTCCTACTGCCCCGGGTTAAGGGTCTACCTACCAGCTTCTGCCCCATAAAGCCCTGTGCGCCGGCTGGCTCGCCAGCTCTTCCTATGAGCTCACATTGCTGAAGTCTGAGCAAACTACTGACTGGTGGGTCTGGGCTTTCTTACCTGTCTCTCAAGTACCTGGATACTGCACAAGTCCTCGGTCTCTTAGGAGGTCTCTGAGCAAGAGAGAGAAGAATTGCTTCCTCTATGATGTGCTAAGTCCTAGAGGCACTGAGACATCAGATCTGGCAAATTTCTCTTGGAACGGGAGGGAAGAGTTGTTGGTTGTCACAGAGGCAGTGAGCCGTAAATGCTCCACATCGTCCCCTCTCCCCTCCCACGTGGAAGCTGACTGAGGCATCAACATTCTTTTTTCCCCCCCACAGGGTGTGTACACTCGCCAGAGAGAGACAGAGACAGGGAAAGTAAGAAGTCACCCCCCCCCAGGGGAATGGCCACACCGCAATCCCTTCTCCCCATTCTCCTCTTAGGATCTTGGGCACACATGCATGCATACCCTATGTGATTTTCAAATCACCAGGTCCAGGACTCAAACTGCATCTGCTACATGGAAGTCCAGTGCCTTAACCACCACACCACCTTCTGACCCCAGTGTCAATTCTCTTTTAAGTGAAAGAATAGGAAATTCATTATGGTCACCGGGCCACTGGCCACAATGAATACAGATGCTAAAGTCAGACCAGCTGTGTTCAAATCCAGCTCGACTACTTCCTGGCTATGTGAGCTAGAAAATTATTCGACCTCTCCGTGCGTCAGTTTTTTTCATGTGCAAGTGGAGATAATGTTAATAACAGCAGATCCCTCAAAGGACTATTGTGAAGCTTGTATAACTTTGGTGGGCGTCCAATGCAGCTAATTTTACTTTTGTCCCCTGTACTTTTTCTTTCTTCCTTTCTTCCTTTTTTTTTTTTTCTGAAGAGGTTTTTGCTACAGGGCACATGTGCTCGCCAGAAAGACAGAGACAGAGAGAGACAGAAAGCGAGAAATCACCCCCCAGGGCGGAGGCCCAGGGCACAATCCCATCTCCTCCATTCTCGGGATCTTGGGCATGCATGCACACGTACCTGGCGTGAGTTTAAGCCACCAGGTCCGGGACTTGAACCGTGGTAGAATAGATGGGAGTCCAGCGATGTAGCCATTACGCCATCTGCTGGTCTCTTCCTGTACTTTCTTCTTTATTCATAATAGAGTGTGTACATGTGCACGAGAGAGGGAGAGATACCCTCCACAGGGTATGGCCATGCTGGAATCCCCTCCCTGGTCCTCCAGTGCACTGGGTCCTGGACGTCAGCCCATGTGCCCTGCATGTGCAAGGCTGACCAAGTCAGAAGGCCAAACCACAGTCGCTAAGTGGGATCTGACCTTCTTGAGTGTCAGCACTGCCAAGGAGCAAGCTCCATTGTGAGTTTTAAATGAATTATTACATGTCATAAAAGTGGTCAGAATGACTCGTTACAGAGGCCAGCCAGTGACACAGTGGTGAAGGCAGCTGGATCCCCCACGGCCAAGCACTCAGTCGGAATCCTGACCCGGTGGACCTGGCAGCTTGAAAAACATGCCAGGCGCATGTGCATGTGCGCCCAAAATCCCAAGAGGAGAAGGGGTTTTAGCATGGCTTATCTCTCTCTGGCAAGTGCACATGTCCTATTGCAAAATCAAATTAAAAAAAAATTGTTAGCTACTATTTTATTGGACTAGTTCAGGTAGACCTGGATATTTACAAAACTAAACTCTAAACTTTCAGGATACAACTTTGTCTAAAAACAAACAAACAGAAACCCCCCTCCCCAAAACCATGCCAATAACTTTGTCTACACGGGAAGGGTGATAACATAGACAGTCATTTTCCAGGCACGTGTGCTGGGTCACATTGCATAGATGGTGGAGTTCAGTCGGTACCACCAGACGTATCCCAGACTCAGGAATGGAATTCTCCACGACTTCCTAGGGAGAAGAGTCATTATGTAAGGGTCTTGATGACGGCCTCATTTATTTTAGCTTAATACAAGCCTCCATTCGTAATCTGCTGTCGCCATTACATCTCTGAAACAGTACTCGGAATAAGACATCTTAATCCGAGGTCAGAATAGTGGGATCCATTGCCTTAAATATTTGGATTATTCCCAGTAAGTGTCCTCCTGTGATTGGAGGGTAGGTTGTCTAAAGCCCTGAGGACATTCATGTTTCACTTGCCACTTTTTCAACTTCACTGTCCTTAAAAGAGGAAATAAAGAATATTATTTAACTGTTTTATCTTCCCTTGGTTCCCTGAAAGGGTGTGGGAGAGAGAGTATTGTTTCATTTTGGACGAAGGCAGCGTGAAAGAGTTATTCCCAGGGAACCTCCCTAAGGAAGAGAAGCCTGCCATTAGGTCCAATTTTGAAGCACCCCATGATTGTAGATCTGATCAATGTGGACTGAAAAAATTCTAAACCCCAAACCTGGACCCTCCATCATTTTGCCCCTGAGCATTCGACTTAGAATTTCTTATGTTAGGTGTAAGAAACCTTTAAAGTCCCCGGGATTTTGTCTTAAATGCTCAGTGCCAAGGCGCTGGAAGGCCCTCGGTAGACCAGAGGAGGCGCATCTGCAGAGGGATGCTGGGACTCACAGAGAGGACCAGGAGGAGAGGTAAGTGACCAGGCGCATAGCCGAGGAGGCGAAGGGGATGTATCAGACAGCAAAGGTCTTGTCCAAGAATTGGAGCACTTAGCCAAGTGCGAATGTACCCATGGGTGCCTGGCCATGCCTAAAGCACTTTGGGCACAAATCCACACACGCGTGCCCATACACACCCCCTCTCAGTGCCGATTTTAGGGTTGCTAAATTCCTTCAAGCCACTGAGTAATTGTTTTCCACTCTAAATACTTTTAGAGGTTTGTAATATTTTCCACGTTGTCAGGCGTTTCACTAAGAGCCAGCACACAAGTAGCAGCAAGTAATGAAGTGGCCACACCCGCTCAGCAAGCGACTCGGCCACCCTGCAGGGAAGCCGGTTATCATAAAGACGCCTGAGAAGCCAGTTGGAGGGCTGCGATGCCTACATTCAACCCCAACTATTCAGTACTTTTACTCCCGGTCTCTACCGAATAGAGTCACTTCTAGAGAACCTTTTTTTTTTTTTTTTTTTTTTTTTTTTTTTTTTTTTTTTTTTTTTTTTTTTTTTTTTTTTTTTGGAGAGATTTTCACTATAGGGCGCGTGTGCTTGCCAGACCGACAGAGAGAAACATAGAGACAGAAAGTGAGAAATCACCCCCCAGGTGGGGATGGTCACGCCGCAATCCCTTCTCCTCCATTCTCCTCTTGGGATCTCGGGCACGCACACACATGCGCCAGGCATGAGGTTTATTACTTTTCTGTATTTTTTGGAGAGATTTTCACTATAGGGCGCGTGTGCTTGCCAGACCGACAGAGAGAAACATAGAGACAGAAAGTGAGAAATCACCCCCCAGGTGGGGATGGTCACGCCGCAATCCCTTCTCCTCCATTCTCCTCTTGGGATCTCGGGCACGCACGCACATGCGCCCGGTGTGAGTTTTAAGCCACCGGGTCCGGGACGCGAACCGCGGTTGACTACGTGGGAGTCCAGCGACATAGCCATTATGCTAACTGCTGGTCCCACCTTTTTTTTTTTTTTTTTGAAACACATGCTCTAACCCTTGCGTCACCAGAGAAGACATATTATTGTATTTAATCTGAAAGAGGAAGATCCTTACAAGGTTTAGGACAGACAGGAAATATTCTTGTCTTCTTACTCCTCAGATTCTTAGGAGTTGCTGGCACTCAGGAGGTGGAGCATGACCTAGTTCTATGGATGACATATACAGTCTGACATGTTGCTCTTTGGGAAGAGGAAAATATCATTGGAAATATCAACCATGTGGGCCAGCCTGTGGCCTGGTGGGTATGTGAGCTGGATCCCACATAGCTGACAGCACGATTCAAGGCCTAGGCCTGGGGACTTGAGAAACACACTAGGCACATGCGTGTCCATGTCCAAAATCCCAAAAGGAGGGAGAAACGGAGGAGAGGGATTGCGGTGTGACCCACCCCCGTGGGGCTGCTGTCTCACTTTTCTCCTCTCTCTGTCTCTCTTCAGTGAGCACACATGTCCTCTGGCAAATTTTTAAAAATCAACCACTCAAGGGGGCCAGCAGGTGGTATGGTGGTTAAGGGCGCTGGACTCCCACATGGCCAACTATGGTTTGACTCCTGGGCCGGCGACTTGCGTTTTCACTTTCTCTCTCTCTCCTCTCTCTCTCTCACTCTGTCTCTCTCTGGTCAAATTTAAATAAATAAATTAATTAAATCATTCTTTTTAAAAATCAACCTCTTAAAATGATTAGGAATTTCTATTCGTAATGATTTGAGACATAATCAATACATTCACCTAAAATTCACTTTTAGAAGGTTTCACTTGACCCAAACCTATCCCTTAATTAAACAAAAGTTTACTGAGTACCTACGGTGTGGCAGGCACCGTTCCAGGCTCTGGGGCTGCGGCATGAACCCTGCCCTTGCGCACTTCACATTCTGCTGATGGGAGATGGTCAATGAGCAAAGCAAGAAAGATCTTAGGTGTCTGAAGAAAAGTGGGACAGGATAGGAGGATGGGCAATGGCAGGGGCGCCGCTTCATAAGGACAGTCACAATGAGGACAGTGAATGGAGCGATATGTGAGCAGAGGCCTGAATGCATGAGGGAGTCGGTCACAGGACATCGTGCAAGCAGGGTAGGTACTAGACAGCCGGGCCAGCAGGTGCGGAGTTCCTAAAGCAAACGTGTGCGGCTTGTCGGAAGAG
>NW_006159512.1:10295507-10298825 GCF_000334495.1 Tupaia belangeri chinensis
AGCAGAGCCGCCGAGAGGAACAGCATAGTCAGCCAGACACCGGCAGAGGTCGCCAAGGCCTTTACCCGAAGGGTCCCCAGTTGCTGCGTGCAGGATAGACTATGAGAGGTGGGGACTGGCCCTCCAGCAGGTGGTGTGGTGGTTAAGGCGCTGGATGCTCCCACATGGCTGACCACAGTTCAAATCCTCGCCCTGGTGGCTTGCTTTCTCACTCTCTCTCTCTCTCTCTCTCTCTCTCTGTGTATCTCTCTGGTCAAATTTAAAGAATAAATGAATGAATGAATAAATAAAGTTAAATAAATAATTTTTTAAAAAAGAGAGTACCTCACCGACATTTCGGCAAGAGAAGAAGGCAACTTGAACTGGACTCAGAGCAGTGGAGGCGCTGCCAGGTAATGGGCCATATTTAGAATGTGGGCCCGGCAGGCCTGGTTAAGGAATGGATTTGGTGAGTGAAAGGAAGTGAGGAGTGGAGGTATCTCAGAGCTTTTGACCTGAGCTTCTGGAAGAAAAGAATGACCATTTTTGGGAAAGGTCAAGACGGCATGACAGGGGCCAGCAGGTGATGTGGTGGTTAAGGTTCTGGACACTCCCACAATGGCCGACCATGGTTCGAGTCCCAGACCTGGTGGCTTGCTTTCTCACTTTTCCTCTCTCTCTCTCTCTCTGTGTCTCTCTCTGGTCAAGTTAAAATGAATGAATGAATAAATAAAATTAAGTAAATAATTCTTTAACAAAAAAGACTGCAGGACAAGCAGATTCAAGGATGTGTGTATCTGTGTGTAGTGTGTACGTGTGGGAATGAATTCAAAGTTCAGTTTTTCACTTAAGCCTAGGAAACGGGGCCGGCAGGCAGCATAGCGGTTAAGGCACTGAACTCCCACATGGCGACCGCAGTTCCAATTCTGAACCTGGTGGCTTGAAAATCTCACTGGGCGCATGTGTGTGCCTGTCCCAAATCCTGAAAGGTGAATGGAGAAGGGACTGCAGCATGGTCATCCCCCCCGGGGGACGATTCCTCACTTTTCCTCTTTCTGTCTCTCTGTGTCTTTTGCCAGTAAGCACACAAGCCCGGTGGGAAAAAAAAAAGGCAGCAGCCTAGTAAACACCAAGTGTCTAGAATAGTACCTGCCACATATTTATTGAGTGAAAACAATGAAAACAAAGCAATTGGACAAAAAAAAAAAAATCCAACTATTTCTACCATGTACTTAAACACACATCACTCGCGCTTTGCACACGTGGTGGTTGGTAAGACGCCTTTGCTTTCCGGTACTGGATGAGATCCTGGAGACCATCCGACTCACAAATCCTGGAGGAAGGTACGAGTCAGCGATTGAGGTTAAATACATTTAAGGCTCAGCTAGAAGCTGCTATGGGGCCTTCTGAGTCTCCATTCAATGTTCCACATCATACCAAGTGTTCCTCGCCCTCCAGAACATTAGTGCGAATTTCAAAATACCTCGCAAATTATTCTCAAGGAATACATTTGAAGGGTTCTCATAGACACTGGCTAATTGGAATCTATTTCATAAGCCATTAAATGCAAGTGAAAAACCGCTACATGTGTAATAATCATGATGTTTAACCCCGTGGCAACAAGGTCAGATGCGCTGGAAACAGCAGTGGTATTTTAGAAGTGCATTACATAGATGGGGCATGTGACTTCACAATTACTGCGTGTCAGGAGACAGAGACCTGGCACCAGGTCCGTGTGGCTAGGAAAAGGCTGTACTCACAGATGACTGCCAACCTTGAACATGCCCATGTTTCTCTGTCACAAACATCTACCTGGTCCTTGACCTGCCAGGGCTTACATTCCCCTTAACTTTCCAGACATCAAGTATATAATGCCCGTGGTGTCAAACACTGCACTAGGTAAGACAAAAAGGAATGCTTTGTTGTCATCAAGTATGTGAAAACAAAAATAAAAATTTCTTGTAAAAAATGCAACCTAAAGTGTGAAGATCTCTTGGGAACTATTGCTCAGGTCATGGAAGAATAAGCAGAATTACTAGATTTTTGTTGAGTCATCAGCAAGAGTTTCCTTTGATGGGTGGGCACAAAGGAGGAGGAGGCACATTTGGCGGGGCAGGGATTCTAGGCAAGAAAAATACATCACAGGAAAAAGGAAAAAAAGGAAAAACAGCAAGTAAGTCATGTCATACCAGTCCCAGTCCACACCCAGGCATGATGGGGCTGGGTCATTGTGAGCTAAGGGTGGAGGAGGCAATTGCAGAGAAGCTGAACAAGCTAAGCAGTTTCCAACTGGCATCTGAAGAGCAAAGAACACGATCAAAACAAAGCATTTACAGCCTGGTGTCCTGCTGCTAGTACACATTAGAAGCAGATGCTACAGGGCCAGTTGGTGGTGTGGTGGTTAAAGTGCTAGACACTCCCACATGGCTGATCATGGGTTCGAGTCCTGGACCTGATGGTTTGCTGTCTCATTTTCCTTCTTTCTGTGTCTTTGGTCAAATAAAAATAAATGCATGAATGAATTAAATGATTATTTTTAAAAGCAGATACCACAGAGGGCAGAGTTTTATATTTGTACACCTCTTGGTGTTCTTCTGTACCTGTCAACATGTTTAAGTGTTTTTAATACACAACTTTTTATTTATTTTTCATTTGTTATAGGGCACGTGCACTCCCTGGAAAGAGAAAGAGAGAGGGAAAAGGAGAAAGCACGCCCGGGAGAACAGCCAAGCCACAATGTCTTCTCCATTCTCATCTTGGGATTTGGATACCGGTAACCAACATGTATATTTTCAAGACTCCCAGTAGACCTCGTGGGATCCAGCCACCCTCACCACCACACCACCTGGCTTGCCCATACCTTAAAAGCTCAAGACACACTATGAAAAGATTTTACCAAGAAAACGATTCAAACAACTGAGCGTGCATCCATTTACTGAGAAGGGCAGGAGAGAGGAGCGGCTTTCACGCCTGGACGCCGCAAACTTTAAGTGGGGAAAGTTATGTTTTAACCCATGATTTAGTGCCTTTAAAACTGCTTAACACGGTGTCTGGCCCGCCGTAAGCACTCAACAAATTATGGTTATTATTTTAACCTTCGCTCTCTTAACCGCTTGGGATTCGAGAGTCTCATTTTCAAGGGGAAATGACGGCCTCCGAGGCTGCGGCCCGACGACCTCCTGTTCCAAGTCGGCATCGACTATTTGCTGAGCAAACACCAAGTAAACTGTCTCTCCACGAGGCCGGGCCTGGAGCGGGGACAGGTCCAGCGCGGGGTCCCACGCGCCGTGTCTGGGGGTGGCGAGCACTCGACACGCCCCCGTCCACGACCAATAGGCG
>NW_006159512.1:10299586-10302488 GCF_000334495.1 Tupaia belangeri chinensis
GCCTGTCAGGCTGGGAGGAGGAGGAGGAGAGCTGGTGAGCGGGGCCGGGGCGGGCGCGGGTCCCAGGGCCGCCCCGCTTTGTGTGCCGGCCCGTTGTCCCCTCGCCGTGGCCGCGGGGAGGGCAGCCGGGCTTGCACATCGAGGCGTGCGCCGGGAGAGGGCCGTGGACCGTCTGGGGGGTGCCGACCCGGTGGGGTCTGTGGTTGGCACCGATGACACGGGTGCTCGCCCTGGGAGGGGCCGGGGGTGGACACTGCTTTGCAGGAAGGGAGCTGGCTTTGTGTGAAATTCCGGCTTTCGGACGGTGGCTTAGGCATTTCGGTTATGGGGAGGGGTCTGCTTGATGAGGTATCCCCGGGTTGGGGGCAGATCCGACGCGTCCGCGCCTGTGCCGCGGGCAGTGTTTGGACCAGCGCGAGTCTATTTCTGGCGGGTTGGGGAGACCGTGTGAACCAGCACCCCCCGTAGGTAGGGGTGCAGCTTGCTTTGTGTGGAGAGGGCAGAGGATGGTGCTGCTTTGTGTGAAGAGTCTGGAAGGGAGCAGAAGTCCTGGCTCTTACATTTTAAACCAGAACGGCGTCTGGCATTTTCTGGAGCAGTGAAGTGACAGCACACCCATCTTTGTCCGTGTCATTCTTGGGACGGAGAAACAGAGTTCTGTTTAAAAACGTAAACCAGAGCCGTATTGTCACGGCCACTGGAAATTGCGACCCACGCCGAGATGTCACTCGGGCTTAGGAAGGCGATGGGAGGCTTTCCCCCTCCCATTATTATGAAGGCGTTTGTGGGAAAGTCTCTGAATTCATCCTTGAAAAAATTTTAAACTTTGAGCTCAGATGTCTTAGTCTGTGGAAATGGAAACTTCATAGGGAAACCCTGCCACGGACTGGCCTTGCGGGCTGGAAGTTTGCAGCCAGGAGGTAGGTTAAGACCTTGCCTTGGACTCGGGCCCTGGCCTTGCCACTTACTATCAATAGTCTGACCTTGAGCGATTACTCTTGAGCAAGTGCCACTCTTCCCTGTTTGATGGAGAGACTAGAACTTCTCTCCAGAGCTGAGAAGGTGAAGTGAGATAACCCTTTAGCTTTGACTCTGGGGCAGAAACTCGCCCTGACTAGCCTAGGAAATATTTAGTGAGCTCTTAGTGATGGGTGGGAGATTCTGATCGTGATTGAAGTGCTGACCCCTGTTCCTACCCGGGTGCTGTCTTGTGGGAGGCTCAGCTTTATGCAGTTAAATAGACTCAGATGTGTACAGCGAATTGCCCAAGGAGTGTGGAACACCAAGTCCTGACGGCTCCAAAACTGGAGATGAGTCCAGAGCAGTTGGGCCTGACGCGGGGAGGTGTCTGGGGCTGGAAAGGTGGGAAGGGACTCTGTGCTCTGCCAATACCAGAGCAGAGGTTTGTAACTCAGGGAGCCCTGACCCCAGAGGTGCTTGGAGAGATGATGTCAAGCCTTTATGTTATTACCAAGTGATACCAAATGTTATTAGAACTGACTGCAGTAGTGACAGTTCTTCATAAAAATGTGAAATCGCGGCCTCCCCGAGGAGCTCTGGGTACGTTTGCGCTTTGGAAGAACCCAGAATCATCTAGTATCATGCATGCCTCTTCCACGATGCTCGTAATAATGAGGATTTGCTGCATCGTCAGCCCCTTTTAGATTGCGTGTTATTAGAACTCCACTTAGAGACTCCTTAGAGAAGCTGATTGAGCTTCGGCTGCCCTGGCTCCCTAGCATAGGGCCGTAAAGGTAAAGTAAGTCGGAGGTACCTACGTGCCTGAGTTTCTTTTGACGAGGCGATTCCTGTCACTGCTTGGTTCCCCACTTATCTTCATATTATAGATGTTTTGTGCCTTTTCTGGGAAGGTTTGTGTGAATTGAAAGTTGGATATTTCAAACTTACAATGCTTTGGGTTATGAGTCGTGTATATATTGCAGGAGATGGGTGTCAGTGGCATTAAGATTCATAGAGTCAGGAGTGGGGTCAGCGGGTGGCCTAGTGGTTAGGATGCTGGACTTCCATGTGATTGACCATTGTTCAAGTCCCGGGTCTGGAGGCTTGAAACTCACACTGGGCGCATGTGTATGCATGCCCAAAATCCCAGGTGGAGAATGGAGGAGGAGGGATTGCAGTGTGCCCATCCACCCTGGGGGTGATTTCTCACTTTCTGTCTCTCCAGCGAGCACATGTACCCTATAGCAAAAATCTGTCTCCCAAAAAAGTTTTTTTTGTTAGTATGCTGAAAATATTCTGTAACTTCTACACATTGCACCATTTTTCTCTATTGTAGAAAAATATTTTCCCCTAAGCGTATTTACCACAGTGCAGTTATTATGTGGAACAATGACAGTGGGTCTTGGGATCAGATGAGTGTGAAAACCCTGGGTTCAGCACACATGGACAGGTTTCTTTAAAGATGCAAATATGGACTCTCAGAGGTATGATTTGCTTTCTCAACTCCTCTGACAGTTCAGGGATCTATATAGTACCTTATTGAGTACACTTAGAAACAGTGGTCTGTGGCATTATTTTTTTTTTGGACCCAGTTTCGTGATAAATACATTTTACATCATAACCTCATACACACATGTACATGAGTAACTGAAACAAAATTTCACAGTATGTAGTTACTTGTACTACCGGTGGTACATAATATTTTTATGCTGTTCTATTTCATTAGGAAAAGATACTCCCACTCCCACTAAGCTGATTTCTTGGCTCACTCTTAGTTGGGACTCTGAGAAAAGAACCAGGCAGAAAAGTCTAGGGAAGGGAACTAAAGCCACTCAGCACAGCATTTAGTTTTAAGACATTGAGGTGCAGATACCATTTTTTTTTTTGGGGGGGGGGGAAGGGGTTTTTTTTTTTTTTTTTTTTTTTTTGTTTTGGGGCGCTG
>NW_006159512.1:10302926-10320111 GCF_000334495.1 Tupaia belangeri chinensis
TTTTTTTTGCTATAGGGCGCATGCGCTCGCCAGACAGACAGAGAGACAGAGAGACAGAAAGCGAGAAATCACCCCCCAGAGGGGATGGCCACACTGCAATCCCCTCTCCTCCATTCTCCTCTTGGGATCCTGGGCACGCATGCACACACGCCCGGCGTGAGTCCAAGCCACCAGGTCTGGGACTCAAACTGTGGTCAACTACATGCAAGTCCAGCGACATAGCCATTATGCTAACTGCTGGTCCTGCAGATACCATTTTTAGGTAAAGGGACTTCACACACAGTAAACGGTGGGGCTAGATTTGAATTCAGGTCTTGATTCAGCAAGACCTATGCTTCTGCTGTTCCTGCTGCGTGTTCTGCCTTTTCATAGTATAATCCTTTGCACATGCGTGGCCCCTTCAGCTATTTAAAGACTGCCGTGTTCTTTCTGACCCTCCCCTGCATAGGCAGTGAGAGTTCTCTCCAGAGTAAACAATCTGTTTAATTAATCATTTCTTAGGTAATGTAATTCTCTGATCTTTTAGTCATGGTTAATTTTTTCATAATGAGGTTTAGTTGTGCATTGTCATTAGACATGATATCAAAAAGCAGTCCTCAGCATTTTAGAGGGCACTGTGCAGAGGGACAGGTGTACTTTACTTGAGCTGAACTGTATTATTTTTCAGACCAATATAGCTAAGTGATACAGTTTTTATTTTTTATTTTTATTTGTAGTTTTTTGCCATAAGGCACCTATGCTTACCAGAGACAAGACCACCACAGAGAGGGAAAGTGAAGTATCACCCCGGGGGGAGGGCCATGCCACAGTCCCTTCTCTTGGGCTTTTGGGCCCATACACACACGTGCCCTGCAATGCTTATCAAGCTACTGGGTCTGGTACTCGAACCGTGCGGTTGGCCCTGTGGGATCCAACCACCTTCACCCCTACACTACCTGGCTGGCCTGATACTATTTTTAAATAACAGTATTTTAGAAATATTATTAAATTTTTAAAAACTGTCCATCATTAACAGTTTTAACTTGTTACGTATGTTTAATATGAGCCAGTAGTGTCAACTTCTCCCCCATATTTTTATATAAATTTTTAGACTGAGTCTCTCTAACCCTGATTTGTAAGTTAACTAAAAAAAAAAAAAAGGTTGACAGGACCAGCAGATGGCGTAATGGTTACATTGCTGGACTCACATGTAGTTAACTGCAGTTTGAGTCCCAGGTCTGGCGGCTTAAAACTCATGCCAGGCATTTGTGCATGCATGTCCAAAATCCCGAGAGAATGAAGGAGAAGGAATTGTGATGTGGCCATCCCCTGGGGGATGATTTCTCACTTTCTGTCTGTCTTTTTGTCTACGGCAAGTGCATGCGGCCTATAGCAAAAATCTCTCCCTTAAAAAAAAAAAAAAAAGATTGACATGGAAGTCAAGACAAGGAAATATTTATTTGGGAAACAAGGAATTGCAATTCAAGTATACTGAGTCAGGGCAGCCCTGAATGTGTTTCTTAAGGCAAGCACAGAAAAGGATTATTTTGTAGAGGACTTTTTTGAACGTTGTTTTTAGAGGCAGTTCATCGGGAAGAAACCCTAAAATGCTCACCTGTTCTGATCAGTTGTCAGGTATTGCAGCTGAGAGGTGTTGAAGGCTGGTGGGCGCCGATTCGGTTGTTTGTCCTGGTCTAGTGGACCCTTTCTGGTTGACCTTCAGCAGGTGTGAGAGCAGTCCTCTCCCAGTCGCCCAGTCGCACTCCACCTTAGTTACTTTGTTTTCTTTCAGTGTGAGATGACTTTTTTTCAGCTTAAATGTAAGAGTTTGACATCTCTCCTTGTTAGTCTTGATTTAGACATTTCTTGTCATCTTACTTGCTAGCGTACCCACTAGGTCCTCATTCAGACGGTTGATACTATCGAAATGACAGTAAGTTACTCTGAATTAGATTCTCTCCAGATTATCCATTAATCAACACGCAGTATGGTTATTTCGTAGCTATTTTACCTATTATCCAGTCCGTATGACATTTTGTCTGTGTGGGTATCATGAAAGATTCTGCCAAACGCCTCACTGTAATTAAGCCTCCTGCTATTCTCCAGGGCTCTTGCCTGCAATGAAGTAAACCTATTAAAATAGAAAACTGCAGTTAAATTGGTGTGGCTTGTTCGTGGTGACTCTTCTGTAATCACCTTTTCCTCTCCTGACTTCGCAGACATTCTGTTTAATCCAGTTTCTAACTTTGCAAGCAAGTGATTTGATACGGGATTTCTGAGTACTATTTATTTTTCTCTTTGAAGATGACCATATTCCCTCTCCTCCAAGCGTTTGAGCCTACTCTTGTTCCCTGTGACACCTCAGAATGCCAGTGGTTCAGTAATAAACTCTCCAGTTTTCCCCGTCATTTGGAGATGTAAGCCTACACTCCTCACGAGCTCCATCCCGCTTCCCGCGATGCCCTTGAACCTCAGCCACCTTGGAAGAGTGTGTCCTCCCGTGCCTGCCCGCACGGACTAGTGGCAGGGAAGCTGCAGACGCCCGAGGTCCTCTCTGCCTTCTCTCTGTGGCCTAGTGTCATTGCGTATTTTACTCCTGTATTTAGGGTTTGGACTCACGCTCTCAATGGAACTTTTTTGTCGTTTCCTTTGTTGCGATTTAACTGATATACCTAAAAGTCACCATTTTAACGCATGCCGTTCGGTGATTATTCAGAGTTGTATGGCCAGCGCCGTCGTCTGACTAGGGCACATTTTCATCATCCCCAAAAGGAACTCCAGCGCGTGAGCCCTCATTCCCTCTCCCCTTGTCTGCGCCCCCCGTACCTGCCTCGTGTCTGTGGGATGCCTCTCCTGTCATCTTCCGTGGATGAGGCCACCTCAGACAGGGCACTTTGCATCTGTCTGATGTCCCGTAGGGGGTCAAGGTGTAGCCATGCTGCAGTGGATGGAGACTTCCCTTTTAGTTTTCGTTCCTGTGTGTCTGAACTGTATGCCCTTGTATGGATTTGTTACTTTGTGTCTGTGTGTATTCTTAAATTGATGGGCACTTGAGTTGTTTCCACCTTTTGGCTATTGCAAGTAATGCTGCTGTGAACACTGGTTTATGTTTCTGTGCAGACATGTTTTCATTTTTGTTGGGTATGTGTATAGGAATAGAATTAGTCCAAAAGATAACTCCAGGGTTCACTTCTTAAAAATCAGCCAGACTTTTTTCCACAGTGGCTACAACATTTACATTCCTACAAGCGATATATGGGGTTATGGTTTCTCCACATCTTTGCCACCGTGGCTTACTGCCTGTACTTATTGTTAATTTATTTCATTAGCTAGCTAGTTTTTACTGTGGTGCATATGCTTGTCAGAGAGAGAGAGCAGGAAAGAGAGAGAGGAGATGGGAAATCAGCCCCAGGGAGGATGGCCATGCTGCAGTCCCTTCTCCCTTCTCCCCTAGGGATTTTAGGCAGGCATGCTCATGTGCCTGTGTTTCCCAGGCCGCTGGGTCTGGAACTCAGACCTCACAGTCAGCCCTGTGGGATCCACCGCCTTAACCACCATGCCACCGCTGGGCCTCCGTGTTCTTGCTGTGGCCACTGTACTGGTTCTGATGGGCAGTCCTGATGACCAGTGATGGTGAGCATCCTTTCATGTATTTATTGGTCATTTGTGTATCTTCTTAGAAGTGTTTATTCATGTCCTTTGCTCATTTTCTAATTTGCGTACCTCCATATCGTTAAGTTGTAAAAGTCCTTTCATTTTCCGGATGTTAATCCCTTGTGAGTTATAGGACTCGCAGCTGCCTTTTCCTCATCGTGTGCATTCCCTTTTCACTTTCTGGTTGATGCCTTTGAAGCATGAAGTTTTTAATAGTATGCAGTTCAATTTACTTTTTTTTTAATTGTGTTTTTGGTATCATATCTAAGAGACCACTGCCTAATCCAAGATCATGAAGATTTATCTTTTCTTCTTAAATTTTTATAATTTTAGCTATAACATCAGTCTCTGATCCATTTTAAAATTTATTTAAAATATAGATGACTTAAAACTTACCATGTTAAATCCACTGAACAAAAGGCTTTACCTCCACCTCCTCTAGACCCTGGCAGCCAGCATTTTCCTGTCTGGGAATTTGCCGAGGTCCCTCGTGCAGCGGGCCCTTGCAGTGCTTGCTCTCGTGACTGGCTCAGCTCACCGACACGGAGTCCTCCAGGCCCGTCCGTGTCAGCGTCTGCGGAGCTCCCTCGTCGGGGCTGGGGAGTGCTCCTTTGTACGTGGCCCCGTGGCTTTATGTTCTTCATAGGTAGACACACGCTGCGTCTACTCTGGGGGCTGTGAACATGGGTGTGCAGAACCTGTTCAAGTCCCTGCCTTTACTTTGTAAAAGTTTCTTTCTTTCCTCAAAGAGAGGGGGAGAGAGACGTCCCCGGGAGGGTGGTCAGGCTGTGATACTACGGCAGCCTGAGCCACCTGGTCACGTCCCATGGAGGACGGGGAAGTGAGCCCAGAACTTTCCTGTGTCAGGGTACTGTGTCACCATGGGCCACTGTCTGGCCCCATGTTTTCACTTTTTTAGGCAGTCTGTATTCAGAGAGGGATTGCCTGATCAAGTGGTCCCTCTAATGTACTTTTGGATGAGCCGCCATGCTTACTGCTTTTCACGGTAGCCTCTACCCTCTGGCCTTTTTAACCAGCAACATAGATCTTCGCACGCGGCGCACGCTCTAAGGAAGACGGAATCTACTGCTGGGCTTTACAGATGGAAGACCCAGAGAGGGCCCGGAGAGGCTTGTTTAAATGCTCACGGCCGCCCTCAGTACAGAGAGCACGCCGCTTTACCTCCCGGTAGAGGAATGAGCACAGAACAGCTGGGCTCAGAGGCGCCAGGGCTGCCCGCCACACCCCACCCTGCTTGTCTCTGTCCTTTCTCCGTCCACAGCCCTTCCGCTCGGGGTTCCGGATCCCGCCGCCAGGCCGCCACTTTCCCTATGGAGCTCTGAGCCACTATGCAGTAGGAGCCCAGCCTCGCTCTGCACGTGGGTAAACAGCTTGTTCAGTGCTGTTTCTTGACAAGACTTCTTTCCCAATTTTCTTTTTAAAGTTGCCAGGTCTGGAACTTAATCGCATATTTGGACATGTGTTATCCAACCACCTTGACCGCTATGCCCGCAGCTGGCTCCCCAGTTTATGTTATTGCCAGAGGGCACACATACTTGCCAGAGAAAGACACGGAAGGGGGGAAATATACAGTACCAGCCAACGGGGCATGCTCACATCACAGCCACTTTTGCTCCGCTTCCTGGCAGAGGCGTTTGCATGCACACACATGCCATCAGGGCCCGGTGTCGACCCCGAGCTGGCCATGTGGTCTGGCTCCCCTAACCACTGGACCATGGGCCAGTCGTTGATCGTGTTCATGTTCCCTCAGTTTGTTGATAATAGAGCAGACCCAGTACTCATTTCTTGCTTAAATATTTGAGACGTTAAATTGTTGAGGCCAATCAAGAATTTCCTAGGTGTTCTGCTTAGGTGGGCAAGGTAAAGTTTTTAGCAGGTGTCGGAATACTGCGGGAGTCCCTATCACTGTAAAATCACTAGTGTAGCTCTTCTTTGTACTAGGGTTGAAATTATATTGGATAGACAGTAATATATTCATATCTTCCCTTGGCCTCTTGGTCTCTAATCAACTCCCATATTGCCATCTTTGGTGGTTTTTTCTTTTTTACATTTACAATTATTTAACATTTTTATTTTTTTTAAATCTTAGTTTTTTTAAAAAATGAATTTGTAAAAGCATGTAAGTTTCAAGGCTTTCTTATTCTTCCTGTTTTATTTACTTGAATCCCGTCCTCTGAGATCTTTATTTTGGGATATGAGCTGTGGAGGGGATGAACACCTTCAGGACGAAGTTAACTTATTCAAGAGAAGACTTAAAACTAGGCCTTTAAACTAGGAGTGGCTCAGCACATGTACAACACAGTTTGCTTTGATCTGGGAAAAGCCTTGAATTCTGGAATGAAATTGAAGTTTTCTTGAGAATGTTAAAGGACTATGGAAGGAAAGAAACGGCGATAGCATCTCCTTGAAACATGAGGACGAGAGTCAGATAGTAGCACCGGACATAAAATTGGTGGAGGATATTTGGTACGATGAGACGAGGGTCGTGTTTACTTAGCAGTTCGTTTATGCCCGGCTGCAGCGCTATGGCTGTGGCTGTGTGGGTCTGAGGCTTAGCCTGCCGAAACAGCTTGGGGTCCTGGTGCCGGCTTCCGAGCTTGGCTCGCTGCGAGGCTGGGCAGGATGGTGCAGTGTGGCAAGACCTGTCACAGATGCCTGTCTCTCTTCCTCTCCCTCCCACACTCTCTCTCATTAAACATTTTAAAAGATCAGTTGTAGATTCACGATGAATCAAATCACTTCTCCCTTCTGTCGTAGTAAACTGCTTCTAGAAGGAAACCCCTCCCACACACAGCCCTCTACGCATCCATTCCAGAGCTTCTGCTCGTCTGTCTGTGAGAACAGACAACTACCCAGTCGTCTCTCTCGTCAAACAAACAGTAATAAATAAAACAGTTCTTTTTTTAAAAAGCGCCCAGGTGTGTGGCCACTGAGAGCTACTTCGATTGAAAAGTGTGAATAAGAAGCAGGGGTGGACCAGGCTTTCTGTGAACCCCACTCTGAGGCCTTGAGGAAAGGATTAAGTTGCGAGGGTTTAGTATGCATTCGGCACCCAGTCAGTGCTGTACCTTTGTAAGTACGACGGCATCGAGCCGCGTGTCTTTACTGCCTAAAATTCAGCAGGCATAGAAGGAGTGGTGACCTCAGGGTGCCAATTCATGCACCTGCTAGTGGGCCTGCTCATTTCCCCTCTGAGAGGGAGACCGGGGTCTTCTCTGGACTAGTGACAGTGACATTCTTGGTGCCCACTGGTTGCCCTTAGCCAGGGCTGATCTGGAGAGGATTTGAAAACACCACCCCAAGAGCCCCTGCCGAGTCCTAGAAACCTGAACTGGAGGTTGGAAACTTGATGAGCAGCTGCTGACTGCAAGGCTCGTAGCCTCTGTGAGGTAGAATCTGCTTTTATCGGAATTCGTCGTGTTCCTGTCTAGCACTGTGCCTGGCCAGTGGCAGCTGCTGCATCAGTGCTTGTTTAATGAACTGAATGGGGCATGACTCTGAGCTCCCAGGGTGCTTAGAGTTTGACTAGGAGGTAGAATGAGTACAGAATTCAGTTCTCTTTGAAACCAATAGTAGTAGCCCGTAGAAGAAATGTTTCGGGACCAGCATTTGGCATAAAGGCTACGTCGCTGGACTCCCATGTAGTCGACTGCGGTTTGAGTCCCGAACCCGGTGGCTTAAACTCACACCAGGCACGTGTGCATGTGTGCCAAAGATCCCAAGAGGAGAATGGAGGAGAAGGGATTGCGGTGTGGCCATCCCCCCTGGGGGGTGATTTCTTGTTTTATGTCTCTCTGCCTCCATCTTTCTGGCAAGCTCACGCGTCCTATATCAAAAACCTCCAAAAAAAGGAAGAAGAAATGTTTAAATGGACTTGAATGTGAGAGCTGGGACTTTTGTTTGGGTACAGATGGAAGGATTTTTTTTTGCGGGGAGAGAATTAGTGCTGCACTTGAGGAGTGTACAGGAAAGGCCTGTGAAGGTTCCTTCCTGGGTGAAGTGTGTTAGGAACAGTGACAGGGGAAACTGACTTGCTGAGTAGGAGATCGTAGTGTCGCCAGCCTGTGAGAGTTGGGAGGCGCTGTGTGTGTAGGAATGTTCTTATCAAGGTTGGAAAGGTCGTGTGTCAGTCGTGCGTGTTACCGAGGACAGAAGCAAGCCACAGCTGCCTCTGTGGCAGGAGGCGACGACAACTGGACCTGCCCACCTCTGCGCCTCGTTGCACATGGCAAAGCTTGAATTCAAACCAAAGTGTTGAGTCCACAGTGGTCTTTTCCACGCCATCCCCACCACTCACACGTGCAGTGTTAGAGATCAGGTCTCTCACCTAAGGATGTAGTAGGATGCATCATCGTGGTTTCACGAGTGTCCGTTACTCTTCAAAACATTTGCATTGCAGCTGGTCCTGTCATCTCGTGGTTGATTGACCAGATCCCCCATGGCTGACCACGCAGTTCAAATGCCCCAAATCTTGAGAGAATGGAGAGATAGATGAAGGAGAAGGGACTGCAACTTGACCATGTCCCATTGGGGAGAGGGGTGTTCTCCCCCTCCTCCCCTCTCTCTGGCGAGCACACCTTCAGACCAAAAAAAAAAAAAAACCAACAAAAAACCAACACTGTTTAAAATGTCATTTTTGTCTTACTAATTCTCTTATATAGGATTTAGTCTTTTTTTTTTTGGAGAGATTTTCACTGTAGGGCGCGTGCGCTCGCCAGACAGACAGAGAGAGACATAGAGACAGAAAGCGAGAAATCACCCCCCAGGGGGGATGGTCACGCCACAATCCCTTCTCCTCCATTCTCCTCTTGGGATCTTGGGCACGCATGCACACGCGCCTGGCATGAGTTTTAACCCACCGGGTCCGGGACGTGAACCGCGGTCGACTACGTGGGAGTCCAGTGACATAGCCATTACGCTAACTGCTGGTTCCTGAGAGATTTTTGATATAGGGTGCGTGCACTCGTCAGAAAGACAGAAAGAGACAGAAAGCAAGAAATCATCCCCCAGGGGGGATGGCTGCACCGCAATCCCTTCTCCTCCATTCTCCTCTCGGGATCTTGGGCACACATGCACATACGCCCAGTGTGAGTTTAAGCCACCGGGTCCGGGACTTGAACCGTGGTCTACTACATGGTAATCCAGAGACATAGCCATTACGCTAACTGCTGGTCCAGGATATAGTCTTAAAGAGGGTTTCCCCACCTCGACACTTGAGGCAGGTAGTTCTTTGTAGGGGGCCACTGTGCAGTGTAGCAGCAACCCTGGAGACACTGCAGAGGTCTGCTGGGGGCAGACTCACTCCGAGGTTAAAAACAGTTTCCCTGGGGCCGGCAAGTGGCATGGTGGTTAAAGGTGCTGTACTCCCACATGGCCAACCACGGTTCGAGTCTCAGACCTGGTGGCTTGCTTTCTCACTTCCTATCTCTCTCTCTGTCTCTCTCTGATCAAACTGGAAAATAATAATCATAATAATAATAAATAAAGTTAAATAAAATAATTTAAAAAAAAGAAGAATCAATTTCTTTAAAAAAAAAAAACAAAAACAAAAACAGTTTCCCTAATGCCTACTGCTGTATTAGAGTGAAAAAGTGGGGTGTCCCAGTTACTGCTCTCTGTTTACATATTCTACGTCCAGGTAGTGCTGTTCTGAAAATTAGGAACGACTGAAGCGGTTGTGTAACATCGTGCATACGTGACCTGACATTGTAGGAGAGCGAAGGGGGTGTCAGCTATTCAGTGGGCGGGATAGCAGGACAGAGTCTTCCCTTAGAACTTCCCTGGCAAATTGTTACTCTGGGAGTAATCATTAGACATTTATGGAATACCTGCTGTGGGTAGAGCACTATGCTAAGGGGTCAGTAGTCCAAAGAACTTTGATAAGTTAGAAATCTTGATGAAAAAGGAAATCTTGAACTGGTTTTGAAGTAAATCTTGGGTTAGATTAAAAAAAAAAATAGCAAGACTTTTTTTCTCTCTTTCTAAGTGAAAAGAACTATGAACAAAGACATGTGTGGGTTAGACTGTCCGTGATGCATGGAGGAAAACATCTATTTGGTCAGTCTGACTGAGCAGGAGGTTTTTAACTGGAGCACTTGGAGAGGAGATCAAAGGATGTGGTTTTGGAGCAGATAGCGCAAGATCTTGAAGACTAAGCTGTGGACTGTGTTCCACATGCAGTGGGAACGTGTTTGTTTTTTTAGAGAGGTTTTCGCTATAGGGCGCGTGCGCTCGCCAGAGAGACAGAGAGAGACAGAAAGCAAGAAATCACATCCCCGGGGGGATGGCCACACCTCAATCCCTTCTCCTCCATTCTCCTCTTGGGATCTTGGGCACTCACGAACCCAGCGTGAGTTTAAGCCACCGGGTCCGGGACTCAAACCGCAGTCAACAACGTGGGAGTCCAGCGACATAGCCATTACGCTAACTGCTGTTCCCCAGTGGGAACGTTTTTAAGCTATGAAATAATATTCTGTAGATCTGTGTTTTAGGAAGCTGAGCGTAGAAGGTAGAGGATCGAGTGGGAGGATGGTCATCTGGTAGGCATGGGGAACCAGTTCAGATTCTTGGGAGTAGTCCGTATTTGGTGAATTAGGGGCCTAGACCGACAGAGGTCACTAGAAATCGAAAAGGAAGGAATGGATTTGTGAGGTATCAATGAGTTCATAGGATGTGTAGATTGAATATGTGGAGAAAAAATAAGTCAAGGTTAGTGCAAAACTTCTCATCCATTGGCGAAAAAATTATAATGCCACTTTACAAAAGGTCTGAGGCTCCATGATGGGGAGGGTGTTCATACGGGAGGCTAGAACTCTGAACTGGAACTGGTGCTGTTAGAAAATCATGCACGGCCCATCTTAGTGTTTCCTATTGCTGAACTGGAACACCTGAGACAGTCATTTACCAAGAAGAGAGGGTTATTCTGGCTCAGGGTTGGGAAGTCCACATCGGGCGGGGGCAGTGTGCTGCATCACCTCATCGTGGGAACAGGTATGTGGAAGGGGGCTGGGTGTGGGAAAGGGGGCGGAACAGAGCGGCTCCCTGGGTAGCAGCTCCCCCTCCAAGCAGCTCATCCAGTCTTGCAAGGGTGAGAATGGCACCAGTCCACTTGAGGGCACAGCTCCCAGGACCCACGTGCCTCCCCTGAGGCCCCGTCTCTGAAAGGTTCCACCTCCCACTGTTGCAGTTCAATTCCAACATGGGTGTGGAGGGGACAGACCATCAACCATGGCGGTCCACAAAATGGTAGTTGGTTATGATCAAACAAAAGAAGACCTTTTTAAGTTAGAAATTTCTGATAAACAGAATAGAATGGTAGACATGTTTAGTTGTCTCTTGAGAGACAGAAATTGAACAATGAAATGACCCTGTGGTATAGGAAGTGTTCAGACTAGGCCAGCAAGGTGGCATGGTGGTTAGGGCCGGTGATCCCACATAATGGCCTCCATGGTGTGAGTCCTAGACCAGCAGCTTGAAAACACACCAGGCGTGTGTGCGTGCATCCCCAAATCCCAAGAGGGAAATGGAGGAGAAGGGGTTGCAGCATATCCATCCCCTGGGGTTGCTCTCGCATTTTCCCTTTCTCTGTCTCTGGCAAGTGCATGTGCCCTATAGCAAACTGTAAAAAAAAAATAAAGAAATAAAATTTGTAAAAAGAAAAATATCTAAAGGAATAGAAACACTCCGCTTTTATGCAGCAGTGGGTATTTTCAGACCCTCAGATCACTGTTACTAGAATTGACAATTAAATTTTAATCAATGATAAGCTGATGAGCAAGTGAATAAATTGAAGGGACTAGAGGAGAGATTAAGCTCAGCCTCTTAAGTAACTGGGATAATTTGATTACTGTCACCTGGGAGAGGTTCTATTTAGTTGCTATGAATATTTTGAAAGGAATAAATAAAATAAAATCGGTATGAATTAAAACAAAAAATTTGGTTCTGGTGATCTTATAGCTGGGTAACCAGATGGTAGAACCAATACACACACACACCCCTATAAAATTTCCATTGTATACTTATTACATATACATTTTGCTTTTTTTTTTTTTTTTTTTTTTTTACCACCAGTGTGTACGCTTGCCAAAGAGAAAGACAGGGAAGGTAGGAAGTCATCCCCCAGGGGCACAGCCATGCCACAGTGCCTTCTCCTCCATTCTCCCCTCTGGATTTTGGGCATGCACACACACACACACCTGGTGTGATTTTTAAGACACCCGATCTGGGACTCAAACTGCAGTTGACCAGGTGGGAGTTCAGTGCCTTAACCACCATACCACCTGTACATTTTGCAATATTGAGTTTCTTTTTTAACATGTGGCAAGCAGTTACCTTTGAAGTGAAGGAGGTATAAGGGATGATATGAAATATTCTCTATTTTTTTTTAAGAGAGGTCTTTGCTATAGGGTGCGTGTGCTCGCCAGAGAGACAAAGAGACAGAAAGCAAGAAATCAACCCCCAGTGGGGATGACCACACTGCAATCCCTTCTCTGTTTTCTCAGGACTTTGGGCACGCAAGCACATGTGCCCAGTTTGAGTTTTAAGCCACCAGGTCCAGGACTTGACCTGCAGTCGACTCTGTGGGAGTCCAGCAACATAACCATTACTCTATTTGCTGATGCAATGTGAAATACTCTTATTCTTGCCCTTGAGAAGCTTAGAGTCACATGTAAAGCCTGGTCTTGAAAATGTTCATGGAAAATGTATATGATGTTTAAAAATATGCATGGATTTCAAGTTATTTTGCACCAAAATAAACATGTGCTTTAATGACTCTTTTTCATGAACTTTTTGAAGTTCCCTTCTAGCTATGCACACAAGTATTAGACAGCGGAAGACTGGATTGGGTTTTCTTTCAGAACAGTATCAGTTCTAAACATACTTTTTCTCTCTTTCCCCAAAAGTCTTTTGTGCTTTCTAACTATCTCAGGATATAGTGTGTATCAGGAATCCTCACCCACCCATGTCTTTTTTCTATATAACTCAAAAGAAAAAAGAGAATGTTTGAGCTGATCTTCTTCGTTAACTTTAGTTGTGTGATCAGAGTACAGTGCTCTCTCTCTCTCTTTTTTTTTTTTTTTTTTAAGATTTTTTGCCTTAGGACTTGTGTGCTTGTAGGAGACAGAGAGACAGAGACAGGCAAGTGAGAAATCACCGTCCCAGGGAGGATAGCCACACTGCAGTCTCTTCTTCATTCTCCTCTTGGGATCTTGGGCATGGCATGATTTTCGAGCATCCGGGTCTAGGACTTGAACGTGGTTGGTGGCTATGGAAGAGTCCATTGCTGTAATTACCACCCCATCTGCTGGCCCCTGTACGATTCTCTTTTACTTCCTACTTTGGCATGTGACATAAATATGTTGAACTTTTTTTAGCACTGCAGTTGCCAAATATTTTAGGTCAACGTCTTGTTGAGATTAAACACATATATTTAAGTATACGTAAATAGACGTATTTAAGTATATTCATAAATTTATAACATGTATTAATATGCAATTTTATATATATACACTAAAATATATATATTTAGATTTTTTTCCCATTCTTACATGGTTCATATTTTCACAGAGTAGATATATATATATATATATTTTTTTTTTTTTTTTTGGAGAGGTTTTTGCTTTATTTATATGGCACATGCACTCACCTGAAAGACAGAAACAGAGAGACAGAAAGTGAGAAATCACCCCCCCAGGGGGATGGCCACATTGCAGTCCCTTCTCCTCCATTCTCTCAGGATCATGGGCACGCACGCACACGCACCTGGTCTGAGTCTAATCTACTGGGTCCAGGACTCAAACTGTGGTTGACTACATGGGAGTTCAGCAACATAGCCATTACGCCAGCTGCTGGTCCCAAGAGTTGATTATTTTAATTTTATAGTAATTTAAGAAACAAATTTTAGAATCTAGAGGGATACTGCAAGTTAGCAGTTCTCTGAGAAGTTGTTTGATCTTTACTATATTAATAAAACCTTTGTTGCTACTGTTTTATGGATTTGAACTTCATGCTTTTACATCTTTTCTCAATATTGGTTGATTGATTGAGAGATTTTTGCTATAGAGTGCATGTGCTTACCAGAGAGACAGAAAGCGAGAAATCATCCCCTGGGGGGACGGCCACCCTGCAATCTCTTCTTTTCCATTCTCCTCTTGAGATTTTGGGTGTGCACACACGTGTGCCCAGTGTGAGTTTAAGCTGCCAGGTCCAGAACTCGAACCACAGTTGACTACATGGAAGTCCAGCAACTTAACCACTACACCATCCGCTGGTCCCTCATATAATATTTTTGTAGGAAGAAATACAAGTTTTTACATCTGTCTTTGGATGACAGACAATTAAAAGTGTTTATAACAGTATGAATTGTTGAGATTTGAAGGATAAATCATTTAATGAAAGAACTTTCTGGCCAGGAACTGCTATGACTTTTATAGATAATATCCTATTTTAACCTCTAAAGCAATCAGTATGGATTACGTATATATGTACTACACATGTATATATTTATACATGTGTGTATATGTGTGTTTTCTGTGGACTAAAAAATTCTGATGTTAGTACAAGGATTTCAAAAAGTTTGTGGAAATGTGGAATTAAAATAAGAGTGTAGGGCCAGCAGGTGGCATGGAGTTTAAGGTAGCTGGATCCCACCTGGCTGTCTGCTCTGTTCAAGTCTCAGACCTGGTTGTTTCAAAATTACGCTGGGTGCTTATGCGTGTGTGCCCCATATTCCAAGAGACACACACCCTGTCTGTCCCTGGCAAGTACATTTACCCTATGGAAAAAAAAAATATATATATGAATTTATTTTGGTACAAAATAAAAAAATATGAGGCTGGTCCTGTAGCCTAGTGGTTAAGGGAGATAGATCCCACGCGGATGACCATGAACCTAATTGTTTTTCAAGTTGCCAGGGCCTTCGTGCACACACGTGTGCATACATGCATGAACAAACCCCAACTGGATGGAGAAACAAAAGAGAAGGGATTGAGCATGACCAAGCCACATTGGAGGGTGGATTTCTGTCTCTCTCCCTCTCCACCCCCCTCTGGTGAGCATATGTGCCTTTTGGAAGTTAAAAAAATTAAATCAGTGCATAATTTTTTCATAATATGCAGTTTCCCTGAACCTTTTTTGGTCATGATTATTTATTTTTACTTAGCATTATTTTTTAATTTGACCAGAGAGAGACAGAGGCAGAAAGAGAAAGTGAGAAAGCAAGCCGCCAGGTCTGAGACTCGAACCAGTCACCTGTGTGTGAGTCCAGCAGCTTAGCCATCACCCACTCCCTGAACATTTGGAAGACTGCTAGTTGCTGTCTGTGTATGCAGCCGTAGCTGAAAAGTTGTTATTAGGTGTGCGTAAAGACTAGCTCTTGGAGCTCCCGCTGCAACCTGAGCAGGCACGGTTTCCGACTCCAGGTCCTCCTGGTGCCTTTCCTCAAAGGGAAACTCGTTTTGGGTCAAGACTTTAGTGATTACTCTCATGTAGCTGTTGCTTCCCAGCAGCACTTGCTACCTTTAAATATTAAATTTCAACCTTAGTTTGTGACGCCCAAAGGAATACCAAAAATGTTTTGATTTTTTTTTTTAAGAGAGATTTTTGCTATGGGGTGTTTGCACTTGCCAGAGAGACAGAAAGATGGAAAGTGAGAAAGCACCTCCCCCCCCGGGGGGGGGGGGGGACGGCCACACTGCAGTCCCTTCTCCATTCTCCTCTTGGGATCTTGGCACAATGCACATGCCCAATGTGAGATTCAAGTCTCTGGGTCCAGGACTTGAACCAGTCAGCCGTGTGGGAGTCCAGTCATGTAACCATTACACCATATGCTGCTCCCTTGGTTCTCTTTTAAAAAAAAATAAATGCCATACAGAATGGTAATAAAGTCAGTCATGAAATGAATATGGAAGCATAGTGTCACTCTGGGACTCACTACTTTAAAAAGCTCTTCCGTTCTGCTTGCTTTGCTCTGTTTCACCTTTGGTTCACCACACTTCGCATTCTGTCGTACGTGCCAGGTGGCTGGGTGGATGGGTAGGTGCATGGATAGATCCTTTTTCCTACCTGGCAGCCAGTGTCGCCTGCAGTCACGTGCTTGTGAAATGTTCATGCCTGTAAGCTCTTAAGACTTTGCTAATGAATTTGCCTTGCTAATAATCACCAGTTAGTTAATAATACTGATGATAATCCTCTAAAACCCAGAAGGCTATATTTTATATAGTCACTATAATAATGGTATTATGACATGGCTTTTAGTAAAGTATGCAGTGGCACTATGCCCACTTTTTAGAAGTCCAGAAAGGCTCTGTGTCTGTGTGTGCGTGTGTGTATATGAACGGAGGAGGTCTTCAGCGAAGTGGATTTGGGTTGCAATAGTGGGATTGAGTGTAACTATTTTTTTAATTATTTAATTTTATTCATTCATTCATTTATTTTATTTTGGCCAGAGAGAGAGACAGAGGGAAAATGAGAAAGCAAGCCACCAGGTCCAGGACTCAAACTGTGGTCGGCCACGCACGAGTGCCCAGCTCCTTAACCACCACGTCACCCTCTAGTCCCAAGTATAACTATTTTGTTGGCGGGAAGGGAGCAGGGAACATTGAGGCTCTTAGCATGATTACTGCGTTGGAGACCGTAATTCGGAATTCTTTTCCCTTCTGTGTCAACAAACAAGGCACTGAAGGATAGGAGGTAAGAGCCCAGTTTCTGGAGTGGTCCTGGCTTTGTCACTTTTAGTAGCTGTGCCACCTGGGGCAGGTTCCTTATTTCGCTGTGTCTCAGGGCTTTATCTGTAAAATGAGGATTGTAGTAGTGCCTGCCTCGTGGGTTTTATTATGGACATGGAAAGAGCGTATTTAAAATACTGAAACAACGCCTGGTCCGTAACAAGCAGCTGGTAAATGTGCACAGGAACTGCTGTTGCTGCATCGACTAAGAAGCCCGTTAAGCCGTAAGCTTGCATTGTAAGCATGCATCCTGATGGTTTGTAATTATTGTCTTCAGTTGTAGGTAAAGCCAGAGCCTTCACTAGTGAAAGTTTTTTTTAAAGCACTGGAAAATTGTAAGAAGTAGAAACAAACTTACCAGCTCAAAGTGGCTACTTTGATCTTTAGTATACTTCCTCTATCTCTTATAGGTTGCCTTTTTAAATGTTTTAATAGCTATTTTTATTTCAGAGGCAAATATCCAAACATCTGTTGGGTCATTGGGAAAGTCAAGATGCATTTTTTGCATAGGAAAAATGTCATAGCTTTTCTGACGATCCAGTACAAATGTTTGTTGGGGATTTCGCAGTGAATTTTTCTTTCAATTTATTTCTTTGATGACTGAGACAGAGAGGGAGATGAAGGGAAGAAGAGGAAGAAGGAGAGCAAGAGAGACAGAGACACACAGAGAGACAGCATCCCTAACATTGTCTTGATGTCGGGGCCAGCAGGTGGCTTGTTGATTAAGGTGCTGGACTCCCACATGGCCAACTGTGGTTTGATCCCAGACCTGGCAGCTTGCTTTCTCCCTTTCCCCCTCTTTTCCC
>NW_006159512.1:10320142-10330696 GCF_000334495.1 Tupaia belangeri chinensis
CTCTCTGATAAATTTTTTTTTTTTTTGAGAGGTTTTTACTATAGGGTGCGTGCACTCACCAGACAGACAGAGAGAGACAGAAAGCGAGAAATCACCCCCCAGGGGGGATGGCCACGCTGCAATCCCTTCTCCTCCATTCTCCCCTCGGGATCTTGGGCACGCCCGCACACATGCCCGGCGTGAGTTTTAAGCCACTGGGTCTGGGACATGAACCGCGGTCAACTACGTGGGAGTCCAGCAACATAGCCATTACGCTAACTGCTGGTCCCTCTCTGATGAAATTTTTAAAAAATCATGATGATTATGATAAATAAAATTAAATAAATTCTTTTTAAAAAATTGTCTTGATATTACGATCCATCCCCGGACCTCGGCCAGCCCTGGATCGTGGGCAGGCGTGTGCCCCGTGGTGCCAGGGCGGTCTCTGAACTTGAACCAGGAACTGCCTGGCCTAGCATTGCCTTTCACTGCTGTGCCACCAACTAGCCCTGTGCACTGCGTTTCGTGAAGACAGAGTCTCTGCCTTTGCTTTCAGTGTGCCTAACTCAGTGAATAGGTCTAGGGGATGATTTGGGGTATTAAAGTCTGGTTTGTTTTCTAGACACACACACACAGATTCATACCACTCTAAAGAACTTCGTTTCAGTAACAATTTCAATGTGATTTTTACTTTAAATAAAATTGTTTGTTGTCCTTAGCATCAGTAGCCTGTGAAAAGTGATTAAGCTACCATAAATTCAGCAAGGTGACCAAGGCAATCCCCTTTCCTGTCTCCACCATGTAATTTTGTATCTACTATGTGTGCATGCACAGAAAAGTCCCCGAGATGTACTCTACACTGTAAATAATGGGGGGGGGAGGTTTGGTGGGGGAGAGAGATCATCGCCTCTTATAGTAATGCTTATATGTTACCAAAAGTTATACTTTAAAAATGGAATTACATTCTTAGGCATTTTTACCACCGTATTATAAAGATGTGACATACAGGCCAATATAGGATGTTATCTCAGCCCCTTATTATTCATACTTTCAATTATATTCTTACTGAAAGTTCTCTCAGTATTTAACAGTATACATGAACTGTATTTAATGGTGTTTAGTTACTTCGTTATGATTTTTAGGAGAAAACAGTGTCTTGAAAAGCTAATTTATTTTTTACAGATTAACAGTTTTATTGAGATATAATGTATATACCATAAAATTCACTTGTTTAGGGACCAGTTGGTGTAATGGCTATGACTCCCATGTAGTCAACCATGGTTTGGGTCCCGAACCCGGTGACTTAAACTCACGCCTGTCGCGTGTGTGTGCATGCGCAAGATCCCGAGAGGAGAATGGAGGAGAAGGGATTGTGGTGTGGCCATCCCCCCTGGGGGGGGATTTCTCACTTTCTGTCTCTCTGTTTCTCTTTGCCTCTCTGGGGAGCGCATGCGCCCTTTAGCAAAAACCTCTCCAAAAAAAAAAAAAAAGTTTAAAGTGGCCTTTAGTGTTCAGTGATGTTTAGTGTATTTAGAGCTGTCACCATGATTCAGTTTCAGAATATTTCCAGCATATTAAGAAGAAACCTTGCACTCATTCGTAGGCATTTCCCATTCCTTTTCTCCCCACCCCGTCCTGTGCCTGGGCAGCCCGTACCTTCTGTCTACAGATCTCCCTGTGCTCGGCCTTCATGTGAACGGTTCCCTGCAGGTTGTCGTATTTTGTGACTGGCTTTTTTTACTTAGCAGAGTTTTTGAGGTTCATAGCATGTCACAGCATTTTTTTTTTTGCCTCCAACACATTTTTTCGTTTTCTTTCTCATTCATTCATTCATTCTTTAAATTTGACCAGAAAGGAACATAGTGAGAAAGTATCAGAGAGGGAAAGTGAGAAAGCAATCCACCAGGTCCAGGACTCAAACCGCCGACGGTCATGTGGGAGTCCAGTGTCCTTAACTACCAAATTATTAATTTAAGCAGGGCAAAAAGGAATAAAGTATCAGTCTGTTGTGATTAGAATGGCGATTACTCATGGACTTCCTTTTTGATGGAGCAGATCTAAAGTTTATTCATTTTTTTTTCCATGAGAGAGAAAGAGACAGAGACAGACAGGCGCCTCCAATAGGGTCCTCACCATAGCCCATCCCCGGTCTCCGCCTCCAATAGGGCGCTCACCACAGTCCACCCCACCCCACCCCTTCACAACCTCCAATAGGGCCCTCACCACAGTCCACCCCCCCCCACCCCTTCTTCCACCCCACCCCACCCCTTCTCAACCTCCAATAGGGCCCTCACCACAGTCCACCCCTTTCTCAGCCTCTGATCATGGGCACGCATGCACGCGTGCACACACACACACACACACACACACACACACACACCCCGCATGCCCCGCATGCCCAGAGCCTTCCCAGGGTGGAAACCCAGCAGTTTTCCCACGTGGGTCCATGTTCATTACCCCCACAACCACGCAGCGGGAAGGCACTTCTAACTGGCTGCAGTGGTACTTCGCTCAGACAGCGTGCTCCACTGCGGTGTGCACAGCGGGGACACCTGCTGCGGGCTGTTTCCCCTTGTTCATGATAAAGGAGAGTATGTGTGTGCATATGTGTGAGAGACAGAGGAGCCCTGCACAGGGCCTGGTCACGCTGGAACCCCCTCCGCCAGTCCTGCAGCCCATCGGATCTGGGTGTGGGTGTGGATTCAAACCGCAGCTGCCAGGTGGAATCCAGCTTCTCTGGAGCAGCATTTTAGCTCTGTGTCACGGAGCCTGGCCCTGACACGGTCTCTCAGGAAATGCTCAAGGGAGGTTTTCTTGGAGTAGACGTTGATGCTGAGACACAGAGGAAAGGAATGAGCTGGGTAAAGTGGGGCAGGGGAGGATAAGGTAAGCCAAGAGTGTGGGGCCGGCGGATGGCATGGTGGATAAGGGCGCTGGACTGACCTTGGCTGACCATGGTTCAAGTGCCAGACGAGGCGGCTTGCTTTCTCACTTTCTCTCTCTCTCTGTCCGTCTCTGGTCGAATTTAAATAAATAAATAAGTAAAGTTAAATACATTTTTTTAAAAAATAAAAATGTAAGCCAGGAGTGAAACCAGGTTTGTTTCAGGCAAAGGACCAGCACGCACAAATGCCCTACAAACAGCGCTGGGCTTTCTAAGAATGTGAACTTGTTCCATGCGGCTGTTACCCAGAGTCGGGAAGGAGGAGACAGAAAGCAGAGCTAAAACAGGTCATCAGTCAGGTCTCACTGGGCCATGGGGACCATTTTTTTGGGGGGTGGGGCGGGGAAATCCATTCTAAGGGCAAGAGGAAACAAATTTTAGTAGAGGACTATCAGTAAAGCCAGATTTGTTTTTCAGAAATAGTTTGGCTATATCGAATGGAAGGACTTGGTAGGGAGCAAGACCAGAGATGTTCAAATGTGTGTTTCATTTAAAAAATTGTTTTAGCTGTTCTTTGCCCTTCATGTTTTCGTATAAATTTTAAGACTTGTCAATTCCTGTAAAAATATCTTCTAAGGTTTTCTAGGGATCGTGTGATTCTGTAGACCGATTTGGAAGAAATGACATCTTGTCGATGCTGAGTTTTCCACTCTGTACCTGTAAGTGTGTCTCTCCCCTCGGCAGTGTTTGTAATCTGCGATGTCCAGGCCTTGTGCTTCGCTCATTGGGTTATTCCTGAGTATTTCACTCTTTTGATGATATCATGAATGGAGTTGTTATTTTATGTTCAGGTTGTTCATTGATAGTATATAGAAAAATCCTTGTTTTTTTAATCGATGTTGTATCCCACTACCTGGCTGACACACATTTATTAGACTAGCTGGTTTCTGTGGCTGTTATTTGCATATTTGTAGATTCTTACCAAGACTCTTCCATGGACAGGATTGCTGTGTCTTTGAGTAAAGACAGTTCTTCCTCTCTGATCCGAAGGCCGTCTTGTTTCGTGCCCGCCTGACACTCCCGGACGGCGCGCATCAGAGCTCTGGGTCGCACGCCCTCCCTCCCCCTTGTCTCAGGAGGAAGCATGCCGTGTTTGACCGTAGGTCTCTTCCTGGAGGACTGGTATCATGTTCCCCTTCACATTTGATAGAGTTAATAAGTGAAGGCATCTGGGCTTGTGCTTTTCTCTGTGGGAAGATTTGTAAATTTCTAACTCAGTTTTATTTGGAAGTCTGATCAGACCCTGTTTCTTCTTGGGCCCTTTTGGTAATGTTTGACTTTCTAGGGATTTGTTTTATCTGAGTTATTTTGTTTGACATAAAGTTGTTCGTAATATTCCCTTAGGATCTCCCCTTTGGTGGAGTCAGGGTTGCTCTGTGCCGAGATCTCCCACATCAGCCTTGCAGGTCGCCAGGACTACAGGTGCAGCCCACCCTGCCTGGCTTGTGTGGGGGCTTGGGAATTGAACTGGGGCTTCCTTGGGGCTCAGGCTGCTGAGTGGCAGTGTCTCCCAGCATGTGCTCCTGTAGCTTGGCCCCTGATAATCTTATGAATAGCTGTAATGTTTGTAACAGTGTCCTGTTTTTATTTCTGATTTTGGTCATTCACATTTTCTGTCTTTTATCTAGGTCAGTCTAATAAAGACATCCATTTTTAAATCTTTTCAAAAAATTAAATTTGAGGTTTCCCCCCTAAAATTTTCTGTTTTCTACGTCACTGATTTTATTCTAGTAATTTATTTTATTCTAATTATTATTATCATTATTTTTCACATACACTCAGCAGAGAGAGAGAGAAAGAAAGTGAGAAAGCCAGCCACCAGGTCCAGGACTCAGACTGTGGTTGGCCATGTGGGAAGTCTAGCGCCTCAACCACCATGCCACCTCTGGCCCGCTCTATTCTAAACTTCCTAATTTCCTGTTTTCTCACTGCTTTGAGTTTATTTGTTCTTACTCGATTTCGACTTGAATTATTGATTGGAGACCTTTTATTTCTATTTTTCTATGCTAGAAGTCATCTGTATACAGAGGAGAGAGAGATGGGGGAAGAAGCCTAGTCACGCTTCCTTCCCCACTCCTCCATCCCGTCAGGACCCTGGGCGTGCACGCACAAGCCTGGCGTCGAGGCCAGGACGCAGATCCTGGCCGGCCACGTGGACCTGGCTTTGTTTGCACAGTGCTTCAGCCACACGAGACAAGCCGCAGACCCTTTGCTCACCTAATATCCTCTAAGCACTTCTTTAGCTTCACTACGTAAAGACGGACATATTGTGGTTTTGTTTATATTCAATTCAAGATCATTTCTTTTTATTTTTACGTTTTTTGCTATAGGGTTCGTGTGCATGCTGGAGAGAGAGATAGAGAGAGGGAAAGTGAGAAATCACACTCCTTGGGAGTGGCCACACCATGACCCCTTCCCCTCCATTCTCCTGTCAGGATTTTGGGCACACACATACATGTCCAGTGTGTTCTTCAAGTCTCCAGTTCTGGGACTTGGAACAGCTCGGTTGGCCATGTAAGATCCAGCGCCTTAACCACCACGCCACCTGCTGGCCCATGAGATATTTCCTATTTCTCTTGTGATATCTTTTTTTGCTTTGTGGTGACTTACGTTGTTTAATGTCCAAATATCTAGAATTTACTGATTTTTTCTGTTTTGATTGGAGAACATACAATACCATGAGGAATTTTATTCTCTTAAATTCAGTAGTATTTGTTTTATCGCCCAGCCAGTGGTCTAGGAGAATGGTCCGTGTTCACTTGGAAAGCATGTGTCTCCTGTGACCGTGTAGTGTCCTGCAGGTGTGGTTGGTGGTTGATGATGATGCTCAGCCTTCTGTATCCTTACTGACTCCCCCCTTGTTTCAGAATTGAAATTAGGCTATTAAAACCTCCAAAGGAAAAAAAGATTTCTAAATCCTAATGGACAAATCTTTTACGTTTGCCATTGTTCCATCTTCCTGGTATTGAAGTATTCCTCTTTGTAAGTGTTCCTCTCTAGTAGTATTCCTTCTTTTAAAGTGTTTTCTCAGGCCTGGCAGGTGGTGTGGTGGTTGAGACGCTAGACTCCCATATGGCTGACTACAGTTCAAGCCCTGGACCTGGTGGCTTGAAAACACGTGGGGAGTGTGGGCGTCTGTGCTCAGAAATCCCAGGAGCAAAGTGAAAGAGAAGAGATTGTGGTGTGGCCAACTCCCCTGGGAGTGGTTTCTCACTGTCCCTCTCCAATGAGTGCATGCTCCCTATGGCGAAATAAATCAGTAAATATCTGCTTTGTCTAATAACAGTATGAAGAGATTTCAAAAAGTTTGTGGAAAAGTAGAACTAGAGTATGAACTTATTTTGCTGTGAGATTTTTTAAAATCCATACATGTCTTTTATAATACACATTTTCCATGAACTTCTGAAAACTCCCTCGCATAGCTCTCTCCGGCTCTCGTGGCTACTGCTGTGTGGCACATTCTCCCACCCACTTACTTTGAGCACCTTTATGACTTGGAATCTACCCTGTTTCCTTCCTAGATACGTATTGTTGAGTCTTGTTTTTTTAATTCCGTCTATCTCTGCATTTTAAGTAGGGTGCTCAATCTATCCACATTTCATACAATGACCAGCATGGTCGGACTGTGTCTTCCTTGGCTGTTTGTTTAAATTTGCCGCAGTCGTTTCTGCTCTTTGTCCCTCCTTGAAGTGTTCTCAGTATGCTGACCGGTTTCCAGTCGTACCATGGTCATTTCGCTGTTATGTGGTGTGACTGAGAGCCACAGTTCTTGTCAGTAGGCATCCATCCCTTGTTGAGGTGTGTCGTGTGGGTCTGGGTCTGGGGCGGGGTGGGTGTTCAGCCGATGTCTGGGTCCTGCTGGTTCCACCTCGGCCACGCGAAGCACGGGCCCCTGTCCTCGCTGCGGCCAGTGAGGATGACCCGCGGAGAGGGCGGCAGAGGAGACCTTCTGTCCTTCCGTATACCTCCTGTGTGGGGTGGGGGCTCAGCTCCCCACAGGGCCTCTGTGACGTAATTGCAATAAGATAATGAAGTAATGTTTCAAGACTTTTAGGCAAGTCAGGACGGGACAAATCTCCAGCTGCCTCAGGTTGCATTAGCTGCCCGTGAACTGGCTGGCTGTTGGAAGGTGTCCCTCTTCATTAAACTCCGTACGACTGTTGAAGAGACTTGGAAGTGTCAGAGTGAAAAAGTGTTTTACTGGCAAAATATTTACTTTGAAGAAGTCTGTGTGTTTGTAAGAAATGAGCCAGTGAGAGGCCAGTAGGTGGTATGGGGGTGAAGGCGCCGACTCCACACGGCTGACTGAGGTTTGAGTCCTGGACCCGGCAGCTTGCTTTCTGGCTTTCCCGCACGCATGCACGCGTGCACACACACACACACACACACACACACCCCGCATGCCCCGCATGCCCAGAGCCTTCCCAGGGTGGAAACCCAGCAGTTTTCCCACGTGGGTCCATGTTCATTACCCCCACAACCACGCAGCGGGAAGGCACTTCTAACTGGCTGCAGTGGTACTTCGCTCAGACAGCGTGCTCCACTGCGGTGTGCACAGCGGGGACACCTGCTGCGGGCTGTTTCCCCTTGTTCATGATAAAGGAGAGTATGTGTGTGCATATGTGTGAGAGACAGAGGAGCCCTGCACAGGGCCTGGTCACGCTGGAACCCCCTCCGCCAGTCCTGCAGCCCATCGGATCTGGGTGTGGGTGTGGATTCAAACCGCAGCTGCCAGGTGGAATCCAGCTTCTCTGGAGCAGCATTTTAGCTCTGTGTCACGGAGCCTGGCCCTGACACGGTCTCTCAGGAAATGCTCAAGGGAGGTTTTCTTGGAGTAGACGTTGATGCTGAGACACAGAGGAAAGGAATGAGCTGGGTAAAGTGGGGCAGGGGAGGATAAGGTAAGCCAAGAGTGTGGGGCCGGCGGATGGCATGGTGGATAAGGGCGCTGGACTGACCTTGGCTGACCATGGTTCAAGTGCCAGACGAGGCGGCTTGCTTTCTCACTTTCTCTCTCTCTCTGTCCGTCTCTGGTCGAATTTAAATAAATAAATAAGTAAAGTTAAATACATTTTTTTAAAAAATAAAAATGTAAGCCAGGAGTGAAACCAGGTTTGTTTCAGGCAAAGGACCAGCACGCACAAATGCCCTACAAACAGCGCTGGGCTTTCTAAGAATGTGAACTTGTTCCATGCGGCTGTTACCCAGAGTCGGGAAGGAGGAGACAGAAAGCAGAGCTAAAACAGGTCATCAGTCAGGTCTCACTGGGCCATGGGGACCATTTTTTTGGGGGGTGGGGCGGGGAAATCCATTCTAAGGGCAAGAGGAAACAAATTTTAGTAGAGGACTATCAGTAAAGCCAGATTTGTTTTTCAGAAATAGTTTGGCTATATCGAATGGAAGGACTTGGTAGGGAGCAAGACCAGAGATGTTCAAATGTGTGTTTCATTTAAAAAATTGTTTTAGCTGTTCTTTGCCCTTCATGTTTTCGTATAAATTTTAAGACTTGTCAATTCCTGTAAAAATATCTTCTAAGGTTTTCTAGGGATCGTGTGATTCTGTAGACCGATTTGGAAGAAATGACATCTTGTCGATGCTGAGTTTTCCACTCTGTACCTGTAAGTGTGTCTCTCCCCTCGGCAGTGTTTGTAATCTGCGATGTCCAGGCCTTGTGCTTCGCTCATTGGGTTATTCCTGAGTATTTCACTCTTTTGATGATATCATGAATGGAGTTGTTATTTTATGTTCAGGTTGTTCATTGATAGTATATAGAAAAATCCTTGTTTTTTTAATCGATGTTGTATCCCACTACCTGGCTGACACACATTTATTAGACTAGCTGGTTTCTGTGGCTGTTATTTGCATATTTGTAGATTCTTACCAAGACTCTTCCATGGACAGGATTGCTGTGTCTTTGAGTAAAGACAGTTCTTCCTCTCTGATCCGAAGGCCGTCTTGTTTCGTGCCCGCCTGACACTCCCGGACGGCGCGCATCAGAGCTCTGGGTCGCACGCCCTCCCTCCCCCTTGTCTCAGGAGGAAGCATGCCGTGTTTGACCGTAGGTCTCTTCCTGGAGGACTGGTATCATGTTCCCCTTCACATTTGATAGAGTTAATAAGTGAAGGCATCTGGGCTTGTGCTTTTCTCTGTGGGAAGATTTGTAAATTTCTAACTCAGTTTTATTTGGAAGTCTGATCAGACCCTGTTTCTTCTTGGGCCCTTTTGGTAATGTTTGACTTTCTAGGGATTTGTTTTATCTGAGTTATTTTGTTTGACATAAAGTTGTTCGTAATATTCCCTTAGGATCTCCCCTTTGGTGGAGTCAGGGTTGCTCTGTGCCGAGATCTCCCACATCAGCCTTGCAGGTCGCCAGGACTACAGGTGCAGCCCACCCTGCCTGGCTTGTGTGGGGGCTTGGGAATTGAACTGGGGCTTCCTTGGGGCTCAGGCTGCTGAGTGGCAGTGTCTCCCAGCATGTGCTCCTGTAGCTTGGCCCCTGATAATCTTATGAATAGCTGTAATGTTTGTAACAGTGTCCTGTTTTTATTTCTGATTTTGGTCATTCACATTTTCTGTCTTTTATCTAGGTCAGTCTAATAAAGACATCCATTTTTAAATCTTTTCAAAAAATTAAATTTGAGGTTTCCCCCCTAAAATTTTCTGTTTTCTACGTCACTGATTTTATTCTAGTAATTTATTTTATTCTAATTATTATTATCATTATTTTTCACATACACTCAGCAGAGAGAGAGAGAAAGAAAGTGAGAAAGCCAGCCACCAGGTCCAGGACTCAGACTGTGGTTGGCCATGTGGGAAGTCTAGCGCCTCAACCACCATGCCACCTCTGGCCCGCTCTATTCTAAACTTCCTAATTTCCTGTTTTCTCACTGCTTTGAGTTTATTTGTTCTTACTCGATTTCGACTTGAATTATTGATTGGAGACCTTTTATTTCTATTTTTCTATGCTAGAAGTCATCTGTATACAGAGGAGAGAGAGATGGGGGAAGAAGCCTAGTCACGCTTCCTTCCCCACTCCTCCATCCCGTCAGGACCCTGGGCGTGCACGCACAAGCCTGGCGTCGAGGCCAGGACGCAGATCCTGGCCGGCCACGTGGACCTGGCTTTGTTTGCACAGTGCTTCAGCCACACGAGACAAGCCGCAGACCCTTTGCTCACCTAATATCCTCTAAGCACTTCTTTAGCTTCACTACGTAAAGACGGACATATTGTGGTTTTGTTTATATTCAATTCAAGATCATTTCTTTTTATTTTTACGTTTTTTGCTATAGGGTTCGTGTGCATGCTGGAGAGAGAGATAGAGAGAGGGAAAGTGAGAAATCACACTCCTTGGGAGTGGCCACACCATGACCCCTTCCCCTCCATTCTCCTGTCAGGATTTTGGGCACACACATACATGTCCAGTGTGTTCTTCAAGTCTCCAGTTCTGGGACTTGGAACAGCTCGGTTGGCCATGTAAGATCCAGCGCCTTAACCACCACGCCACCTGCTGGCCCATGAGATATTTCCTATTTCTCTTGTGATATCTTTTTTTGCTTTGTGGTGACTTACGTTGTTTAATGTCCAAATATCTAGAATTTACTGGTTTTTTCTTGTTTGATTGGAGCACATAC
>NW_006159512.1:10330866-10343293 GCF_000334495.1 Tupaia belangeri chinensis
CTGACCCCCCCCCCCCCGTAGCTCTTGTTTCAGAATTGAAATTAGGCTATTAAAACCTCCAAAGGAAAAAAAGATTTCTAAATCCTAATGGACAAATCTTTTACGTTTGCCATTGTTCCATCTTCCTGGTATTGAAGTATTCCTCTTTGTAAGTGTTCCTCTCTAGTAGTATTCCTTCTTTTAAAGTGTTTTCTCAGGCCTGGCAGGTGGTGTGGTGGTTGAGACGCTAGACTCCCATATGGCTGACTACAGTTCAAGCCCTGGACCTGGTGGCTTGAAAACACGTGGGGAGTGTGGGCGTCTGTGCTCAGAAATCCCAGGAGCAAAGTGAAAGAGAAGAGATTGTGGTGTGGCCAACTCCCCTGGGAGTGGTTTCTCACTGTCCCTCTCCAATGAGTGCATGCGCCCTATGGCGAAATAAATAAGTAAATATCTGCTTTGTCTAATAACAGTATGAAGAGATTTCAAAAAGTTTGTGGAAAAGTAGAACTAGAGTATGAACTTATTTTGCTGTGAGATTTTTTAAAATCCATACATGTCTTTTATAATACACATTTTCCATGAACTTCTGAAAACTCCCTCGCATAGCTCTCTCCGGCTCTCGTGGCTACTGCTGTGTGGCACATTCTCCCACCCACTTACTTTGAGCACCTTTATGACTTGGAATCTACCCTGTTTCCTTCCTAGATACGTATTGTTGAGTCTTGTTTTTTTAATTCCGTCTATCTCTGCATTTTAAGTAGGGTGCTCAATCTATCCACATTTCATACAATGACCAGCATGGTCGGACTGTGTCTTCCTTGGCTGTTTGTTTAAATTTGCCGCAGTCGTTTCTGCTCTTTGTCCCTCCTTGAAGTGTTCTCAGTATGCTGACCGGTTTCCAGTCGTACCATGGTCATTTCGCTGTTATGTGGTGTGACTGAGAGCCACAGTTCTTGTCAGTAGGCATCCATCCCTTGTTGAGGTGTGTCGTGTGGGTCTGGGTCTGGGGCGGGGTGGGTGTTCAGCCGATGTCTGGGTCCTGCTGGTTCCACCTCGGCCACGCGAAGCACGGGCCCCTGTCCTCGCTGCGGCCAGTGAGGATGACCCGCGGAGAGGGCGGCAGAGGAGACCTTCTGTCCTTCCGTATACCTCCTGTGTGGGGTGGGGGCTCAGCTCCCCACAGGGCCTCTGTGACGTAATTGCAATAAGATAATGAAGTAATGTTTCAAGACTTTTAGGCAAGTCAGGACGGGACAAATCTCCAGCTGCCTCAGGTTGCATTAGCTGCCCGTGAACTGGCTGGCTGTTGGAAGGTGTCCCTCTTCATTAAACTCCGTACGACTGTTGAAGAGACTTGGAAGTGTCAGAGTGAAAAAGTGTTTTACTGGCAAAATATTTACTTTGAAGAAGTCTGTGTGTTTGTAAGAAATGAGCCAGTGAGAGGCCAGTAGGTGGTATGGGGGTGAAGGCGCCGACTCCACACGGCTGACTGAGGTTTGAGTCCTGGACCCGGCAGCTTGCTTTCTGGCTTTCCCCCTCACCCTTTCTGTCTTGCTCTCTCTGGTGAGCAGGCATGCTCTGTAGCAAAATTTTAAAACTAATAATAAAGTAAAATAAAATTAAACAGTTCTTAAAATTAAGTGAGCAAATGAGCTGGTACGTTAGTTATTACAAATGTTTTCACTTGGGATTTTTCTTTTCTAATTCAGCAGCATGAGCACCTTGGTCCTGTAAGGGTGGACCCAGTTACACGATCCGGCCCAGCTCGAGTGTCGTCTGGCAGGTCGAGGAGTGCTGTGAAGCCTCGACCTGGGCTTCCCTGGCCAAGACAGCCTTATGCCAGTATCACACGGGCCAGCCCTCAGGCTCGGAAAGAAGAGGCTAGGGTGACATCGATATCGTACACCCAGGCCACTGGATCCGTCTCCCCTCCTCACACTCTGGGCGTGCACGAGTTGCTCCATTACCTTTTTTTAGATTGCTGTAGGGCGTGTGCGGTTGCCAGAGAGAAACGGAAAGTGAGAAATCACCCCTCCTGGGGGGATGGCCACACTGAAGACCCTTCTCTTCCGTTCTCCTCTCAGGATTGTGGGCACACATGCACACGCACCTGGCATGATTTCAGCCCGCTGTCCAGGACCCGGCTGCCGTACCCTCCATGCCACCTGGTGGCTGCTCCATTAACTTCCGTGTGCTACAGGATGAAGGCGCGTTCTCTAACTGTGAGAGTAAAAATGGGGGTGCAGGGGAAGAGGTAGTTTATAAAGCTGGATCACCAGGACCGAGCGACAGAGTATCGGTAATGATACAGAATAAAAAAGATGGAGGAATCCAAAATTATTCACAAGTTTTTAGCATTTTTTACTGAAAGAGTTAAATTGCCAGTTACAAAAACAGGAAAAATACCATTGCAGATTCATGGTGGATAGGAGAAACAGTGACATTTTAGTTTTAATTGATTTTGAATTATCGCTGTTTCATTAATTTAGTTTATAGTAGTTTCTGTATTTTTAAAGAGATTTTTGCTAATAGGATACATGTACTCCATAGACACACAGAGATACAGAAAGTGAGAAATCACCCCCCCAGGGGAGATGGCCACACTGCAGTCCTTTCTTTTCCAGCCCCTTCTCAGAGTTTTATTAAACGTGCACGCACATGCACCTAGCGTGGATTTCAAGCTTCCAAGTCCAGGACTCGAACTGTGATCGGCCATGTGGCAATCCATGCCTCAACCACTAAGCCACCTGCTACTGAACCAGTTTACGTATTTTTAAAGATGCTGAAAGTACCTCATAATTTTTAAAAAAATGTTTTATTAAGATATAATTTACAGGGACCAAGAGATGGCGTATTGGTTACGTTGCTGGACTCCCACATAGTCGACTACAGTTTGAGTCCTAGACCTGGTGGCTTGAAACTCATGCTGGGCATGTGTGTGTGAACCCAAGGTCCCAAGAGGAGAATGAAGGAGAAGGGATTGCAGTGTGGCCATCCTCCCAGAGGGTGATTTCTTGCTTTCTGTCTCTCTGTCTCACCTGTGAGCACATGTGCCCTATAGCAAAAATCTTTCTTAAAGGAAAAAAAAAAGATAATTTACACAACACGAAATTTACCCTTACCAGGGGCTAGCAGGTGGCGTGGTGGTTAAGGCATCAGAGTCGCACATGGCTGACCTGAGGGCTTAAAGATCGTCAGGTGCACGTGCGTGTAGGCCCGAAATCCAGAGAGGAGAGGGCGGGATTACAGCATGCCTATCCTCCTGAGGGATGGTTTCTTACTTTCTCTCTCTCTCTCTCTCCAGAGAGTGCACAAGCCCTATTGTAAAAACCTTAAAAAAAAAAAAAAAAGTACCAGTACCCATTTATTTATCATAAAATTTAGATATTAGTTATTGTGTAATTCAGTGAATTTTAGTATATTTACAATTGCCAAATCATTACCACAGTTATCATTGCCATCTAAATTTAGAACACTTATTCCACCCTAAAGAGAAATGGTGCCCCTTTCCCACCTCCAGCCCTCCACAGCCACTGGCCTGCTTCCTGTCCTCTGTGCTCTCGGGGCATCTCGTGTAAGTGGGAGCCCACAGTGGCCAGGACATGCTCTTTCTCATCTGACTTTTCCCAAGCATAATGGTTTGGAGGGTCACCCATGCCCCTTTCTTTTCTTTCTTTCTTCATTAAAATGAGTTTATAGTCAACAGTAGAGGATCTGTACTCAGTATACACAGGTCCAGTGGGTAAATCATGGAAAACTCGCCAGTGTAGGGCAAGGGATGCGGAGGAGTTGAGGGGAACACGATAACCTCAGAGTGGGTTTATTAATGCATATTGCTCATGTTCACCTATGAAGGTTTCGTCTGCTAGACATTTGCTAGCATAGAATATCACTCTGGGGAACCAGCAGTTAGCGGAATGGCTGTGTCGCTGGACTCCCACGTAGTTGACCGCGGTTCGCGTCCAGGACCCGGTGGCTTAAAACTCATGCCAGGCGCGTGTGCGTGCATGCCCAGATCCCGAGAGGAGAATGGAGGAGAAGGGATTGCGGCGTGACCATCCCCCCTGGGGGGTGATTTCTCGCTTTCTGTCTCTATGTCTCTCTCTATCTGTCTGGCGAGCGCACGCGCCCTATAGCGAAAAAACCTCTCAAAAAAAAAAAAGAATATCACTCGGTAATGGTTACCCGACTTTTAAGTGGGAAGGCCAAGGCAGAGGTTTGGTTGGAACCATTTGCAGCATTTAAGTTGTAAAGAGAATGAACTTTATTGATTTCATTTTGAATTGCTAGTAAACAGTTTCTAAATTGAGATTCCACTATTTTTGCCCAAATGAGTATGGATGGTGAACCAAAGAAATGGTCATGCATCCCGTTAGTCTTGATTCCTTTTTCAGGCCTTTTTTATTTTTTTTTTTGGTCAGAGGATTTTCTAGAGAGAAAGAGAACCTCTCCAGGAGGGCTGGTCAGGCCACGATTCTTTTCCCTCCTTTCTCCGTCCTGCCAGGATCTGCGGCACATACGTGCTTGCACCCTGCATGTTGTCCATGCCCTGGGGCTGGGATGTGAGCCACAGTCGGCCGCATGGGACCCCGCCTCCCGTGCTTTGCACTTAACCCCTGTCCTTCAGGGCTGGCCCTGACTTTTCAAGTTTACTCATCTCTTAAGTGAGCAAGAGAAAGAGTGGGAGGGGCGTGTAGCACCCCATCAGGGTCTTGATGCCACCGTCCAGCCCTAGATTCAGCAAGTCCCAGATCTTGGGATGTGCACTCCCAGCGCACACGCGCGTCTCCCGATACCGACTGCAGACCGTCCCCTGTGGGACTGTTTCCCCGGCGTGCCACCACCCCAGTCGGTTCCCATCACAGTGCAGCAATGCGTGTGGCCCACCACGTGGTGATGGTGACGCAGGCGCCCTGCAGTACTCACAGGTGTGTGGCCACCGTGGTCCAACTCCCTGCTCTGCCTGAAGGGTCGGGTCCCCACCAGCTGGAGGGCTGGGGGTAGGCATCCCGGCGGGAGAGAGACCTGCCCAGGGCGCCCCCTCTGCCCCCACACCCCGTCTCGCCACGCAGGTGCGTTCTGTCAGCTACAGCACGTGCCTGAGCCACGGCTTACGGACAGATGGGGAGAAGACGGGAGGGAAGGACGCGTGCTGGTGCTGGACGCGGTGACTGCTACAGACGCAGCGGGCCCTCCATGTTCATCCAGCAGGACCCGTCACGCCGGCGCACCGACTCAAGTGATAGGAAATGGGAGGCCCCTTCCCGCCTCAGTGAGACGTTCAGCTGTGTCCACACATCAGAGCAGTTCATCAAAGCATATATTACACTTATAATAATTTGAAAACTTCCCTGGTTAGAATCGAGTTACATTTTATTTATTTACTTATTTTGAGAGAGATTTTTGCTATAGGGCGTGTGTATTTGCCAGAGGGACTGAGACGGGATGCAAGAAATTGCTCCCTGGAAGGGATGGCCACACCGCAGGCCCTTCTCCTCCATTTTCTTCTCGGGATTTGGGGAATGCACGTACATGTGCCTGGTGTGAGTTTTGGGACTTGAATCGCAGTCAACCATGTGGGAGTCCAGTGCCTTACCCACCACACCACCTGCTGGCCCCCAGAAATCAAGCAACATTTTTAATGTGTCATATTTGAAATAAGCTAATAAGAACTGACATAATCCGGCCACTCCGAGGGAAACTGCGAAGTAGGACGTGAGTGCACACCTCCCTCATCTCCCGCTCGCCTCATCCCTGTGTATCCTTTCCTGGGAACTGATACTGTCCCTTCCGCCTTGGCCTAAATTTTGTAAGTTGATTCATTACCCAAGCCCTGATGTTGAATGTGCTAAAAAGTCTCCTAAATTATTGTTGTTTTACATTTTTTAAATAATTATTTTTATTTAACTTTATTTATTCATTTGTTTATTTCCATTTGACCAGAGAGGGACAGAGTGTAAGAGAGAGAAAAAGTGACAAAGCAAGCTGCCGGGCCCAGTGTTCGGCCATGTGGGAATCCAGCACCTTTAACCACCACGCCACCTGCCGGCCCCCATGTTAAATTATTAAGGAGTGTCAAGTATTGCTTTGTTCAGACACATGTCGTTTGAAAGGAGGACTGCAGAGCTGATACAGCTTGTGAAGGAGAAATCCCGAATGGCGTGTTCTGTGTGGGTTTGTGGTCAGGAGGGCAGGAGCCAGCGGGGAGTAAGGTCAGCCGCTCTCCTGCCTCCCACACGGGTTTGATGACAGGCTGTACTAGGGTCAAGTACCCGTGAAACAGTGAACGGGTTAAAGACATGTTTCCTCGTAGTTATAGCAATGAGAATGGAAGGAAAAGGAGGCACTTTCTCGGAATGTGTCAGAGGATTCATTTCATACTCGAGGCTCGGGTTCGTATTGATGACGGCTTCGTTTTCTTCCGTGCACTAAGTAAATGGGGTGATTTTAAACTTACTGTCTCACCGTTACTCCTCTGGCCCGCCCGAGGTGGACCTATTCGGAAGGATCCTTCTTACCTGTGCTCAGTAATGAGCGTTACCTCTGTTTTTGTCTTCTTATAGGCTGTATTCCTCACCAAAGAAAAAACTGACACCAGTGCAGAAGTCGGTTAGTCCGCTGGTGTGGTGCAGGCAAGTTCTGGATTACCCAAGCCCTGATGTTGAATGTGCTAAAAAGTCTCTTATCCACAAACTTGACCAGACTATGTCAGGTATGTCTCTGATTTTACTTGTAAATTCCTCTCTGCCTTGTTTAATTAAAAAAAGAAAGGGACCAGCAGTTAGCGTAATGGCTATGTCGCTGGACTCCCATGTAGTCGACTGCAGTTCAAGTCCCGGACTCGGTGGCCTAGACTCAGGCTGGGCGCATGTGCATGTGTGCCCAAGATCCCGAGAGGAGAACAGAGGAGAAGGGATTGCGGCGTGGCCATCCCCCCGGGGGGTGATTTCTCGCTTTCTGTCTCTGTCTCTGTCTGTCTTCCTGGCGAGCACACGCGCCCTATAGCAAAAACCTCTCAAAAAAAAAAAAAAGAAAAAGAAAAAGATTAGTGTTGAGTGGTGTGTTCTTAGGAAGGTGATTCTTTGCTCATTTTTCAAATCTCATTGTAAACACCATTGTGAGAGTGTTTGCTGTGGGCCTGTCCTTTCACTTACCTAGTAGCTTTTTATTTTTTTAAATAATTATTTAATTTTATTTATTATTATTCTTAAACTTGTTACAGGGCATATGTGCTGCTCACCAGAGTGAGAGAGAAAGAAAGTAAGAAAGTAAGCCGCCAGGTTCGGGACTTGAACCACAATTGGTCACGCGAGAGTCCAGTGCCTTAACCACTATACCACCTGCAGGCCCTGCTATTAGCTTTTTAAAAGTTCTCCTTATTTTTATCTAGCCGTATGCTAAAAAGTAATATTCATAAAGTAATGAGTATTATGTGATAAACTTTATCCTAATACGAGTTAAAGCAAATAACTTTAAAATAAAAGATGTATGTTTGGTGTCACCTAAAAATCACCTCACACACCCCACGTTGGGAAAACTCTGCTGTGTTAGAAAGTTACAGGTGGAGAAACAGAGACTCCTTATCAGTCTAGCACTGAGTTGCTGTGTCACTTTTCACATTATTTAACCTCTGGGTTGGCATTCCCATAAGAACGAGGAACCTGGCTTCAATGATACAGTAACAAGAAAACCTAACTGATTTTCCAGCTCACAGTCGGTGCTTAGCAATTGTGTATATTTCCCTTGTTTGCCATTTCTTTTTTCTTTTTTCACTTGGCATTTTAGGTTAGGGTCTGAGTTGTTTTCAGGCTCTCTGGTGCAATTGCATTCGCAACGCTGACCGAGTGTCTGGCAATTCGTGACATTTAATGTAGCATGCCAGTGTGGGCGGGGGTGTGGGAAAGGTATTACTGACTCTCTCCTGGTATTTCTCTCAGTCTTTCTCTTTTGTTTTCAAGATGCTCTGTAGCTCTAAGCAGTTTTTCTTTTTAAGTGTATTTATTTATCCCATGAGTGAGAGACCAAGAAAGAGCACCCACAGCCCCAGCGGTCCGGACCACGGCTTCGCTCATGCCCATCACTCCCAGGAGGTCTGCATCCAGGGACTGCTAGCCTTCCTGGCGGCCCCGCCTTACCGAGAGGCGAGGCGCCACTCTTGGCCCTGCTCCTTCTGTTTTCTGTGTTTTTAATGCTAGAGAGCACATGCATGCACACTTAGAAGAAAAGGCCAGAAGAAGAGGGAGGAGAGAGGAGGAAGGGAGAGGTCCTCCCAGGGCCCGGTCATGCCGCCCCCTTTCTCCTCCAGTTCTCCATCCTGTAAGGATCCCAGGTGCACACACGGTGTGGAGTGACAGCCCTGGCTGGCCATGTGGGGTCCTGCTGCCCCCAGTCGTGCTCCCCCGCTGTGCTGTAGGCCAGCCTCTCAGTCTCTTAAGCCTGTTTTCTGAAATACTCAATCGTGTACTTCACAGGGTTTCGGTTTTAGAAGTATGTGCTTTAGAGTTTAAAGTGAGAAGTGTCGGAAGCAGAAAGCAGACTAGCTCGACAGACTGGCATATAGTACGGTGTTTGTTTGGCTGTAAGGCGTTAATGGTTATTATATGCAAATAACTATAGATTATGATTACAGAGCTTCTAAAGCTGAGTCTGTGTAAGACTTTATGGAAAAACAGCCTTTATGTAATTTTAGAAATGTTTTGTTTAAATTCCAACTTATTTCTCAAATTATACTTTGTAGCTTGCTTTAATTTATATTCCTAACAGATTACTAGAAATATGCACATCAGCTGTTAGACAGTTTGAACTAATGGAACCTTTTTAATTAATTGCAGTTAGATGGTATTATTTAGACAGTTATTAAGAATACTCCTACTGGAGAACCAGCAGTTAGCGTAATGGCTATGTTGCTGGATTCTCACGTAATCGACTGCGGTTCCCGTCCCGGGCCCAGTGGCTTACGACTGCGGTTCCCGTCCCGGACCCAGTGGCTTAGAACTCACACCGGATGCATGTGCGTGCGTGCCCAAGATCCCGAGAGGAGAATGGAGAAGAAGGGATTGTGGCGTGACCAACTCCCTGGGGGGTGATTTCTCGCTTTCTGTCTCTATGTCTCTCTCTGTCTGGTGAGCGCACATGCCCTCCTATAGTGAAAAACCACCCCCCCCAAAAAAAAAGAATACTCCTACTTGGCCTGGCTTCCGTGAGGCAGGCTGTGGTCCCAACCTGCGTGCTGGAAGCCACACAGCCACATGTGGGTTTAAGTCCCAAGGTCAACCTGAAACACACTGGGTGCACGTGCCCAAGATTCTGCCAGCTGAAGAGCTGGGGGAAGGGGTCTTGTGTGGCAAGACCGTCCCTCCCTCCTCCTTGAAAGAAATAAACAACTTTTAGAGAGAGAGAGGGGGAATATTTCTAAAAACAGTTTTTCAGTCATCCGAGTATCTCACCTTGGAAATAATGTGTGAGTAGGGTTGGCCCCGAAGCCCAGTAGTTAAGGAAGCTGGATCCCACGTGTTAACTGCAACTCAAATCCTGGCCACTGGTCTTGAAAACACTGTGTGTGAGTGAGTGTGTGTGTGTGTGTGTGTGTGTGTGTGTGTGTGTGTGCGCCTAAGATTTCTATAGGGTAGAGAAATGGAGAAGGAATTATGGCATGACCATCCCCTTGGGGTTACTTCCTGTCTCCCTGCCCCCCTCTCTTTCTCTCTCTCTCTCTCTCTCTCTCTCTCTCTGGCAAGCACACGTACTTACTTCCTGGCAGTTTTGGCAGGGGGCGGGGAGTAAGCATAATTTACAATTTATCGAAGTTTTATCATTCAGTGCATGTTGAGAACCTACTGTGCTAGGCACTGCTCTCAACTCTGATGATTAAGTATTGAATATAAATTGACCAAAAAGTCTCTTCTTTCATGAAACTTAGATTCTCATAGGATGAATCAGATAAATAAATAAAACATACAAAACAGAGGTTGGCAAACAGAGTCAGATAACAAGCAGTGTACCCCGTGGGCTGTGAAGTCTTTGGCTATAGTTGCTCCACTCTGCCCTTACAGGCAGCAGCATAGACAGTAGCTAGCTAAAAGGGCATGGCTGTGCTCCAGGGAACCTCCCTTACAGAAGCAGGTGGCAGCCTGGGTCCAGCCTGCAGGCCAGTTTGCCAGCCCCCCGCTTTGAACACCCTGAGGGGTAGGAACTATTAGCAACTGCTTACTGGCAACTTTGGAGTGAGTGGCTGTTTGCTTTACCATGTCAAAGGGTATTAGAGATCGGAGGTTATAGGACGGAGACCGCTAGCCAGATGCAGGGCTGGGTGCCGGGCACGGGTGCTGGGCTGGGACCGTGGTGGGGAGGAAGGGTGCAGTGAGTGTAGAGTTCCCAGGTTCCTGATGGGGCCCCTAGATCGGGGCAGGTGCTGGGCTGGGTGTGTCATGGGGTGTGGTGGGAGCCCCGTGGTGATTATAGGGCTCCCAGGTTCCTGATGGGGCCCCATTGCTAGCCGAGAGGATTATGAACGTGTGGCAGGTGAAGTGGGGTAGGGGCCAAGCATGAGGAGAGAAGGGGTGGGGGCAGGGGGGCAGGCTGGACTGGAAGGGGGTTTAGGGAAGCTGTAACTGCCAGCCCTGGCTGATGGTGCGGTGACCCCCGTACAGTCTGAGTTCTGAGAACCAGGCGATGGGGTATGTTCTGAGAACGGAGGAAAAAAGATTCCAGTAGTACACAAGAGAGGCAGCTACTCTCAGTTCTGAAGGTGTACTCAGGGCCAGCAGGTGCCATGGTGCTTAAGGCACTGGGCTCCCACCTGGCTGGACCACAGTTCTAGTCTTAGATCCCACAGCTTAAAAATCAGACAGGGTGCATGTGTGCCCAAAATCCCAAAAAGAGAATGGAGGAGAGGGCATTGTAGCGTGGTAACCCCCTGGGGGGGTGATTTCTTACTTTCCCTTCCTCATGTCTCTGTTTCTCTCCAGCAAGTGCATATGCCCTCCCCATAGCAAAAACCTAAAAAAACAAACAAACAAAAAAACCAGAAAAGGTGTAACCTACTAGATGTGTTTAACAGTGTTTAAATTTGGGGCTGGCAGATGGCATAGTAGTTAAGATGCTGGACTCCCACATGGCTGACTGCGGTTCGAGTCCTGGACCTGGTGACTTGATTTTTCATTTTTCTTCTCTGTCAAATTAAAATAATAGAAATAATAATAAAAATAAAATAAAATATTTTTAAAACTTATGTAAAAAGAATGTTTAAATTTTATAGCTACATGCATAGTATAATAGCTGCAGCTATAATGTATGTTTAAAATACATGCTTTTTCAAACCATAAGGGAAAATATGACTTACCTATTTTAAATTTTCATGCCCCTAAACCCCTCCCCCTCCCCCAAGGAGATTGTTTATTTAACTTTTCTTTTTCTTTCTTTTTTTTTTTTTTTTTTTTTTTTTTTGCTGTAGAGTATGTGTGCTTGCCAGAGAACAGGGAGAGGGAGAGGAATAGGGGATGGCAGCTCCCCGTTTTAATGTTCACATCACCATCTCTCTCTCTCTCTCCCTTTGGAGATGCTGGGCACACGCACACATGTGCCTGGCATGTTTCTAAGCTGCCAGGCCCACTGCAGCATGGTCGGCCTGGTCAGCCACGTGGAATCTGACTGCCTTGATACCAGGCCAGGGCGGCAGCCCTCGTAGTGTGTGTGTGTGTGTGTGTGTGTGTGTGTGTGACAGGCAGAGCGTCCCGGGACCTGGGTGTGGGGTCCAAGCAGGTCAGTTTCTGCCCTCATAGTGTGTGTGTGTGTGTGTGTGTGTGTGAGACAGGCAGAGCGTCCCGGGACCTGGGTGTGGGATCCAAGCAGGTCAGTTTCTGCCCGTCGCACGCGGCTGCTCTGCGGGCGCTGCTGCCTGCCCAGGTTTTGCTCTGGGCCTTTGTGACAGCACACTGTCATTGCCGCTTCCTCTACCCCCTGCTGCGCTCACTCCTGGAAACAGCCTTCCTTCTCTGCCCGGCGTTTTGGTTAATCGTGACAGCATTTGCAGAACACAGAATATCCCGTTTTCACCATTTTACACGTACGTTTCTGTGGCTGCACGTGTACTCATGTTGCCATGCCGCGGTCAGCACGTGCACCTCAGGTGACAAGTGTCCGTCAGTCTGTAGTACACGTGTTGTCGTCTCACACTGAAATCCTGTGCCCTGTTAGCAGCGACTGCCCGTCCCGCCCCATCTGCTGTCAGCCTTTGCGGCTGAAGTGTGTCTTCAGCCCCTTCTCTCTGTTCTGGTGTCTGCACTCACTCCTGGGGGTCCAGTGACTGCACTCACTCCTCGGGGTCCAGTGTCTGCACTCATTCCTCGGGGTCCAGTTACTGCACTCACTCCTCGGGGTCCAGTGTCTGCACTCACTCCTCGGGGGTCCAGTGACTGCACTCACTCCTCAGGGGTCCAGGTCCTGG
>NW_006159512.1:10343581-10344008 GCF_000334495.1 Tupaia belangeri chinensis
GGGGGTCCAGTGTCTGCCCCCCCTTCTCGGGGGTCCAGTGACTGCACTCACTCCTCAGGGGTCCAGTGTCTGCACTCATCCCTCGGGGGTCAAGTGACTGCACTCACTCCTCGGGGGTCCAGTGACTGCACTCACTCCTCAGGGGTCCAGTGTCTGCACTCATCCCTCGGGGGTCAAGTGACTGCACTCACTCCTCGGGGGTCCAGTGACTGCACTCACTCCTCAGGGGTCCAGTGTCTGCACTCATCCCTCGGGGGTCAAGTGACTGCACTCACTCCTCGGGGGTCCAGTGACTGCACTCACTCCTCGGGGGGTCCAGCGACTGCACTCATTCCTGGGGGTCCAGTGTCTGCACTCACTGCTTGGGGTCCAGTGTCTGCACTCACTCCTTGGGGGTCCAGTGACTGCACTCACTGCTCGGGGGCCA
>NW_006159512.1:10344073-10367832 GCF_000334495.1 Tupaia belangeri chinensis
GGGGTCCAGTGTCTGCACTCACTCCTCGGGGGTCCAGTGTCTGCACTCATTCCTGGGGGTCCAGTGTCTGCACTCACTCCTCGGGGTCCAGTGTCTGCACTCATTCCTCGGGGATCCAGTGACTGTACTCACTCCTCGGGGTCCAGTGTCTGCACTGGACACTTACGCGTGGGTTCATGAATTTTTACTGAGAGTCTGCTATGGATCAGGTACTGGGAACAGGGTGGGGGTACGTGATGAGGAGAAGCAGGCTCTGCACCAGCCCTCGGGGAGTCTGCTGCCTGGGGGGACACTCAGCGATCCAGGTGGTCTTTATTACTAGCCAGGGCTGGGAGTCAGCGCTCTGAGTGTTGAGAAACAGGAGTTTTCTTTTTTCAGGAAGTGCTGTTTAACCTGAATCCTAAAGATTCTGAAAAGTTTAAATATTAAGAAGGAGGAGGAAGCGGGGGTAGGGCATCCCAGGCAGTGCAGTGTGCAAAGGCTCCTGAGAAAGGCACCTGTGGAACAGCCGGTGAGCGGCGAGCGAGGTGGCTGGAGGAGGGGCAGAAAGGGGCGGGTGGGAGCCAGCCAGGGAGGCCTGCAGGCCACGGTAAAGAGCTTGGACTCTGCCCGCAGAGCACAGAGGAAACGGTGAAGGGCATACACAGGTGTGTGTGCTGCTGTGAAGGTGCGTTTAGCAGTAGTGCGGAAGGTAGGGTAGAGAGGGTCGAGAGTGAGTGTAGGCGCTTTCTGGGGCAGGGACGGTGGGGAGATGGCAGTAGCTGGGCTGTGGTGAGGGGAAGGGGCAGTAGGAAAGATAGAGGATATAGCAGGAAAAGAGGGAGCCAGATAGGAGGGAGTGAAGAGGAAGGTGTCAACAGTGACCTACATTTTCAGGTTACAGGCAGGGCAAGTGTGCTCACTGAGAGTCCCAGCGTACCTGGCAGGTGAGTGTGCTCACTGAGAGTCCCAGCGTACCTGGCAGGTGAGTGTGCTCACTGAGAGGGCCCGTAGGAGAGACTTTATTTCTAGAGGGAAGACTAGGAGAGGGCCGTCCCTGCTGTCGTGGTAGGCCCGCCTCACTGGGCGAGACGGGAACCAGGCTGTATGCGGCTGTGCAGCGCAGAGGGCAGCTGGAGCCTGGCAGTGTGGCTCACAGCGAGTCTGGCTGATGGTAATTGACGTCACGATGTGATGGAGATTTCCCAGGAGAAGGAATGTGGGGCAGAGTGAGAAGACGACAGGGCCGAGGACACGGAAAGCTAGTGATCAATAACCCAGTGACAGGGGCCAGCAGGTGGCGTGGTGGTTAAGGCACTGGACTCCCGTGTGGCCACTGCAGTTTGAGCCCTGGACTCAGTGGCTTGAAGCTCACGCCAGGTGCGTGTGCTTGTGTGCTCAAAATCCCTAGAGGAGAAGGGATTGTAGTGTGGCCATCCTCCCTAGGGGGGTGATTTCTCGCTTTCTGTCTGTGTCTCTCTCTGGCTTGTACACATACCCCATAGCAAAATTCTCTAAATAAATAAATAAGCAAGTTAATTAATTAATTAATTAATTTTAATAAAAGGGAACCAGCAGTTAGCGTAATGGCTATGTCGCTGGACTCCCATGTAGTCGACCGCAGTTCGTGTCTCGGACCCGGTGGCTTAAAATTCACGCCGGGCACGTGTGCATGCGTGCCCAAGATCCCGAGAGGAGAATGGAGGAGAAGGGATTGCGGCGTGACCATCTCCCCGGGAGGTGATTTCTCGCTTTTGTCTCTGTGTCTCTTTCTGTCTGGTGAGTCTCTCTCTGTCTGGTGAGCGCACGCGCCCTATAGCGAAAAAAACCTCTCCAAAAAAAAAAAACAAGTAACAGCACACTGCACAGCAGCCCAGGACGGAGTGAAGTGTGAGGGAGAGGAAAGCCGTTTCTGCTCGGGTCCTCACGTCCCAGATCGTGCTTCCTCGTACACCCTCAACGTGGGCGAGTGTGTGCGGGCTACCTGGGCCTCTCTCACTCACAGAGAGGCTAGGCAGACACAGTTCCTTTCTCCCAGCCTTCTCCCAGCCGTGCGCGTGGCTGCTGCTCCTGCCCTGCCCTGCACCGTCACCTCCTCCCTGAGCTTGTCTTGTTTCCGGACCCCAGACACCCATTTTCGCCACCCCCCCTCTACGGCCTGCAGACTCAGGTGAGGGCATGCTCCTTTCCGGACTGCCCTGAGGCTGCGCCTCCTCCAGGCTGCTCCATGCTTCTCCTGAAACCCGCCACGTCTCCCAGCTATAAACGTTGCTCTCCCCCTTCCCTGGCCCTCTGCCCCCGTGCAGCCATTCCTGCCTGTCACACTTGTCTGTCTGCGAGCCTCTGGAGAGAGCGCCACATCGCACCATCTGCATCCTACCCAGCGGGTAAATATTCAGCACACTGGACTTCAGTGCGCTAGGAGGTGCGGCTGGTCTTCCAAGTGCTCCTTTTCTTGCATATGATGGTACTTTATTAATGTATCTTAGCTCTGGTGTTGTAGTGCTTATGTAATCTTATGTACATACTACAGGGTTTGTTAAGTTGATTTCTCCATGAGCAAAAGAGAGTAGCACAGCCCCAGCAGGGTCCTGACGCTGATCCACCCCGCCCCAGTCCAGCCAGCCTCAGGGGATGAGCTCACCGGCTAGTGTACCCCGCATGGTCTCCAGCAGTCCAGCCAGCCCTCAGAGGATGAGCTCACCTGCTAGTGTACCCCGTGTGGTCTCCATGCAGTCCAGCCCCAGCCAGCCTCAGGGTGAGCTCACCGGTCTCCAGGCAGGAATCCAGAACCGTCCCACGTAGGTCAGCCATGCAGAGCATCGTATTTTACCACTGCTTTGTCCGCCCCCCCCCCCGCCTTTTTTTTGGACAGGAGTATTTGGGAGAGGGGAAAGTTATAGAGTGGCTATTTTCTAAAAAAAAAAAAAAACTTTCATGTTTAAGTAGTCACTATTGTTTTATTTGTTCAAAAAAACAAACTTTGGAAAGCTCTTTTAAAACTTATAATTTCATAGTTTTTCAAAAGGCAATACGTTTGGGGCCAGTAGGTGGTATAGAGTTTAAGGCACCTAGGTCCCATGTGGCTGACTCTTGTGATTTGAGTCCTGGACCCTGCAGCTTGAAAATCACACCAGGCACACGTGCCCAAAATCCTAAGAGAAGGAGGAAAAGGAATTGCGGTACGGCCATCCCTTCCAAGGTGGAGAGGGTGATGTCTCACTCTCTCTGTGTGTCTCACTCTACCCGTCTCTGTTTCTCTCTGGTAAGCACATGTACCCTATAGCAAAAAGAAAAAAATAAGTTGAATGTTTATCATGGGAAAATGAGAAAACATAAATACTTTTAGTTTTCTTTATTTTTTTTTTTCAGAGGTTTTTGCAATAGGGCACATTTGCTCACCAGAAAGAGAGAAAGCTAGAAATCACTCCCCAGGGAGGATGGCCATGCTGCAATCCCTTCTCCTCTCAGGATTTTGGGCACACAATCACACACACCCGGCATGAGTTTAAGCCACAAGGTTTGGGATTTGATCTGTGTTCAACTACATGCAAGTCCAGCAACATAGCCATTATGCTAACTGCTGGTCCCTATATTAAATTTAGTTTTAAAGATCACTCAGGGTTGAGACAGTGTTATTAAGCAATAACTTAAAGAAGATGGAAATGAGGGAACCAGCAGTTAGCGTAATGGCTATGTCGCTGGACTCCCACGTAGTCGACCGCAGTTCGCGTCCCGAATCTGGTGGCTTAAAACTCACGCCAGGTGCGTGTGCGTGCGTGCCCAAGATCCCGAGAGGAGAATGGAGGAGAAGGGATTGCGGCGTGACCATCCCAAAAAAAAAAGAAGATAGAAATGAGATAATTTAGTGGCTGCTAATCTGACTAGGAGATATTCTTTTTACATCGTCTCCATTGTTGCTATGGCTATTGTTTTATTTACATCATACAAGTTAAGATAACTAAAATATTTTGTTGAGATTATTAATGTTTTTCTAATTTATTACAAGGATGTTCTTTAAATTGAGATAGATAATGACTTAATTTCCTTATTTGGAAAACTTTCGAAATGTTAACTTCTTCTGTCATTAAATCTGACGTTGTTCTTCTCACTTGCAGCTCTCAAGAGGCAGAATTTATATAACAACCCTTTCAACTCTGTGAGTTACACCAGTCCTTACAGTCCGAATGCCAGTAGCCCCTACAGCAGTGGCTTCAATTCTCCATCCTCAACCCCAGTACGACCTCCGATAGTCAAACAGCTCATACTTCCTGGAAATTCAGGTAGGGAGAAAACAAAATGGAGTTGGTAAGGAATGTTTTAACTCCCGTTACTACCTCAGAAGGTAACTTACTCATCAGTGTAGGGTCGTCGTATTTAGACGTGCTGCTGGTTGGACCAGATGTCATTGCTCCAGGGCCACTACTAGGCAACAGGTGCAAGGTGAGCCCGTGTCATATCTGCGAAGTGCCTTTGGCATGTCCTTACCAGTTCTCCAGTCTGGCTTTATGAAGTGGGGTCATAAGTGCAGTTCGTTCTAGCAATAGGTTCTCAGTGAACAGCCTGTGTGGGTGGAAGAGCTATGGAGTGTAAAACTTTTTATAGGAGTTTTAATAAACTTTGATACTGTAATTAGTTAAGAGTATCAAGTTATATGTGAATGAACCAGAATAGTGACAGGGCGTGAATGGGGTGGGGCAGATGGCCGTCAGTGGATGGACTCAGATGGATGGACGCGTGCTCTGTCCTGGGTCTGTGCCCGACACTGCCGATGCGCCGCGCGTCTTCCCCAGAACTCACCCCATCGCTTGCTGCTGCGGTAACTCAGTGTGGTTAGCTGTCAATATCACAGCTTCCTCAGGGTCGTTCCCTTCTTAAAGGCTTTGGTAGCCACCTCCGATTGCATCCATGTGCTTGCCAGCCTACTGACTTCACGGGCCCTACTCTGCCTGATACAGGAGTCAGTGTTCACTTAGGAAAACCTCACACACCGACCGCTAACCTGCAGTACTTGTTGAAAATAAAGAATTTGGTTCGGGCATTGTTAGCGTCTGACCCCGTGGTACCCCTCCCACGTGCACTGCGCTCCTCCTGGAGGACGGAAGCATGTTAGCTATTCGTGTCTTGCTCTCCTCACATGCCCGTCAGCTAGAGCTGAGTCCTTTGACTCCTGGAAAACAGGTGTTCCGGACAGATCTGTGCTAGCAGTGTTAGTGACCGCGTGGGATTTCATCACTCCCCAGTGGAAGTTGACGATGCGTCCCTTATTCCTCGCCATCGTTTTCTCTTCTCTGTTTGGTTTAACGGGATAAAACTTCTTACAGTCTGTAGTTATTTCTCCGCCTCCTCTTCCGTGCTTCACACTGAGCGTCAGGGAGTCCCTTGGATCTCTGTTACTAACTTGGGAAAGGAGGGTAAACACGTAGGAGGGACGAGCCTACTGCTCTCCTTTTGGTTCCTAAAGCTCGGAGGAATCTAGTTTTCCTCAAATTACAGTTTTTGTGTTTAGGGAAAGTAGATGCTTTTATTTAGGGAAAAGATGACGGTGTTGGTTAGCAACCGTGAATTCGGGAGGAGGAGACACTACATTCGTTACACGTCGAAGTCATCTGTCAGTGATTCTAGAGCAGCTTCACTGGCTGTCTTGTAGAAGTTGAAATCCTCTGACATGTTATTGATCAAACACATAAGTGTCGAAAGCTTTATTATTCCATAAGAGTAGTTAAGTTACGCAGTTGTCCCCCAACATATGCGGGGACTTGGTTCCAGGACCCCCGTGGGTACCGAAGTCTATGGACACTCAAGTTCTCACATAAAATGGGCCACTTATTCCGTGTAACCTTGCACATCCTTGTACAGTTAAATCGCCTCTAGATTGCTAATAGGTACTCTTGGCATCAGATATAAGCGAAACGGTAAATATGTAGATCAACTTCCCCAGTGTCTTTGTCTTAGGACACCTCTTCTCCCACTTCAGAGCAGTTGGCAGGTCCTGGCCGTGTCTGTGTGTGGTCGATTCGGGGCTGGAGAACCTGCAGTTTGAATGATGTGCTTGAGCGAAGCTGTGTTCTGTGTTCAGGCCACAGTAGGTAGGGCGTCTCCGTAGCTCTCTGCTGTTCATAAGGAGACCCATTTCTCATCCCATCACTTGGCAATATTGCAGTCAGAAAAGGCAGAATAATCAAGGGAATCAAAGGATATATTACCAGTTTAACAGCAGTAGACATGTTTTTAGTTTTTCTCTTACCAAAGTTTGACTTTTTTTTTTTTTTAGGTAACTTGAAAGGTTCATCAGACAGAAATCCTCCACTCAGTCCTCAGTCCTCTATAGATAGTGAGTTAAGTGCTTCAGAATTAGATGAAGACTCAATTGGATCCAATTATAAGCTAAACGATGTGACCGATGTGCAGATTCTAGCCCGAATGCAGGAAGAAAGTAAGTATTTTCATTGTTCCACGTTGAGTTTCTTCATTTTTGTACAGTTTTGTGGGTAGCTGAGTATGTTTTAAAGTGTTGTGGGAATAATAATGTAGTGAACATAGAAACGATGAAATAGGTGTTTCACAGACTTAGTCACCATATGTACTGTTTGCTCGTTAGCTTATTTTCAGAGGCCATTTTAGGTAGAGCAGTTTTACTGTGTGAGGGCAGAGAAAAGCCCTGTCACACTGTGCCTCTGGTGGTCACACCCCACATTACTCTGCGTTGGCCTTGCTCATGCGATTGTTACACGTACTCTGTTTTTTTAGTGTAAGCCAGTGTTTCTCAACTTCTTTTTTAAGTTGTCCCTGTGAGGAGCCTATTAATTAATAAGTTAATGTTGCTAAGAGCATGTGCACTTGCCAGAGAGAGGGAGAGTCCCACCCCCTGTGAGACATGATCACACCGCAACCTTTTTTCCTCCATTTCTCCAATCCGCTAGGATTTGGGGCATGCACACACATGTGCCCAGCATTTAAAAAAAATTTCACTCATCATTCTTTCATTTATTTTTGCTTAAGGGAATGTGCACTCAATAGAGACAGAGAGAGAGAGAGAGAACACCGCAGAGGGGGTGGCCATATTGCAGTCCCCTCCCCTTCTTTTTCCTTTCGGGATTCTAAGCATTCACACACACATGCCCAACATGTCCTTCAAGCCACCAGGTCCCGGACTTGAACCAGGTGGAATCTAGCAGCCCCAACCACCACACCACGTGCTGGCCCTCTGGGGAATGTTTTCCAAGCCTCCCGGTCAGAATTTGAACTGCAGTTCACCACGGGGAGTCTAGCTTCCTTAACCTCCGCACCACGGTGTCAGGAGCCCTATCATTTTTTTCCCTTTTTGTCCCCCATGAAATTCTAATGTCGCAGGTATACTCTTCATCTGTTTAAGTACTAGAAACTCCACAAAGTTATGAATGCAGGATTTATTTTCACATTCAAGAGCCAGTTCTTTTCCTCTTATGGACAAATGTCACCTCTCTTGAGGATGTATGATATAAACTATGAAAAAGACCCTTATGAAGAAAATTAGAACTGTGACGTTAGGTTGGATGAAGCACACCATGGTGCTTTGCAGAGTGGTCCTTGAAAGTTTAGGTCACAGACATCTCTGAGGATCCAGTGGGAAGTATGACCTCTGTCATCTCCAAGTATACATATACACAAAATGTTTCATACTTTTTTAAGGGTACTTGGGTGCCCTGGCTCTCATCTGACCGTGAGAAAGTGGTGGGAATACTATTCTTGCCTATGTTGTACTTTATTAGAAAATGCCATGCATTTAATTGTGAAGTAAAAACTAAATTGATCCCTTTCACCTTCACAATGAAAAAAATCCTCGAAGTCCACTGAGTCTTGACAAACAGCTGAGTCTTGACTAACAGCTGAGGGAAATGGAGCATCGCTAAGCTTGAGTTCAGAACCTCCGTTGTCTGTGTATAATAGGTCCTTTCACGGTGTAGAAATCTATCGAGCTGTAACATTTGTTAAGAAACGGCCGAATGTTTCCTGCTCTGCTGATTCATCTCCCATTTCCACATAGCTTCCCATAAGAGACAGAAGGACTTGGTGCTTGCTTTCCTTATTTTTAGCCCTAAAACTAATACCATAATACCCCTTTCTCCTCTCAGTTTACCTAACTCCTCACTGAGATCTTGGTGCCGTCAGCCGAGGAGAGGCTAGTTATTGTCATGCACATGAAAAAAAAAATAGAGACTACTGACCAGCTGTATGCCTTAGAACAGATTCGTTCCTCCATTATTTCTTTAAACTCTATTTTGTTAGAAGCTCAACCAGCTACTTTCTCTAGGTTTTGTTTTATGTTTTGGTAACAAAGAACAGAATTTTTAGCCTTAATTTAATCCTTTCTGAGTCATTCTATGCATTAATATTTATTTTATTGGTTAGTAAAAATGGAAAGATGCTAAAATGTACTACAGCTTTTTTTTTTTTAAAGAGATTTCCCTTTCTTGTTGTTTTAATTTGCTAGAGGGTATTGCACTTACTGATGAGAGACAGAGAGAGAGAGGGATTTAGATAGAAAGTGAGGCATTTTTCCCCAGTGGGGATGGCCACGCTGCAGCCATCCTCCTTTCTCCTCTCGGAATTTTGGGCACCCACACACACGTGCCCGCCATGTTTGTTTTTTTTTTTTTCTTTCTTTTTTTGGAGAGGTTTTTGCTATAGCGCATGCGCTTTGGGCCCCCACACACACGTGCCCGCCATGTTTGTTTTTTTTTTTTTTCTTTCTTTTTTTGGAGAGGTTTTTGCTATAGGGCATGTGCGCTCGCCAGACCGAGAGAGACAGAGAGACAGAAAGTGAGAAATCACCCCCCAGAGGGGATGGCCACGCCACAATCCCTTCTCCTCCATTCTCCTCTTGGGATCTTGGGCACGCACGCACATGCGCCCGGCGTGAGTTTAAGCCACCAGGTCCGGGACTCGAACCACAGTCGACTACGTGGGAGTCCAGCAACATAGCCATTACGCTAACTGCTGGTCCCCCCGCCATGTTTTTCAAGTCGCTGGACATAGGACCCAAACCGCACAGTTGGCCGTGTGGGATCCCGCCACCCTAACCACCATGCCGCTGCTGGCCTGAGTCTTACAGCGTTCGTTCTCCACTTTTCTGGTAACGATTAGAAATGTAGAATTACAGATTTGGGCTGTTACCTGGTCCGGCACCCTCATTTTTAAGAAATGGAAACCCTGTAACAGTGGTAATTTTCTGAGGGCCTTCTTGTTCATGAAGAACCTTAATTGGGATGGGGGTTTTGCTTTTCTGCAACAGTGCCCTTGTCACTGGCCTGTCACCTTACGTTAGATGACTTGAGTGCCACATTTGCTGTAGCTGGACATGGAGAAACGTGTCGGTTACTACTGTAGTTCCCAAACCTGACAGGAGGGAGAAGCTCCCTGGGGTGGCTCCCACCTGCAGCTTGAGAAACCTTGCTGATGATGCTGTCTGTGTTGGCATGCATTTCTTAAATACTCTCTCTGTAGCAGATCTTTTTGGCTGTGTAGTCACTAGTCAGCAGGACTTGCTCAGTGTTACCTTTTAAACGCTGTACTTTCTTTTGCATTATAGTTTGTTTCTTATTACCATTTTATATATCAACATTTATTTTTGTTGTAGAAACTTCTAAACCATTTGAAGGGCTCCAGAGGTTGTTTGGGTGTTTCTGAAGCTATCATAGAGAACGCTTTCGAAAATTCTTACTCGCAATCCTAGAATCTAAGCTTGCTTTAGAAGCATTTTGAGTAATGATGCAGTTGAAATTTATTTCCAAGTATTGAATTCCTTAGAGTAGACTAGATGTTTCTTTGATACTTTATCATATTCGTGAGTAAGAGTACTTCAAGGGAGAAGTATCCAAGGAGGTTGGATGTATGATGTATTCTCTTCACTGGCTTAGACAGTAATTATTTTCCCTCCATAATCCTTCAATATTAGTCTCAAGTTTGGATTACTGTCTTTAGGAATAGAAATATATACAATTTATGCTTCTACATTGTCATTTAGAATTTAGATTCAAGAAGCTTGACACTGAGCAAATATTTATAGAATTTAATTGAATTAAAAATAACCTTCAGGGCTGGCTCTCTGGCACAGCAGTAATGCAACTCAAGGGAAAGCTGGATCCCACGGGACAACCGTGGTGCGAATCCCTAGTCCAGCCAGCCCCGAATATGTCAGGTATGCACGGGAGTGTCCGGGATCTGGGTGACAATAAACTGCAGCAAGGCTATAACCAGACTCTCTGGGGGATGCTCCTCTCTCCGTCTCTCTCTCTCTCTCTCTCTCTTTCTCACAAACACACACACACACAAACACGCTCTTATCATGAGTAAAGAAATAACCTTCAGATGTGGTTTATGCATCCTTATGTCTACAAATTGAAAGGGAGCTTTTCCTTTATACCCTGTTTGAATTTGTCAATGGTAATCTTTTACTACAAAGCCTTTAAAATATTTAAAAGTGTAAAAATCTAATCGAAGAAACATAATTAATAATAACACCCATCATTGCAGGTCTCCGGCAAGAATATGCAGCCACCACGTCTCGGCGCAGCTCGGGTTCATCCTGCAATTCCACGAGACGCGGAACATTCAGTGATCAGGAGCTCGACGCACAGAGCTTAGACGACGAAGACGACGCTATGCACCACGCAGTGTACCCTGCCGTTAGCAGGTTTTCACCCTCGCCACGCAACTCACCTCGACCGTCTCCCAAGCAGTCACCCAGAAACTCCCCGCGCTCGCGCTCCCCTGCGCGGGGCATAGAGTACAGCAGAGTGTCCCCACAGCCTATGATCAGCCGCCTGCAGCAGCCACGCCTTTCACTTCAGGGCCACCCCGCGGACTTACAGACCAGCAGCGTCAAAAACGAAGGTGCGGTGGGAACCAGCAGTTAGCGTAATGGCTATGTCGCTGGACTCCCACGTAGTCGACCGCAGTTCGTGTCCTGGACCCGGTGGCTTAAAACTCACACCGGGCCCATGTGCGTGCGTGCCCAAGATCCCGAGAGGAGAATGGAGGAGAAGGGATTGCGGTGTGACCATCCTCCCTGGGGGGTGATTTCTCGCTTTCTGTCTCTATGTCTCTCTCTCTGTCTGTCTGGCAAGCGCACGTGCCCTATAGCAGAAACCTCTCCAAAAAAAAAAAAAAAACACAAAAAAAACAAAAAAACGAAGGTGCAGCAGACAGGCACTGCAGGTCGTCCGAGTGTTTTCTGGGAAGAAAGTCCTTCATAGTTCAATATGAGAGTAATGTGATTTTTAACCAGTTTTTTTTTTTTTTTTTAAGGATTATTTTATTTAACTTTATTTAATCTGTTTATTTATTTTAATTTGACCAGAGAGGGACAGAGTGAGAGAGAGAGAGAAAGTAAGAAAGCAAGCTGCCACATCTGGGACTCAAAATATGGTCAGCCGTGTGGGAGTCCAGTGCCCCAAACTACTACATCACCTGCTGACCCGATTTTTACCAAAGTTTTATATTTCAGATAAGAAACTCAAGAATTTAGTCATGTTTACCATTTTACTAATATGAATCAATGCAAAAATAAAGGAAAAAGTGCATTTAACCTTATTTAGATATGTTACTTCCGTTTTATTTTACTGATGAAGTTATTTATATTTATATTTTCATTTACATATATGATATATAGTTCTCTTCTCCTAACCATTTATTGACTCTGGGCTGGAGAGTTTTTTTTTTTCTTTTTTTTTTAAATTGAGTATTTCACATTTTCTAAAATATGCAGGCTGTTTAAATAAATACTTTGATTTTTGAGTGCTAATTAATATTTTAATTTTCTCCATCTGAAAGAATGGTTTGATATTTTTTCTTAATTAAAATTTTGTATTATAGAAAAACTAAGACGCAGTCTTCCAAACCTGTCCCGAACATCTACCACACAAGTTGACTCAGTGAAAAGCAGCAGAAGTGACTCCAATTTTCAAGTGCCAAATGGGGGAATACCTCGCATGCAACCTCAGGCTTCAGCCAGTAAGTGTCTTTCACATAGCAGGTATTTAAAGGAAATGAAAATGATAGGTCTATATTTTGTGCTGAATAGCTGTATTAAGCTATGGTGCTAATAAATTTCAGTGTTCGTTAGTTGCTGTAAGAAAGTCAGAAACATTAAAATTAGAATTAGAAGTAGAAACACAGCCAACGCAGTATCCAAAATACATATCCCTTAGTAAATACTTAAAGTCTTTCTAATAACCTTTACTTTTAGAATACATAAAAGCTCTTTTATTGTACCACATATCATACTCCAAACAAACAGTTCGTTGTTCAGACTTTGTACAAAGCCCCTCCTTTCTTCCTAAAGCAGGAGGTGCAGTGAGAGCTCATCCACGGGATTTGGTTTTGATGGATGGATTTTCTGTGTCTGTGAAGGATACTTTTATTAAAAATTACAGTATTGGGCCTGCCGTGGCCTGGTAGGTAAGGCAACTGCATCCCCATGGCCAGCTGTGCGGTTTGAGTCCCAGACCTGGCATCCCGAGAAACATGCCGGGTGTGTGTGCTTGTGTGCTCAGAATCTGAAAGGAGGGAGAGACGAGGAGAAGGGGTTGCAGTTGGACTGTGCCTCGTGGAGGGTGCTTACAGGCTGCCTTTTATTCTCTCTCTGTCTCCCTCCCTGCCGAGCACACAAACCATCTGACAGAGTTTTAAAAATTAAAAATATAGTATCGAATCAGTACGGATGTCAAGTTAATCCATAATTCTAATCCTATTTATAACATCAATTAAAATTTGTCAGAAACTATCATTTGAAAGAATCAATCAGGATTTTGCTTTTTAAATTGTGTTTTGGAAAATAGAGTAAAACTAAACTCTCAGAGAAGATGAGTTTTAGATACATTGAAGAAAAATTACTTGTAGATTATAATTTTCAGTGACTTCAGGTGACTGGGTGGATACTAGCCTAGGAGTGTGACAGATCTTTCTAAATGGGGGGAATATTTTTGTATCCAGTTATTACTTGTGATAATATTTGAGTTTTCATTTGTGCTAAGTGGTTTACTAAATACAAGGGATCTTCCAAAAGCGTATGGAAAGTGGGTAGTTTAAAAAACTGCATGGATTTCAAAAACTTGTAACCAAATAAACTTGTACTTTAATTCCACTTTTCCATGGACTTTTTGAAATCCTCATAAACACAGGTATTTCTACTGTAGCACCAAATAAGACATTCCTTAAAAACCTTACATTCTCGAATTACACATGAAAGGTGAAGAGATTTGGGGAAAAATAGTTCTGAAACAGACCACTTAAAGCACTGTTAGCCCAGGCTGGTCCTGTAGCCTAGTGGTTAAGAGAACTAGATCCCACATGGCCAGCTATGCTGGGGGTCTGAGCCTTGGAGACTGGAGGAACACACCAAGCACAGGTGCCTGAGTGCCCAAGGTCCTGACCAGATGGTGAAGTGGAGGAGGAGGGGTTGTGGTGTCTCTGCACCCTTTGGGAGGTACTTTCTCCCCTGCTTCCTCACTATTTCTTGTACACACAGCCTCTGGCAATTAAAAAATAAATAAAAACAAAAAACTATTAACTTTCATAGAGCATTAATAAAACATTAATGATCTTACAAAAACACTACCACAATTCAAGACATGAAAAATGTATTTTTAGGGAACCAGCAGTTAGCGTAATGGCTATGTCGCTGGACTCCCACATAGTCGACCGCGGTTCGTGTCCCGGACCCAGTGGCTTAAAACTCAACGCCGGGCGCGTGTGCGTGCGTGCCCAAGATCCCGAGAGGAGAATGGAGGAGAAGGGATTGCGGCGTGACCATCCCCCCTGGGGGGTGATTTCTCGCTTTCTGTCTCTATGTCTCTCTCTGTCTGTCTGGCGAACGCACGCGCCCTACAGTGAAAATCTCTCAAAAAAAATGTATTTTTATATCTTTATTTATTTATGTTTATTTTTAATGAAAAATAAATACTCAGGCAGATACAGGACTTTATACAGTCAAAGGTCATGTAATAGAAAGCAGGGGCTGAGATTGTCGAATTAAGGAGGTGCATGTGACAGAGACCAGAGGGAACCACGCAGTAAGCACAGAGTAGCCAGACTGAGCTGCGAAGCCATGTTGTTACTATGCCAGAGAAGTCAGAAGAACTAAGCACTTTCCAGAAACGGTTGCTATTAGCTGGAGTAGATCCAAGCATGGCTAGATCTTGGGAATGAACCATTCAAGGTATCCGTGACATCAGAAATGCTCAGCACTCTGCCGTGCAGCCCACGCGCACACCCAGCCCCCTCAAGCCGTGGAGCACAGCAGGCACGTGCTCTCAGACTCACTCAAGGCCGAGGAGAAGTGATAAACACGAGGCTCCTGGCCGGCCGCTGTAACGCGAGTCGTAACTTTGCACGGTCCCTTTACCCCGCTGCCTTTAGCCGACTTCATGTTAAGCTGCTATTATTTGGTGGGTTAAAGATCAACTAGGAAAAAGCACATTTGGATCAAAATGACATCCGTGATACACTGACAGATTTTCCACATTCACCGGTCGCTGGGATGTTCCTACGTCACAGAAGTTTGTACCACAGTGTAGTTACGTGCATCAGTGTACTTAGTCCTCAGGATTCTAGGAAGAGGGCGTCATTAGTAACACCCTCCAGATTGGAAATGGAAACGTGCAGGGCTAAATACCTTACATATCATAATAGAGCGTCCGAGTGGAGACACTCAAAACCGCACTCACTAGAGAGATCTGTCACATCCATGGCTCAGTACCAAAGTGTAAGCGCTGCATAGAAAGTCACTATTTCCTGCGATTTAAACTACTCGGGAAAATCGTTACCGAGAGAGATGTGTTTATTCAGCTGGACATGTGCTAAAACATGTTTTTGTACCAAATTAAGTTTTTTTTTCTTTTTTTGGAGAGGTTTTTGCTATAGGGCGCATGCACTTGCCAGAAAGTCAGAGAGAGACAGAAAGTGAGAAATCACCCCCCAGGGGGGATGGCCACGCCACAATCCCTTCTCCTCCATTCTCCTCTCGGAATCTTGGGCGCACACACACACGCTTCCAGTGTGAGTTTAAGCCACCTGGTCTGGGACTCAAACTGCGATCGACTACACGGGAGTCCAGCGACATAGCCATTACACCTACCGCTGGTCCCCCAAATTAAGTTTTAAACTTAGTGTGCTACAGGTCTTTTGTGGTTGCTACTACGAGCCATATAGTTAAGAGTGCTACTACAGTACTCATTGTGGGTCTCATATGTGGCAGGCAAGATGGGAGTCCACAAAACTTTTAAAATGGAAGATTTCCCTGCAATGATGAAGAATGAATTTCGTGCCTTTCAACATGCAAATTAAGTTATTTTGATGCTATATTCTTTTTATGCTATATTCTTAGCAGATACAGAAAACAACCCGCAATGTTAATAACAAGAGAGAACATTTTAATTCATTAAGATTAAGTAATAAAGCGCACATATAGTATAAGCCATGTTTTGCACAGTTCGAGTTGTTAAGTTTGGAACTTCCCACAACTTTCCATGTCAGCTCTCTAAGCAGCAGCCTCGCACGTGGTTAAACCAGCTGCACCCGCCTGCTCCTCATTCCACTCGTTATTGTCAGTACCGGATCTTACTCGAGGCTATTCCCTCATCCCCCCCATTTGAGCTGTTCTCATATCTCAAAGCTCTATGGAAACGAAAAATGGAAGACAAGAGTCAGGGTTAGAGTTAGGGTTGGGCAGCTCAGGTAGAAGTGTCAGTGGGGAAGGTATTGGCTGTGCCTTCAACTTCATGGCGGGCACTTGCCTGGTGCTGGACTCACCCTTGATAATCACCCACTGTGCCATGGGATTTTTTTTTTTTTTTGGTAGGAAAATTATGCGTTCTTTTCTCCCAGAAGCTGAAAATTTAGGCAAATACATAGGGAAAAAACGTAATGAGGTCCTAATCACTAATTCCTTCCACGGGACGGGGAGATAGCGTCTGCCGTTCCGGAATGGCACATTGCCATACTTACTGCAGCCTGGCAGAGGAGGAAGCGCAGCGCCGCCCTTCCCCATCCGTGGCGTGCCCTTGTTTTGTACAGGCAACTGCAGTGACTTTCGTCTATGATTGTACACTGCTCTCAGACGTTGTGTGGAAAGCAGTACATCGCATTATAGCAAGTTAAAAACCCAGGAAGGTTTATTCTATAAAAATATTTAAAGCTTTTGCTTTAAAGTTAATATCATGAAGCAAAAAAATAGTAAGTATGTTTCTCTTGAAATTTTACAAATCTCTTTGATAGATAAAATGTACATGTAAGTGTTCTCTTCATCTGTATATAGACAGTTTTCCTAAGAGTCTTTTTATTGTGATGCGTGTTTATATGCAAATGTTATCATAGCCAATGTTACACACGAACAGGCATTTTGTACTTTTTGTGCAAACTTGAGCTATTAGTATAATCCATGTTGCACTGTTTTCTTTTAAAAAGTATTTATTTCCCAGCTCTTAAGTGGTGAAGCTTGGTTCTTACTCACTGGCCTGCATGAACCTAACTTTGCAAGTCTGCTGTTTTCTCTACCTGAGGGGCCACTGCTTGCCTTGTTACTATGCCAACCACTATTTTATACGCTTACCTGCTGTGGCTGCATTACCGTGGGTGCTGTATCCGAACAGGAGTATCACGAGCGTTCTAGTGTACTTTCCTTTCTAGAGCAAGTTCCAGTGTTTGACTTTGCTCTTTGGAAAATGTGAGTAACTTAAAAAGTTTAAGAAAACCCAGAGCATTGCAGAGTTCATGGATACACGTCATTGTCTCCGTTTCTTCACTAAAGAAAGGAATGTTCGTCAGGGGCAGAGTTTTTCGAAAGGCTGATGCCTTACTTTCTAAGACTGCCTGCCCTCAGGTTTAGTAGATTTATTTTTCAAGAAAAGGTGGGAGTTACTGGCTCAGAGATATGGAAAAGAAAGGGAGAAAAATCCAATACAATCTACTGATGTAAAAAATATACTCAAAATGCGGTTAGTATTCACATGTAAGATGCTCTCTCATTTGCGCCTCACAAATACCCATTCTCACTTTTACCAAAAAGGAGCAGAGCTGCATAGAAATGATGTGAGCTGTGTAAGTACAGCGAACCAGGGGGCGGGCCAGAGCCTCGTGAGCCTGTGCTGAGACCGCATAGAAATGATGTGAGCTGTGTAAGTACAGCGAACCAGGGGGCGGGCCAGAGCCTCGTGAGCCTGTGCTGAGACCGCATAGAAATGATGTGAGCTGTGTAAGTGCAGAGAGCCGGGGGGCGGGCCAGAGCCTCGTGACCCTGTGCTGTGACCGCCCGGGTCCCTGGTGTCCATGCCTTGTTTGGACTTCGTCACACCGACCCAGTTGCACATGAGTAGGCATCTCAAAAACACTCTTGGATGACTATGTTAGAGCATGACTTGACGTGACTGTAAATATTTTGTGAATTACCACAAAAGAATAAAATAGTTGAACGTAACGTTAATTTGCTCATATTTAGCTAAATATTGGGTTGTCAGAAAAGTTAAAACGTGTTTTTCTGTATTTTTCTGTGCAGAAATGTGTCACGAGTTTTTCGATGACCCAGTAGAATATTTTCGTATAGGGTACTGAGCGGGTTAGAGAAAGACCCAGACCTTGCAGAGGGAGAGGCTGCGGGCAGTTGTGAGCTTCCACAGAGCAGACTGCCCTGAGGGCTGTGAGGAAGGACTTGCACTGCCGCAAGCCTCGCTCACCCAGACACTAGAAAGGGTACGCAGACGTTTACATGATCATGAAACGCGAGTTGAAATCAGTCAGTCCTGCCAGACATGTGGACGGGCTAATCCAAGAACGAGCAGGACAGTTGGGGAACATGAGGATGGTAATGCAGTTGTGTTGGTGCAGTTCGTCACGAGTTTATAAATGCAGTTTCCCTGGCTTTCATTCTAGGCATTTTGACTGAATACATCCGGGGTCGGGACCCAGACTCCCTGTTGAGTATCTCAGCTGCCTTGGGGACACATCAGGGTGGAGACCTGCTTGGTTAGCCCAGCCTGCTGAGGACCCGGAGCCCTTGGTTTAGAGCCGGCTTTGACCTCCCAGGCAGGCAGGGGCGCTGTCCTCCTGGTGCTGCTGCACTCCAGGCTCTAGAGCTGTGAGAGCCGTAAGGCAGCCACCCTTCCAGCAGCAGAGAGTGGTGGTGGCCTCTGTGGGCAGGGGACAGCGTGGAGCGTTTTCAGAAGCGATAGGGACGGCACTGCAGCCAGCCCGGGAGGGGCTTCCGTGGCTTGCCAAACGCAGAAAGGAGGTCCTGGTTTTCCCGACAGTGGGATGACGTCTCAGGATGGCTGAGAGAGTGAGGGGGGACGAGAGCTGTGGCTGGTGACAGTGGGCTCCGTCAAGGCCGCTTGTTAGGAAGGCCGCTGTGTCGGTATGGAGAAGGCCCGCCTAGAAGGCCTCTGAGCACCTGGGCAGAATTGAGATCTTTGTTAAGGCCACGATGGGATCTGGATTTCTCTCTTCTTTCTCTTTTTCTTTTGAAGAATTATTTAATTTGTTTATTTTTACTTTAATTTTACCAAAGAAGGACAGAGTGAGGCGGTGGGGGGAGGAGAGCAAGAAAGCAAGCCACCAGGTCCCGGCTCGGACCGCAGTCGGTCGTGTGGGAGTCCAGCGCCCTTAACCACCACGCCACCTGCCAGTCCCTGGATTCGGTTGGTAAAATGAAGTGGGAGTTGCGTGATGGGGAGGTGGCGATGAGGAGGGTGGAAGGACGGCTCTGAGTGTGGAAGCTCTGAAGAGCCGGGCAGGAGGGAGCACCGAGCCGCGTTCTCCCAGCGGTCCTGGCTCTCACCGTGCTCTCGGTCTCAGTGCCGAGAGAGGGTCCTCCTCTACACCCCGCCCTGCAACCGAAGTGTGTCCAGTAATCGTGTACAGAATGAATTATAGAAATAGCGGCCGGGAGAAATGCACAGTGAAAATAGTCTTGAATTCTGTGTTTTATAACTGTGTCAAAAAATAATAAAACATTGTGGTACAAACAAGATAGTTAATAACTTTAAATTGCATCGATCTTTTTTTACAAAAGGAAAAATGTATTTTGAACACGTTGATCTGTCACAGTAATAAATATTATAGCTTAGCTTATAAAAATTTGTCAGTAGTGGGACCAGCAAATTGCATAATGGTTAGATCGCTGAACTCCCATGTAGTTGATGCAGTTCGAGTCCTGGACCTGGTGGCTTCACACACACTGGGCATGTGTATATGTGTGCCCAAAATCCTAAGAGGAGAATGGAGGAGAAAGGATTGCAGCATGTTCAGCCTCCCAGGGGGTGATTTCTTACTTTCTGTCTGTCTCTCTAGTGAGTGCACCCCCCCATGGAAAAATATCTCTGGGGAAAAAAAATGTCAGTAGTTTCTTCAGAATTGATCAGAATATGAGGCTTGATACACTGCAGTCAGATTTATCAAGCTGTCTCCCCTTATATTTGATGGAAGAACCCTATTTTAGTTTTAATTGAAAGCCCCCCCCCCCCGCCCTCTCATAAAGCAGCTGTTAATACAGATGGGGAAGATCTTCAACGTCAGGGTAAGTTTGGAGTAAATTTAGGGGATGTTCAAAAAGCCCCATTTAGCAATGAATTCTAAAAACTGGACCATACCATGCATGCTTTGTTCTGGGGGGAACCAAATGTAATCATTTCAAAATGTCTTTGTAGTTAAAATGTTAAACATGAGCACATAGTGACAGAAGTGACGTAACACTTTCATGACTTGGCAGTCACTGTGTCATCGTTACTTACTGCTGACGTGTTCAGATACAGTGACGTCGTGCCTCAGGCTCAGGATTGAAGGCACACACGCAGGCAAGCGTCAATGACGGCACATCCTGTGGACGCACCCTGGAGAGGGGCACGTGTCGTTGGACTCCCTGTCCGGGTGCCTCTCCACGGGCGGCCTCCTGGTTCACTTTCCTGTGAATGCGCTTCCTCCGAGAGGACAAGGATAGAACGAGCAGATTAAGGCGCGCATAAAGGTCACTGAAGCTCAGTGGTAACGCAGCTCTCGTTTGTAACTCGGACCAACAGATTACTTTTTCAGAAAGACGTGTTATCACTGATACTCCCTTCTACTGCTGGACACGGTGGTGGTAGAAATCACACCAAACCAAACTGATTTTACTTTTGTTTCTTTTTCCTTTTTAATAATTACTTAATTTTACTTGTTATTACTATTTTTAAATTTGCTATAGGATATGTGCACTCCCCAGAGAGAGAGAGTGAAAAGTCAGCCACCAGGTCCAGAAACTTGGACCCACAGTCAGCCGCGTGGGGCCCAGCGCCTCAGCCACACGCCTCACCCTGCGGCCCTTAGGTTGTTTCCTAATTCCTGAGGGCACCATTCCTACCTGCACTTCCGAGGAGTGGGCGGCACTTTCACCACCCTTCTCTTGATGCCCTCCGCTCCGGGCCAAAGTCGGGTGCTGAAAGTGTGACGGTGTGTGGGAGACCACAGCGATGTAGACGAAGCGTGTGTAGATGGAGTTTAAAAGGAAAACTTTGAGCCAGAATGTCTTGGGGGATGTGTTTCACAGAAATGAAGTTTTTACAGAGCTGGTTTGTGGAGGAAGACTAACTTAAATAATGGCAGCCGGAAAGAATAATAATTTGCCGTAGTATCTTTGCTTCTTATAGTGAGATCTTGCTAATTTGGAGTTACTTAAATGTTAAAAGAGAAACAGGAAAGTGTGTGTGAGAGAGACAGAGGGAGAGCGAGTGAGCAGGCATGCATGCACTGCCTTAGAGAGAGGAGAGTGGGAGAGAGCACCCTCTGGATCTTGATCATGTTTCCATCCCTTCTCCATTTCTCCATCCTGTTGGGATTGAAGGCATGCATGCACACACACCCGGAGTGCTGCCAGATCTAGGATTTGAACTGTGTGGTCAGCCATGTGGGATCGGACTCTCAACAACTGGGCTGTGGTCCTGCCCAGGAAAGTTTTAAACCTTGAATGTTTTCAGCTAACATACTGAAGTCTATTGTTTCAGATTTGCAGTTTCATCTAATTATTTTACTTTGTCATTTAAAAAGTGATTTTGTCATTAGAAAACTGATCCAATTAAGGTTAGTAATTCACATAAAAATGGACTTTCTGTTCCTGTTTGAGTAGCATGACATGACTGGTATTTCATGAAAATCACGGCCTCAGGCTCAGGATTGAAGGCACACACGCAGGCAAGCGTCAATGACGGCACATCCTGTGGACGCACCCTGGAGAGGGGCACGTGTCGTTGGACTCCCTGTCCGGGTGCCTCTCCACGGGCGGCCTCCTGGTTCACTTTCCTGTGAATGCGCTTCCTCCGAGAGGACAAGGATAGAACGAGCAGATTAAGGCGCGCATAAAGGTCACTGAAGCTCAGTGGTAACGCAGCTCTCGTTTGTAACTCGGACCAACAGATTACTTTTTCAGAAAGACGTGTTATCACTGATACTCCCTTCTACTGCTGGACACGGTGGTGGTAGAAATCACACCAAACCAAACTGATTTTACTTTTGTTTCTTTTTCCTTTTTAATAATTACTTAATTTTACTTGTTATTACTATTTTTAAATTTGCTATAGGATATGTGCACTCCCCAGAGAGAGAGAGTGAAAAGTCAGCCACCAGGTCCAGAAACTTGGACCCACAGTCAGCCGCGTGGGGCCCAGCGCCTCAGCCACACGCCTCACCCTGCGGCCCTTAGGTTGTTTCCTAATTCCTGAGGGCACCATTCCTACCTGCACTTCCGAGGAGTGGGCGGCACTTTCACCACCCTTCTCTTGATGCCCTCCGCTCCGGGCCAAAGTCGGGTGCTGAAAGTGTGACGGTGTGTGGGAGACCACAGCGATGTAGACGAAGCGTGTGTAGATGGAGTTTAAAAGGAAAACTTTGAGCCAGAATGTCTTGGGGGATGTGTTTCACAGAAATGAAGTTTTTACAGAGCTGGTTTGTGGAGGAAGACTAACTTAAATAATGGCAGCCGGAAAGAATAATAATTTGCCGTAGTATCTTTGCTTCTTATAGTGAGATCTTGCTAATTTGGAGTTACTTAAATGTTAAAAGAGAAACAGGAAAGTGTGTGTGAGAGAGACAGAGGGAGAGCGAGTGAGCAGGCATGCATGCACTGCCTTAGAGAGAGGAGAGTGGGAGAGAGCACCCTCTGGATCTTGATCATGTTTCCATCCCTTCTCCATTTCTCCATCCTGTTGGGATTGAAGGCATGCATGCACACACACCCGGAGTGCTGCCAGATCTAGGATTTGAACTGTGTGGTCAGCCATGTGGGATCGGACTCTCAACAACTGGGCTGTGGTCCTGCCCAGGAAAGTTTTAAACCTTGAATGTTTTCAGCTAACATACTGAAGTCTATTGTTTCAGATTTGCAGTTTCATCTAATTATTTTACTTTGTCATTTAAAAAGTGATTTTGTCATTAGAAAACTGATCCAATTAAGGTTAGTAATTCACATAAAAATGGACTTTCTGTTCCTGTTTGAGTAGCATGACATGACTGGTATTTCATGAAAATCACGTGTTTCACTCTCCACGGGTCAGGACAGCTCACGCCTGAGTCTGTGTAGCCGGGTCCGACCACGCTCTCACGGCCAGCTTCCACGTGTCTGATGTGCCATCATTGCAGTGCCCCCTGTGGGCTCGAGGGTAGATGCAGCCCAGCAGAGTCAGCCGAGCTGTTGTTTCACATAGACTTCCCCGAGAGTTGATTACAGATGGGTGGGATGCCAAGCCCTCCTGCGCTGTTTGTATCTAGTATGTGGGTTGCTGGTTATCTTTTTCCCTCACTTCCTCCACTCCAACCCCGGGCCTGCTTTTCTCAGGTGTTTGAGGCATGCTTCCACCTCTGTTCCCTTCCCTGGGGACGCTTTCCTCAGACACCTGTGGGGCTCACTGTCTTCCTGCAGATCTTTGTGCAAATGTCATCTCAGGGAACTCTTTTCTGACCACTGTACGTATAATTGCAACTTAAGTCTCTTACCTCCTGTCTCCTTTCCTGTGTCATTTTCTTAGAAGCTGTCACTATCCAGGGCCTATGATTTATTCGTGTATTGTGTCTCCCCTTTCCCAGAGCATTAGTTCCGTGAGAGTAGGAGCGGCCATCTAGTTGGCCACTGTTAGTCATTCAGTGCCCAGAGTAAAGCAGGGACTCACATGGACAGAAGCAGACAGGGATGAATGAATGAGGGAGGGAATCTGTGAGTAAAACCTTGAGTGGGTGACCGGTGAGTAAATGTACAGACGAATATTCATCCATGAGCGAGCCGTGCCTTTTGTGGGACAGGTGCAAGGTAAGCACCGTAAAATCAAGCCGGTAGGCACGGGCCTTGTGGGGGCCTTGTTGCTAGTCTGTCTGCGGTATTGGAGATCAGTTGGCATCAGGTGTTACTTCGCTGCAGCAGTACTTGGGGTGCTGTAAAACTGGAAATCACATGGATTTAGTACTTTTAATGTACATACTCTGCGAGACCACAATAGCATTTCAGCTTTGTAGAGCTAAGTGAATTCTCTCTGTTGATATGTATCTAGTATCTCTTTTTTTACCCCATGAATTGTATATTCTCTGGCTAGGTTGATAGGGTGGGATTTCTCTCTTTTTAATTTGCACATAAATTCTACAGGTATACAGAAGTCCAGTTTTCACATCAATAGAGCGACATTTTAGAGGGAGGACACCAGGGGCATCCTCCCCCCACCCCCCACCCCACCCCCGCCAGTCCGCTGGAGCTCCAGTTACTGTGAGGAGGGGGAGGAGCCCCGTTAGCTCGG
>NW_006159512.1:10370579-10389441 GCF_000334495.1 Tupaia belangeri chinensis
CCCCCCACCCCCCACCCCACCCCCGCCAGTCCGCTGGAGCTCCAGTTACTGTGAGGAGGGGGAGGAGCCCCGTTAGCTCGGACTGCCCCACCGCCCCACGCAGTTCTCATTTGCCAGCTCAGTGAGGGTGGTAGATTGTCTGGAAGGGGCTGAGCGTTCCTCATCCACCACTTTAAAGGCAGATGCTCCAACTTCCAAGCAGCTCAGCCCACACCAGTATGCCCACATGGCCATGCCCTTGTCCACGCATGCACGGCCCAGTTACCGTGCTACCGAAGCTTGAGGCACAGGTTAGTATATCCTGCAGCAAGATGGCATCAGACACACTGCCGCCACTCCACTGCGACTTCAGAGGACTGCCTGGTTCTGAGTTTTCTTCTCCTTTTTGAGTATGGGGATTATTGTTTCGTACTAGGGCAGTTTTCATCTAACAGTAACTGCTTTGCCAAAATCTGCTTTTTTGCATTAAGTGCTGCTTTATGTATTCTGTCCTGTGGGCTCGTGTCCATCACTTTTACCTTTGTATTCTTTGCACCCGTGCATGTTCGCTGGTGGTTTGTGTTTTCGGTACTCTGACCAGCTGACATATGGAGCTGTTTTCACCCGTGAGAAGCTCTTTCTGAAAGTACGCACTGTGCACTCGGATTCCCGTCCCCTTCCTTTGCATCTCAGTGCACTAAGTGTCACTTTACAATTCCTCTGCTTCCAGGGTCCTAACGCATTTGCACTTTATAGTTTCCGTTCCTTGATCAACTTTCAAGTGTGTATTAAAATATTCAACTTTACAGAAGCTACAGCCTTTACCTTGTTCTTCCAGGCAAATGTCACAGTTCCTTATTTTTCAACAGCTTCGCAAAGGCTGAAAAATTTGCCTCGTACTTCCCTCAAAGCCAAACAGTTGCTTCAAACTTCATCTACAAAAAGAGGTAACTACAGCCTCTTACTAAGTTTAAAATTTTAGCAAATGGTCTAGCTAAATCTTACGCCTTTTGGCATACGGAATCAGTGATGTCTGTTAGGAACGTTTCAGTTTTTTTTTTTAATAATAAAATAGTGTGGATCCAGTCTCTGTTACTTGGATAAATCCAGAAGAAACATATTTCTACAAAGGTATGTATTGGGTTGCTATTCTCAGAGGAGTACCGATATGTAAAGAATTTGTCACTTTTCGTCCCATCCTAAAACCAGAGGTCATTGTTTTCACTTCATGCCAGCTGAGCTAATAAGTGTTTTAAAATGAACCAGATGTCAGACATTCTATATGTTAATGATTTTCCTCAGACTTCAACTTTTAGGTCTATCTATTTGTAGGATGAAGTGGGAACACTTTCACATTAGAAGCTAGTTAATGTCCAGTCACAAGTTGCTGTGCTTAACTGATGTGTTCGGGGAGTTTCTGGAATGGTAGCTTCTTTAAGGACGAGTGTTGAAAAACTAACACGAAGGTTGGACACCAAAGCTATCCAGCCCTGGTTTCTAGCGTTTGGGTGGATGGGCAGCTAGAAGGGAGTAGAAGTGAGAGACACAGCGGGACTGGCTAGGCCAGCAGCGATGGGAGATGAGAGCGAGTAGGAGCCTCAGAAGGAATGGGAGGGAGCGAATACTCGCCGTGAGGGAAGCTCTTTCCCCTATCAGGACACGTGAGCTTCCCCAGAGCTCCAGAACTCAGTCACAGGGATCGAGTGGGTCATCAGAAAAGGCAGGATGTGTCAGGACTTCTGGCGACCCAACATAAGGGGGTAAATTGTCGGCGTCTGCCCCAGGGCTTGGGTCTGGCTGAATCACCATCAGAGGGCTGCTGCTGAGGAAGAGAAAGAGGACGAGAAAGAGAATGCCCTCCATCTTGCCAGGACCTGGGAATTGGAAAGAACAAGACAAAGGGATAGAGTAGAAATGGACACAGGCAGCCTGAGCCTAGGTAGCCCAAGCAACTTGTGCCGCCCAGATGAACTGGACGTCTTTATTTATAGTACAAGGAGACATCACACATGTATGTTTCATGACACTTCATGGATTAGTTGCCAGGTTACAGACAATAAGAAGCCGTTAACAAATCTATAAGGGATTAGTCACACCCAAGGCAAGGTGTATCCCTTGGTGGTAATCCCATCTAGAGTAAATCTCATCTTCCTTTCTAATGCAGAGAACTAGCTGTTAGGTGTGGGGAAGGAGCTAAAGAACTTCTCCATAAGGAGTGCACCACCACACCCAGAGAAGTCTAAAGAACCTTTCAGATGCAGGGCAGGGATTGGACTTTACTAATTGGGGTCAAGATGTTTCTTGAAGTCCATCAGATGTGTCTGTTGGAACGCCCCTAGTAATTTCCACCCTTGCTCTGTCTGCAGCCAAGGTCAGGGAAAGACAAGTTACAGGGTTCTGCCAAACCCCAAAAGAGCATATGCTGTTTGCTCAGCACATGTCCCCACACCTCAGACTTTTTCTTAAACGTGTCCCCACAGTAAATCACTAAAGAAAACTATGGGAGAAGAAAAAGGTTGAGATTTGGTTTGTTGAAAGAAAGGTTTGGTTGGTATGGTTACAAAAGAACTGTAATAGGTACTAGACTAAATTCATGTTTTAGCAGTGATTAAATGGACTGAGTACAGTGTAAAGGAGTCGTTTTAGAGACTAGAACCTTAGGGAAGAGAATGGTCAAATCGGAAAGTAGTGCATGGGGATATTTGTTTTCTATCTAGGCCTCCAGTGTGGATGTCTTTTTGGTGCCATGGTCAGAAATGATAGACTAGATAGATTATGTTCTTTTGACAAAGGGGTGACTTATCAAGGGTCTTTATAGAAAGGAGTTCTTGCGGAATCATTTGGGAACCTCAGGCTTCTTTCTTAAAGAGTGTAGGTATTTCTGAATTCCTCTGTGGCCGGGGTGGAAGGCAGGTGAAAACAGATGAGGTTGAACCCTAGAACTGGTTTCTAGAATAAGGCAAGAGATGGCAAAACCTAGTGAGAGAGCAGGGAGTGTGGGGGTTTTACATGTACATACATTTTACTTGGTATGCCTTTGTAAACTGCTTTATAATGTTTTTTGTTTGTTTGTTTGTTTGTTTTTGAGTCAGGTAGGCTTATATAATTTAAAACTTCTACCAAAAGATTCTGTGTTGCTCTTTTAGGTTAAGAAAACCATAATTTCTGGCCAAATTTTAAAAATTTCCCTGTAGAGCTTTGTTTCATCTGTTTTGTTGTTGTTGTTGTTGCTTAATAACTGAATACTTGAAACCAAGTGAGTTAAAGGAATAACGGTTTATTCACCTCACAGTTCGGAGTTCCAAGGGCCACATCCGGGGAGGGCCTTCTTGCTGGTGGGACTGTGCAGCATCCAGAGCCAGCACAGAGCGCCGCCTGGTGACGAGAGGGCAAGGGTTGTGATGGCAGGTGTGTCCCGATCAGAGGCCCCGCTCCCGGTCCAGTAGTTGGATCACGTTTTCACCCTCTTAATCCTGTCACAGCCAGATTTCACCATGGCAGCGATAGCAGAGTTGTGGACCGTACTCACTAGCTCTGCCCTTAGATGGATACCTGATAGTGACCACCTGCCTGCGCGTCATGTCTTACCCGTCAGTTCTGTGTGTCCCAAGCTGCCTCTCTAGTAGCTTCCTTAAGAGGGAGTGAGGGAGCAGTGCCCATCTCCTCAGTGTTTGCCCAGTGGCGGCAGGTCATTTTCTGTCTTTCTACCCAGAGGTCACTGACTGCATATGACACGTTTGGCTCACGTTTTCTTTCCTCGAGTTTCTTAAATATATTACTTCAGTAATAAATACTTTCGTTATAATCACATGGTCATCTTTTCTGTATATACGAAGGGCTTTTTTTCTAAGCGCAGCAATTTACTGGACTGTGTCTGAATGTTGAGCATTCCGAGTTGATTTTCCTACATACATGAATGGCAAGCTTAAACAAAAATCGGTTAAATGTTATTGATTACAGTTTTTAGTGTTCTGTCTTCTTGCTTTGGGTTTTTGTTTGTTTATTTTTACAGACATTTTTGCTATAGGGCATATGCACTCACCAGAGACACAGAGAGAGACAGAGTTCTTTTGTGGAGACTCCTGTTACATACACGTTGGGTGTTCTTTGCTTCTGTATTTGTTGCCTTATCTTGAATTTTTTTCATCTTTCTTTATTTCTTCTTGTTCTCTAAAAGTTATTTTCAAAATCATATCACTAAACACTTTTTAGCTCACCTCACATATCAAAATATAGTGAATTAAAACAGTATTAATTAGCAAGTTACTGCCACTAACTTCTCCTTAGTTGCCCTTTCCTTCTTAATAAAAGTATATTTCTTTTTTTTTTTTTTTGGAGAGATTTTTGCTATAGGGCGCGTGTGCTCTCCAGAAAGACAGAGAGAGATAGAAAGCGAGAAATCACCCCCCAGGGGGATAGCTACGTCGTAATCCCTACTCCTCCATTTTCCTCTCGGGATCTTAGACATGCATGCACACACGCCCAGCATGAATTTAAGCCACCGGGTCTGGGACTCGAACCACAGTCAACTACATGGGAGTTCAGTGACATAGCCATTACGCTAACTGCTGGTCCCAATAAAAGTATATTTCTACGTTTTCATTTGTCACGATAGCTGTATTCACTTCCTTCTGAATTCACTTTTTCTAACTAGTTTTCATTTCCTTTCCCTGACTCAGTGAGGTTCCCCCTGTCGTGTTCACCTCATCACTGAGTTCCCCTAAACCAGGAATGAATGCAGTCTCTTAGTCTCCATGCAGTTGAGCAGTCACTTCTGTGACATCTTAAAAACACACAGTGGATTCTTTTCCTCAAAGAGGATAGGCTGAAGAAATATAAAAACTTACGAGAAGAAAATGCAAAGAGGAATGTCTGCAACCTTTCTTGAGTTTATTGGCGTGACTATATTCGTTCAACAGAAATTCATGGTGTGGCTTTTGTGCCAGGTCATGGAGTTCTTACTTCCTTCCCGTCTGTAAACTCCTCCCACTACTGATGTAATTAGAACTCTCTTTCTCGTCATTCAGGAACCATCTTTTTCCTCTTCCAGGGATCCTGTGAGCCCTTAGAATAGGAACATCAGCTCTCTAGAAACTCACGGAGGCTCGTCTCCAGTATGGGTGATTCCTGTGACAGTTTGTCATCTGTTCCGTATTTCTCTACCAGGCAGACTCAGTGTGTCAGCAGTGCCTGTGAACATGTAGCTCTGTCTGTCGTCTGCCTCACATCCCTTCAAGAGCAGAACCCCCAGTCAGTGCAGACTCCTCACTCCCGAAGTTAGATATGCGGGGAGGATAGAAAATCTGTTTTGGCCCTGGATCTAAGATGTATTCTCCAAGTCAGCCGCACCAGTATGTAAGCTAACACCTTAACTCCTGCCCTACACTGTGTCCGTTAGACATCTGTGCTCTCATCCATAGAGAGGTAGGGGATGGTATTCCCCAGGCCACCAACAGAGAGTATGAAAGCCCGGGTTAAGTTGGTAAACAACACAACAGCAAACCAACCGCACACGTCTCCCCTACTGAGTCAAGACAGCTAGAGATGGCAACAATTCCAGTCCATAATAGTTCTTTTTTTTTTTTTAATAAGAACTATGTATTTATTTAACTTCATTTGTTGTTATTATTATTTTTTAAATTTGATCAGAAAGAGACAGAGAAAGAAAGGGAAAGTGAGAAAACAAGCCACCAGGTCTGGGACTCCGGTAGCAGTCAGCCATGTGGGAGTCCAACACCTTTAATCACCACACCACCTGCCACCCCCAGTTCAGAGTAGTTCTAAGATGAGGTTTTCCTGTCATCTTGCAGAGGGTAAGCAGTTTGGTGGCTCAGTCAACAATACTGTCACTCTGCTATTTGGATTTTCTTCCTTTTTTTTTTTTTTTTTCTTAATGTGAAGTTTTTACCTGAAGAAACGTTTCCGGCTAGTTTTAAGAGTCATCACCTGCTCGTGTTGCTCCTGGACCTTCTAGTAGGCCTCTCGTCCTCACCACCAGTGGCGGGTGCAGACTCCCAGTTCAGGGGCTGCCCGGCCGCAGCTGTGAGTGAGGAGCACTGGGCACCTGGCACTCGGTGCTGGTAGCCCCTCTGCCTCCTCCTGCACACGCACTGGCTCATGTGGTCTCTGCCTACAAGCAGCCCATTCCCACTCACGCAGACGTGGGGCTAGTGGAGGAACTTGGTCATGTGGTTTTCTTGTAGTTCTTATAAATGGGGTTTGGTTTGACTTTCCCCATTGCTATGTGTGTGTGTTTTCTTTTGTAAAGGTTTTTAACCTTAGGGCACGTGTGCTTGCAGGAGAGAGACAGAGACAGTGAGAGGGAAAGTGATAAATCACTCACAGGAGAATGACCAAACCACAATCCCTTCTCCTGCACTCCCCTCCCGCGGTCTTGGGCAGGCATGCACACACACCAGGCATGAGTTCCAAGCCACCAGGTCTGGGACTTGAACCACTGTCAGTCATGTGGGATTCCAGTGACGTAACTGCTGTGCTGTCTGCTGGCCCTGTTGTGTGTGTGTTTTAAGGTGGCATTTGGGGAAATTTATGACCTATACCAACACTGTAACAACTTGCAAGAATCCTCATAAATCTGCTAGTCTTTTTTTTGTATATACTAGTCCATTATTGTGTTCACTACCATGTATAGTACCATTCACAGACTAGAGAAAGGGGAACAGACCTAAGATTGCAGGATTAAATTGTAGCCGGAGTAAAGAAGCTGTAGCACTCACTGCTCTACTGCACGGATTCCACGGCCACCTCCTGTGTCCCTGTGGTGAGTTCAAGGGTCACAAGTGTCCACTTCAGATGCCTCATGAGGGTAATCAGGTCCACAGAAGCAGTTCGTCTTTCCAGTAAGCTGGGTAGCACACCAAAACGTGTTCTCTCCTGGCTTTCTTGTATTTTTCACCATTATTTTTCTTACACGTTTGCTCCAATTTCTTTACTTTGTCTTAGATCACAAGATGACATTGTCACCATTATTCAGTCACAAGAATAAGAAACTTGAAAGTTACCCTGGATAGTTTTATTGTTTCCTCATCTGAGCCCCTTTAGACACCAAGGTCTGCCAAATTTATCTCTCGTTTTTCTTTTTTAAAGAATTATTTATTATTTTTATTTATTTAAAATTTTTTTTTATTTATGGTATTTCACTATACATCAATACAGTATACAAAATGAGATTTTTCCATCCAGTTTACATTGTATATTGGCTCAATCAAGGATATTACCATACATGTTATCATCAACAAAGAATTTTCTATTTCTTGTTTCTTATATATTTTGCTTTCCCTCCCCCCTTGGTTACCTACCTCTCACCCTCTGCCAGCCCCCCCCTTCTTCCCCACTGTCTCTGGTATATACAGTTGTTTTCCATGGCATTTTTTTTCACATTTTACTGAATCACTGAAGATTGAATTAATTCAAGACTCTTAATGTCAAACATAGCTGATATATACATTTTTAAGAATGCATGTCTGACTTTAAGCATAAACCTCAGTGAGTAAAATGAACATACTATAAAGTAGCATCTTTCTGGGGCTATATAGCTTACTTCAGTCATTAAATAGGTATTAATAAGTATTTTCAATGCATTTTTTAATTTCAAAAAAGTTTTTGTTTTAATAGATCAAAATCAAAAGTTGTTAAGATAAAATTGCTTAGAACTGAAAGCCAGGAAAAAAGGTTAGGATTCAGTTCACATAGTACGTAGATGAACCTGTCAGCAGTTCAAGAGAAGACAGAAATTCTTAAATAAACTCTGGAAGTTAAATTTCGACTCCAGACTTGTCCCTACCATTAGGCAGGCCACTCTCTAGGCTGTTTCTCGTACTCTATTTCCGTGTGTCCGACTTTAGTTTTCCTGGTATAGCACTCCCTTCAGAGCTGGTCTGGTGTTGGTGAATTCTTTCAGGTTTGGTTTATCTGAGAATGTTTTTGTCTTTTTTTCCCCATATCTCGCTGGATATAGTATTCTGGGTTGAAATTGTTTTTCACTTAACACTTTGAATATATTTTCTCATTCTTTCCTTGCTTGCATTGTTTCCAATGAGAGGTCCAATGTTAGCCTTATGGGATGTCCTTTGAAAGTAACCTGACGTTTCTCGCTTGCCAGTTTTAGTATCTTGTCTTTGTGGTTTTGGTCAATCCAGCTATGATGTGCTTCATGGGAGATCTTCTTGGGTCGATTCTGTGTGGGCTCCTTTGTATTTCTTGGGTCTAAATATTTGAGTGCATCTTTAGGTTTGGGAAGTTTTCTTCCAGGATTTCATGGAATATATTTTCAAGATCCTTATTAGTTTCTTCACCTAGGATACCGATAATCCAGATGTTTGGGTGTTTAATGGTGTCTGGTATTACTTGTATGTTATTCTCACTTTGGGGGGTTATTTTCACAGTTGTTTTGGTGAATTTTTCTAGGTCAGAGCTTCTATTGTCTACAACTGAGATTCAACCTTCTGCATGGTCCAGTCTGCTTTTGATACTTTCAACAGAAGTTTTTATTTCCTGTATTACAGCCTTCATCTCTAACAGTTCTGTTTGATTTTTTTTTTTTTAAATGACATGTATCTCCTCTTTTAGATCGTGTAAGAACTTCCTCACCTCCTGGAACTCAGTGTCTCATTTCTCCTTTCTCTTCAGCAGTTCATTGTCTCTTCTCTTCCATCTCTGTTAGCTTCGCCATTATGAATGTTCTAAATTCTTTATCTGACATTTCCATCAGTTCCTTTGTATACTTTGTGGAGGAAGAGGAATTGTTCTTTTCCATTAGAGGAGAGGTATTTTCTTGGTTTCTCATATTTCTTGAGCCTCTGCAGTGGTTTCTGTTCATCTGCTGGATTATATTTTTTCCTGGTTCTGGGCTAGACTGGGGAGCAGGAGGGTGAAGTCTGGGCAGAGGGTCTTCAGTGGTCAAGATCCCTGAATGAGGTGCTTGTGACTCACATACAGAGGGCAGCTGATGGGCGTATCCTGGCTCCTGGCTAGACGGGAACAGGAGGGCACAGTCTGGGCAGAGGGTCTTCAGTGCAGTCTTTTCATCTTTACATTGATTTTTTTTTTTCCTTTTTAATCGGTGGGTATTATGAAGATAGCATATAAGTTAGATCATTTTTAAAAAATATTTTTTAAATGCTACAGGGCATATGTATCACTGACTTTAAGCATAAACCTCAGTGAGTAAAGTGAACATACTATAAAGTAGCATCTTGCTGGGGCTGTATAGCTTACTGCAATCATTAGATAGGTATTAATAAGTATTTTCAATGCATTTTTTAATTTCAAAAAAGTTTTTGTTTTAATAGATCAAAGTCAGAGAGGAAGCACCCCCTTGTGGGGCATGGTCATGCCAGAATCCCTTTTCCTTCATTTCTCCACCTCATCAGGCTTTTAGAGCACACGTGCATACTACAGCCAGCATGATTTTCCAGCTGCCAAGGCTAGGATTTGAACTGCAGTCAGCCCTGTGGGATCTGACTTTCTGTGCATAGTACTTAACCACTGCACTGTGGGGTTGGTCCAAAGTTAGACAATTGTTTGGTTGTTTCTTTGTTTTTAATTTGCCAGAGGGCACATGTGCTCTCCAGAAAGATACAGAGAGACAGGGAGAAGGAGAAAGCACCCTGCAGTAAGGCATGGCCATGCCTCAGTCACGTCTCCACTTCTGCAGCCCACCAGGGTTTGGGGCAAGTGCACACACACACAGCCTGTCTGAGATTCAGAACAGTCAGCTGGCCGTGGGGGATTTGGATCCCTTAACCAGCAGTCCATGGGGGCAGCCCAGAAAAAATGTAATCTAAAATATAATACATTATATGATAAAGCTGTCAGTGGGCAGCTACTTACTATGTATTCTATTTGTGTTTAATACCATACTTCTTAAGAAATCTTGATCAAGGTATCTTTTTTTTGTTTTTGTTTTGTTTTTGGTTTTTTTGGAGAGATTTTTGCTATAGGGTGCGTGCACTTGCCAGAAAGAGAGAGACAGAAAGTGAGAAATCACCCCCCGGGGGGATGACCACGCTGCAATCCCTTTTCCTCCTTTCTCCCCTCAGGATCTTGGGCACGCACACTCACGTGCCCAACGTGAGTTTAAGCCACCGGGTCCGGGACTCCTACCATGGTTGACTGCATGGGAGTCCAGCGACATAGCCATTTACACTAACTGCTGGTCCCGATCAAGTTATCTTGATACCTGTTTAATTCTTTGATTTTACAAATGTGGCTGTATAGTTAAAATCTTCTCCTGTCAGGTCGGAGGAGGAGTAGTTACCGAACTGTATGTGTGCGCTCACGTAGACATATTTAGCTTTGGCTCTCCCCGGTGAGATTTTTGAGTTGAATAAATTATTTTTTGAAAAATGTGTCTCTTAGAAATTTTCACTGAGGTGAAGATTACCAGAAGAGAGCCAGTTCCAATGTTACTTTAAAGTGAATTGGAAGATTAAGCTGTAACTGTTTGCTGGTACCTTATTTACTCATATCTATCAGTCTTTCTGTATTTATGAAGAAAATCTAGTGAAAAAAAGCCTCTTATGTTTACTAAATCATTTCTGATAACTTACAAAATTGCTGTATGCATTCAAAAATTATGGTGGATCATGTATACTACTGGAAGAAGACATCAAAACCTCTGTGCTATTATTATTTTTATGATTTCTTCTCAGTGGTTACATTACTTTTTCTTTTTTGGAGAGAGTTTTTGCTATAGGGAGCATTTGCTCACCAGAGAGAGAGTGAGAAATCACCCCCTGGGAAATGACCATGCATTAATCCCTTCTCCTCCATTCTCCTCTCAGGATTTTGGGCCTCCACGCGCACGTTCCCGGTATGAATTTCAAAAGCCTCCATGTCTGGGACTCAAATCATGGTCAGCCATGTGAGAGTCTAGTGACGTAACCATTATGCCATCTGCTGGTCCCGAGCAGTTACAATTTTAATATGCTTTGGGGTCATCGCTTATGAAACCTGCCTGATCTAGCAGCCCTACAAATGAACTTTCTGAGTCTACTTAAAGATCAAAATGTGGAATCAGGACTCAGGAAACCCGAGTTCAAGTTCTGGCTTTGCAGTTTGCTTCACTGTGGATTGAAGAAGATAGTCACTCTTTTAACAAGGATTATTTAATTCTATAGTAAGAACTCTTTTTTTTTTTGTTTTTTTGTTTTGTTTTGTTTTTTTGAGAATGTACACCTGAAGATCAGGGGAAGGGAGCAAGAGAGAGAAAGAGGGAGATTTGGGGGTTTGTTTGTAGGACAGGATCTTGCCACCCTACAGTTCATCTCTACCCCACCTCCCAGGTAGGAAGGACCACAAGTGTGAATGCACACCTGGCCTGCATACTTGGGCTGGAGGTGAGCCGGGACCCCCATGTGGACTCAGCCACTGCAGCGCCCTCTCAGCTGCTCCACTGAGGCCAAGCCAGGAATCTTACTTACTTTGTCTCCATGGTCTTCGGAACCAGAACCTGTTTTTAAATTACCATGTTGGTAGCCTGTTGTTCTTAATGGTACATACACCTTCAAATAACTCAGATGACCGGGGCCAGCAGGTAGCATGATGGCACTAGCTCCCACGTGGCTTAATCCACTGTTGGAGTCCTGGACCCGGTGGTTTAGAAACACCAGGCACAGGGACCAGCAGTTAGTGTAATGGCCGTGTCACTGGACTCCCACGTAGTCGACCGTGGTTCGAGTCCCAGACTCGGTGGCTTAAACTCACGCTGGGCGCGTGTGTGTGCATGCCCAAGATCCCAAGAGGAGAATGGAGGAAAAGGGATTGCGGCTTGGCCATCCCCCCTGGGGGGCAATTTCTTGCTTTCTGTCTCTCTCTGGCGAACGCATACACCCTATGGCAAAAACCTCTTTAAAAAAAAAAAAAGAAGAAGAAAGAGGGAACCAGCAGTTAGTGTAATGGCTATGTCGCTGGACTCCCACGTAGTCAACCGTGGTTCACGTCCCAGACCCGGTGGCTTAGAACTCACGCCGGGCACGTGTGTGTGCGTGCCCAAGATCCCGAGAGGAGAAGGGATTGGGGCGTGACCATCCCCCCTGGGGGGTGATTTCTCGCTTTCTGTCTCTCTGTCTCTCTCTGTCTGGCGAGTGCACGCGCCCTGTAGCAAAAAACCTCTCCAAAAAAAAAAGAAAGAAAGAAAGGAAAAGAAACACCAGGAATATGTGTGTACACAAAATTCTGACAGGAGAATGGAGAAGGGATTGCGGTATGGCCATCCCCCGGGGAGAGGGTGACTTCTCACTTTCCCTCTCTGTCCTCTTTGTCTCTCTCTGGTGAGCACACTTGCCCTGTGGTGAAAATCTAAAAAAAAAAATAAAAATAACTGTAGTGATATAATTAATGTACTAAAGGTTAATCCGCAATGGAGTATTTTGTCCTTATTTGCGTGCATGAGTGCTTTAATATATGCCCCACATTGATCATGGCAGCCAGTGTTTGACGTTACATGTATTTTTATTGCTAAACTACCTATTTATTAGGCACTTAAAATTTTTTTAATTATGTAATTAGTGAAATTTATAATGAGGATAGCACATTGTAAAGACAACAACCACTTAGAATATCTAACTTTTGTGTTGGTACTTATCTATATCATATATTTTACATTTAGTGACTATTAAGCTAAAAACAACATGTAAGTTAATTTCTCCTTTTTAGGGTTAAATGCCTGCCTGAATTATATAAACCTTAATTAGAAAACAAGCTTGGTATTATTAAATGCTTATTAAAAGGCAAAAAATGAATATTTTGGAAGTATGAATCCTCACATTAGCCACTATTTTACATGACAGGTGACTTAATTTAGACATCGGGGTTAGCATTCTTTGTTAGGTCAGTTGTATTAGTAGGATATTAACTTCTGCTCAGAACAGGTAAACTCTTTCACGTCACACCTTGCTCGTGTGTAATTCTTGGAGAGATTACAGTCTGTTGTAATTGTAGTCAGTACAGCTTAACTTACTTAAAGCTTCTCCATAAGTTCACTTAGGGCGGCCTAGGAGACTGTGCTGAGGGACATTGTGGAGTGTCTTTCTGGAAGACTCAGCTGGGCAGGCAGACAGGAGCCCTGTTGTTAGGTGAGGAAGGCACAGCTGTGCCCTGCCGTGTGGTTAACGGTTCGCATGTCGCCTCAGTTTACACGGCTCACTTGATCTTCATTGCTAACCCGTATTTGCTGAGATTGGTCTCATTAGATTTACACCTAAGTCCTTTTCTGAGCAAGGCGAGTGGTATTGTATCTTTATCAACCATTTTGATGTCCACGTTCTCTTTGCTGTGTTCTAGTGTGTTCATAGCGCCCCTTGTGAGTCTCTCCTGCGTCTGCAGGGTGCGCAGTGGTATCTGTCATTTCTAATCCTGGCAGTTTCTGTCTTCTCTTTTTTCGCCCATTAGGCTTGTCTCAAAGAACCAGCTCTTTGTTTCCTTGACTTGTCTTTATTGTTTTTGCTTTGCTGTTTTCAGTTTCATTGACTTCTGCTCATTCTTAATTTCTCTGCTTGTGCTGTTTATTTTATTCTCTGTCTCTTTCTCTCTTCCCTTTCTCCTCCTTCTACCCTCCCTTCCTTCCCTTCGATTTCTTCATGAGCGAGGGAAAGCCTGCACGCATGCACACCCCACCAGGTCTCGGTGCCCCGGTCCACTCCGGCCCCAGCCAGCCCTGGTCATGGGCGTGCACGAGCCCGCCATGCTCAGGTCTCCGGGTGCCAGCCTGGAACCTTCTTGAGTCTGAGCATTACATTCTCCTGCTGCACCGTCAGCCCCACTGCTCTGTGGACTGCTCTTTTTCTAGGTTCTTCAAGCAGGAGCTTAGATTATTGACTTAAGTCTTTTCTTCTGCCTAATCTTGCCCTACAGACTTTGATACATTGTGTTTTAATTTTCACTTCTTTTATGTAATTTATTTCCATTGAAAAGTATATTATTTAGTTTCTAAGAGTTTGAAATTTTTCCTGTTATCCTTCTGGTGCTACTTTCTAGTTTGCTTCTATTATGATTTGAGAGCCTGTTTTGCATGCAGTTTTGTAAATTTTTTTAGAGAGATTTTTGCTCTAGAGCATGTGTGCTCACCAGAGAGACAAAGAGACAGAAAGTGAAAAATCACCCTCCAGAAGGGATGACCACACCACAATATCTTCTCTTCCATTCTCCTTGGGATTTTAGGCACAACCCACACACGCCTGGCATGAGTTTCAGGCCGCTGGGTCCAGGACTTGAACCACAGTGTACTACATGGGAGTCCAGCAACGTAACCATTATGCCATCTGCTGGTCCCCATAAACGCAGTTTTTTAAAGTTACTGAGATTTGCTTTATGGGTTAGGGTACCTTGATATATCAAGGGACTTGTGTAAAAAATGAATACATACTTTTTTTTCATAACACACATTTCCCACGAACTTTCCGAACACCCCTCACGTAAGCCCTTAGGGTACTCTCAGCGAACGTGCGTGCGCTGTCACTGCGGTGTCTGATCAGGTCCGGTGGGCCGCGGCGTCGGGGTCCCTGTGCCTGATCGGGTCCAGCGGGTCGCGGCGTCGGGGTCCCTGTGTCTCCTTGCTGACCTCCTGCATAGTTCTGTCGGCTCTGGAGGGTGTGCTGACGCCCTAACTGTGGGCTTGCCCATCTCCTTTCCGTCTCTGAGCTCTGCCTTCAGGTGTTCACAGCTCTGTTAGTACATATACACGCTTAGGATGCAGGTCGACCTTTTATCGTGTTGGTACATTGTCCATCTTTGTCTCTGTTGACTTTCTTCATTATTTCATATTAATATGGCCGTTGTGCTCTCCTCGGATGGTTTACGGGATAGGGAGTATTTCATCCTGTTATGTTTAACCTCCCTGTATTACACTGGAAGTGCGTCTCTCGTAGACAACATGAAGTTGGGTTTAGGTCCTGGTTTCTAATCCATGCTGTCTGTTCTTTTCATGGGCGTATGGAGACCAGTTCATTTCATCATTGAGCTGTTAAAACTTACATCTGCCATTTTTTTGTTTTCTGTTGTTTTTGTTTTTGTTTTTCCTGTTTCCTTTTTTTTTGTATTTCTGACGGCTTCTTAAACATTTCTCAGAGTTTCGTTTTGTCTGTGGTGGTTTTGGGGGCATGTATTTGCATAGATAGTGTAGTGGTTGCTCAGGATATTACATATACATCACTTATCACGGTCTATTTACTACTGTGATCATTTTATTAATTCATCACAATTTCTTTTTCTTTTTTTGAGAGTTTTTTTTTTTCACTATAGGGTGCGTGCGCTCGCCAGCCAGCCAGAGAGAGACATAGAGACAGAAAGCAAGAAATCACCCCCCAGGGGGGATGGTCACGCTGCAATCCCTTCTCCTCCACTCTCCTCTCGGGATCTTGGGCACACACACACACGCGCCCGTTAATTCAGATATAGAAGCCTCACCTTCCTTTATATCCCTTTACATTTATACTATAGTTATCTTAACTGTTTCTTCTACATACATTTCAGATCATATCAGTGTTTTAAGTTTTACTTTAACCCTCATACCTTGGACTCACTAGAGAGAGGCAGGGTATGGGGAGTGAGAAGTCACCTCCCAGCGGGGGTGGCCACTCTGCAGTCCCTTCTCTCAGGATCTTGGGCATGCACACACAATGCCCAACGTGTTTTTTAAGCTGCTGAGTCCAGGACTCGAACTGCACTGTCAGCCATGTGAGATCCAGCTGCCATAAACACCATTGTCTACCTCTCCACTTCTTTTTTTTGAGAGACTTTTGCTATAGGGCATGTGTGCTCACCGAAGAGATAGAGACAGAGAGATAGAAAGCAAAAAATCACCCCCCGGGGGGATGGCCACACCACAATCCCTTCTCCATTCTCCTCTTTGGATTTTGGCATGCCCACATGTACACACACCTGGAATGAGTTTCAAGCTGCCGGGTCCAGGACTCAAACTGTGGTTGAATCCACATGGGAGTTTGGCTCCTTGATCTCTATGCTACCTGCTAGCCCCACACCTCTCCACATCTGTGTCTTAAGATCTTTCAGTTTCTGCAATGGAGTGGAGACCTTTGGTGTATCTTGAGTGGGACATGCAGTGTTTGTCTTTCATAGTCTGGCTTATTTTACTTAGCATTAAATTTCTGAATTTGTTCACATTTTATTGAATGACAGAATCTTGCCGTTTTTCTGGCTGAGTAGTATTCCATTATGTATAAGTGCCTTTTTTTTTTTTTTTTAGAAAGATTTTTGCTGTATGGTGCATGCACTCACCAGAGAGACAGAAAGCAAGATATCACCCACCCCGGGGGATGGCCATGCCACAATCCCTTCTCCTCCAGTCGGCCTTGTGGGAATCCAGCGATGTAGCCATTGCACCACCTCTCAGTCCCGTGTGCCGCATTCTTTAATCCAGTCGTCTGTTGGTCACTTAGGTTGAAGTCCTAGCGCTGCGAAATGTGCTGCAGTAATCAGCCATGCTGGTGTCTTTCTGCGTGAGCGGGTGCCCGTCCACTGGTGGATGCCCAGCAGTGGGGTCCCGGGTCGTGTGGTGGTCCTGTTTGTAGGTGTGAGGCCCCTCCATGCTGCTTCCCACCTTGGCTGTACTTTCACGTTCCCGCCAACAGCGCAAGGGGTGCCCTTTTCACGCACTATGACCTCTCCAGCTCTTGTTGGTCTTTGTTTTTTTGCTCATAGCCATTCTGACTGGGGTTGGGTGATACCTTATTGTGACTTTGATTTGCATTTCCCTTAGGATGAGAGATGTTGAGCCAACATCTTTGCGTTTAGAAAACTTTTCTAGCCTTTCATTTGCCAGAAGGTGACCATTTGGGTAGGTAAGTTGGCCACAAATCCTATTGGCCTTCGTTTGTTTGAGAATATCTTAGTCCTAAATTCTTGAAGGATGTTTTGTTAGGTTGAAAGTTTTGGGATTGACAGTTCTTTTCTTCCTTTTCTTTTTTGGAGAGGTTTTTGCTATAGGGCATGTTGTGTGCTCGCCAGAAAGAGAGACAGAAAGTGAGAAATTACCCCTCAGGGGGCATGGCCATGCCACAATCCCTTCTCCTCCATTCTCCTCTTGGGATCTTGGGCACGCGCGCACACGCGCCCAGCATGAGTTTAAGCCACCAGGTTCGGGACTCGAACTGCAGTCGACTACATGGGAGTCCAGCAACATAGCCATTACGCCAACTGCTGGTCCCGACAGTTCTTTTCTTTCAGCTCCTAAAAAACATTGTGCCACTTTCTTGTGGCCTCTGTGACTTATGACAATCTGCTGTTCTTAGAATTGACCCTCACATCAACCCAGGTAGGCTGTTGTCTCTGATTTGAAGGATTTTTTTCTTTAGTTTTCAGAAATCTGATGCACCTTAGAGTTGATTTATTTTGACCTATCCTGTTTAGTGTTTGCTCAGCTTCCAGAATCTGTATGTTTATCTCCTTTGCCAGACTTGGGGATGTTTTCCAGACGTAGTTCTCAGAGTGCTTTTACTGCCTCTTTCTCCATTTTTTCCAGGCTCTGATGGCATGCAGGTGTGAGTCCCACAGGCCCCGGGACTTCTCTCGGGCTCATTTCTATGTGGTGCTCAGATTGGGTCATCTCTTTTGCTCTCTCCTGTCATTCACTGATTATTTCTTCTCCTCTTCCTGTTCACTGTTGAGTGTTTGATTTCGTTTATTGTGTTGTTTGCTTCTAAAACTTCCAGTTAATTCTTTTGCTGAGATTTTCTGCTTTTGCGTGTTTCAAGTGTGTTTGAAATTGCTCATTGAAACTGCTTTAAAATATTTGTCAGGTAATTCTTACGTCTCTGTCATCTTGATGTTAACATCTGTTGAATTACTTTTTTTTTTTTCTAGTTAAGATCTTCCTTTGGTAAACAAGTTGTTTTTTCTATCAAAATCAAGTCATTTTAGGAATGCATTATGAGATTCTGGGTCATATTTAAATCTTCTTTAGCTGTCTTTCTTTGACACCATTGGCTCGGGATGGGGGGGTGGCATTTTTTCTGCCTGAAGGGAATAGAAGCCCTGGTCCTGGGTCCTGTACTCAGCCTCTGTTGACACGTCACGGGGAGGGGTCTGGTGGGAGGAGATGAGATCCAATTTATGATTTGTTTTCCTTTATGTGTAGTACCCTCTGATACCCGCTAAGAAATCTTTGCCTGACGCCACCAGGTCAGGAGTATTTACCCTTTATCCTACTAGCTGTTTAAAGTTTTAGGTTTTACAGTTAGGTCTGTGATCCACTTTGCATTAGTTTTCATGTGTGGTATGAGGTAAGGATTGGGATTGAAGTTTGTCCATAGGCATATCCATTTATTCCAACACCGTTTATTGAGAACAACTATCTTTTTTAAGTAGCTTGCCCCTTTTTTTGAAAATCAATTGACCGAGGCCAGTGGTGGTATGGTGGTTGAGGTGCTAAACTCCCATGTGGCTGACCATGGTTTGGGTCCTGGACCTGGCAGCTTGCTTTTTCACTTTCTCTCTCCACCCCCCCCCTCTCTTTCTGTGTCTCTCTGGTGAGTACACATGCCCTATAGCAAATTAAGAATGATAAATCAAGTAAAATGAATAATTCACTTTTTAAAAAAATAGACTGAGCCAGTGAAAGGACTAGTAAACTGGAATATTGAACACAGTTAACAGTAAAATGAGGTAAATTAATAAAAATACTTTTTTAATTTTTAAAAAGAAAAAACTGACTACGTTCTTTGCAGGCCTGTTCTGAATTCTGTCCTGGTGACCAGTATACCTACTCCCACAACGTAGCACATTGCCTAGTGGTTGTAGCTGTAAGAGGCTTCCAAGCTGGGTAGTGTACAGTCTTTGTGCTTTTTCAAAATCCCCTTTGCATTCCCACACAAATGAACAATTAGCTAGTCCATATTTACCATAA
>NW_006159512.1:10389473-10405855 GCF_000334495.1 Tupaia belangeri chinensis
TGAATGCGTATGTACATTTGAAGATATTTGGTGGTGAAGCAATGTTGATCCCTTTGGTTCCTGAGCATGACGTGTTACATCTTATTTTTTGTTTTTGGCGGTCACTTAAAAATTTCTCTTGGGCGCCAGCAGATGGCATAGCAGTTATGTCTCTGGACTCCTACATAGTCAATTATGGTTCAAATCCCGGACCTTTTGGCTTGAAACTCACTCCAGGTGTGTGTGTGTGTGTATGCCCAAGACCTCAAGAGAATGGAAGAGAAGGGATTGTCGAATGGCCACCATCCCCCCCCCCGGGGGGGGTATTTTATCACTTTCCCTCTCACTGTCTGGTCTCTCTCATCCAGACCCCGGTGGGTCATGTGCTCTCGCTCGCTCTCACATGGGAGAAATAAGCTGTTAAAAAGTTATTTAAAAGTCTTCTTATGGTTTTAGTTTTGAAGGACAGTTTTGCTTGATACAGAGCTCTAGATTGACAAAATTTTTAAAATGTTTATGATGTTATTCTAACATCTTTTGGCTAAGACATTTCTTTTGAGAAGTCTGTGATATTTTATCTTTGTTGTACTTTTTCTTTTTTAAAAACATATATATTTTAGGGCCAGCAGTGGTGTGGTGGTTGAGGTACTGAGCTCCCACATGACCAACCACAGTTCAAGTCCCAGATCTGGCAGCTTGCTTTCTCACTTTCTTTCTCTCTCTCTTTCTCTCTCTGTCTGCCTCTCTCTGGTGAATGCATGTGCACTATAGCAAACAAAATAATAATAAGGATAATAAATAAAATGAAATAATAATTTAAAACATTTTTTAAAAAATATTCATCCATTTTTAATTTTTTAAAAAGAATTATTTTTATTTTAACTTTATTGTTATTATTATTTTCCGATTTGATCAGTGAGAGAGAGAGGGAAAGTGAATAAGCAGCCACCAGGTCCCGGATTTAAACCGCAGTCAGCACCTTTAGCCACCATGCCACCTGCTGGTCCCAAATTTTATTTATTATTTTAAAATTTGCTACAGGGCACATGTACGAGAGAGAAAGAGAGAGAGCAAGCCACCAGGTCCAGGACGCAAACCACAGTCGGCCATGTGGGAGCCCAGCGCCTTAAGCAGCACACCACCTGCTGGTCCTGACGTGAGTACTCACACACACTCGCGGGGTGTATGCGGCTGGTAGCACGTGGGTACAGTGGGTGCAGGCTAAATCGGGACAGTAGTAGTCGGCCCTCTCGGCCCCTGGCCGTTCCCTGGTGTTGTCTCCTCTCCTGCTCATTGCTCCTCCCTGAAATCGGAGCTCAGTTGTGTATAGGAGCCCACTCAGTAGCATCCCCTAGGTCCCTGCACTTTTGCCCTTTTTTGTTGTTTGAGTCTTGTCTTCTCTTGAGACATTCTTGTGATGTCTTCAGATGCCTCTCTTGCACCATCCATACTGCTATGAAGTAAACATTTCGGGCCTACTGTAAGCTTTCATCTTTAAAAGCGCTAACTTGGGGCTAGCCCGTGGTGTGGCCCCAGCGCAACTTAGCTCCCATGTGGCTGGCTGGGTAGCTCGTGCCCTGAGCCCAGTGTTAGAGAACGTGCCAGGCACGTGCTTGTGCCCAAACGGAGAGGGGGTGGCGGAGACTGGATTGCAGCATGACTTGCCTGCCTGGGGTGCTTTCTCACTTTCCTTCTGTGTGTGTGTGTGTGTGTGTGTGTGTGAGATGGGGGGGGGAGTTCCATCTAGTTCTTCATAAAATCTCTCCCCATTACGTTTAATTTACTTCCTTGGTCATCTCTATAATAATGTTTTCAGATGCTTGCCTACCGGGACCAGCAGGTGGTGTAGTGGTTAAGTCACTGGACATGATGCAGGTGTCACACTCGGATGCTTGAAACTCATGCCGGGCATGTGTGTGGTTTTCTAAGGTCCTAGGAGGAGAATGGAGGAGAAAGGATTGCGGTGTGGCCATCCTCCCTGGAGGGTGATTTCTCACTTTCTGTCTCTGTCTCTCCGGTGAGTTCCCTATGGCAAAAATATCTCCCCCTCTACCACCAAAAAAAGTGTGCCTACCAACACAGTCATCCTTGTTGCCTTTTTCCTTGGATACGGGGTATGAGAGAGAGAGCAGTTCCCCTAAAGGGGCCTGATTACTCTGCATCCTTTTTCTTCCATTTCTTCATCTCTTCCAGACCCCAGGCATGCGTGTTCTTGGCATGTTTCCAAGCCGAGGAGCTGGGACTAAAACCCTGGTCAGCCCTGCAGGTCTTGCTTCCCACACAGCACGTGGCCGCTGAGCCGCGGGCCCCCCCTGTACCCCTCGGTCTCCGTATTGGCTCATTTTTGCTTGTTGATCACTTTCCTGCTTCTTTATGTGTTTAGTTACTCTTTCTCTTATTTTTAGAGTTTTTTTTTTTGCTTTAGGGTGTGCTCACTTGAGAGACAGTGGGAGGGAAAGTGAGAAATCAGCCCCGGGGTGATGGCCACACCACAGCCCCGTCTCCTCTGTCCTCCTGGGATCTTGGGCACACATGTATGTTCACGCACCTGGTGTGATTTTTAAGCCACCGAGTCTGGAGGTCGAACCACGGACTCCATGTAGGAGCCCAGTGATGTGACCGCGATGCCATCTGCTGACCCCGTTTCATAACTTCTTATTGAATAGTGGGCATTCTAGAGTTTGACGTTGTTCTGTGCTGAATTTTATTATCTTTTTAGAAATCTAGCTGGAGGGCCAGCGGGTTGTACGGCCATTAAGGCACCGGACTCCCACATACTGGCTGCAGGTCAAGTCCCAGGCCTGGTGGCTTGCTTTTTCGCTTTCCCTCGCTGTCTCTGTCTCTCAGTCTGGTGACTGCATGTGCTCTGTAGCAAATTAAAACATAATGATAAATAAAATGCAGTAAATCTTTTAAAAAAAAATGTTGGAGACCCGCAGAACGAGTTCGAGTTCCAGACCCAGTGGCTGAAAACTTACACCAGAAGCTTGCGTGTGCCCAAGATCCCAAGAGGAGAATGGAGAAGGGATTGCGGTGTGGCCATCCCCTCGCCATCCCCTCGGGGGGTGATTTCTCGCTTTCTGTCTCTCTGTCTCTCTCTCCAGTGAGCAAAAATCTCTTTAGAAAATGTACCTATTGGACATTGTTAACAGCAAGCGGGTATTTATGGGCCCATTTGATCCTTTATAGCCAGGGTTAATGAGCATTTCCTGAAGGACCGAGCAGTAGGTTAGGCTGTGCTGCTGGGCCGTTGTTGCAGCTACTCGGCCCTGTCATTGCCACTTGCCAGCCGCCAGACAATGCGTGTCACTGTGTTTCAGTAAAACTTTGTTTACAGAGACAGTTCGCTTGCCCATGAGCAGTAGTTTATGACCTCTGCTCTGTAAGCTTGTTTGTGAGCTGCATTGGCCTCTCATCAAGGGCTGGTCACCCTCTTGCAAAGGCCCGACCCTGTGGAGGACTCGGGGTGTCCAGTAAGGACCTTCTGTGCTGACTGGTCTGCGCTCGGCTGTCTTAGTCTGGTTTTCAGCGTCCGAGCCTCCTCTGCCCAATCTCGGGGAGCTGCACCCTGTACCCCATGGCTCAGCACACAGGTAGGGCTGAAGCAGACCCTCCGCTGACTTTCAGAGGTCTTCCGAGCAGCCGCCACTTCTGGGCTACTGCACTTCCAAATTCTGGTGTTCCTCCTCTCAATCCCACAGGACAATGTCGATCTGCCTGAGAGCCCAGCTCAGCTGTGGGCTCAGAGCTGTCCAGGGCGGCAGTGAGGGCGCAGCGAGGGTGGTGTTCCCAAGGCCGGGCTCACACGGAGGGTCCCGGCCCTGCCCTGGGCTCAGAGCTGTCCAGGGCGGCAGTGAGGGCGCAGCGAGGGTGGTGTTCCCAAGGCTGGGCTCACACGGAGGGTCCCGGCCCTGCCCTGGGCTCAGAGCTGTCCAGGGCACAGTGAGGGTGCAGCGAGGGCAGTGCCCCCGAGGCCGGGCTCACACCGAAGGTCCCAGCCCTGCCCTGGGCTCAGAGCTGTCCAGGGCGGCAGTGAGGGCGCAGCGAGGGCGGTGCTCCCGAGGCTGGGCTCGCACCGAGGGTCAGGCCATGCCCACAGCCTCCCTGTGCACACTGGTCCACGCTAGCTGAGGCTGGGGGCCTACTGCGACGGGACACTGCTGGGGTGTCTGTCTCTGTCTCTCTCTCTCAGAAGAAACTAAGTTTTTTAAGCATGTCCAGACAGCCCAAAGCCAGCTGATGGAGGCTCACGTTGTCTGTTCTCCCCTCAGGGTCCTCGTCCTGCACTGCCTGTTGGCCAGCATCTGGAAGTGTTTCCAGGCCAGCACCGCAGTTCAGTCAGTGGCTAAGGGGCCACACCCACATGGCCGACCGCAGTCTCCCGGCCCCAGCCCCAGCCCCAGCCCCAGCACGGGGAGGTGGACAGAGCGAGTGCTGCGTGACTGTCCCCACTGGTGCCTTTCTCTCTGTCTCTGTCTCTTCTTGGCATGCGCTCCCCAATTTAAAAAGTAGAAAAGTGATTTTTATGTTTTGTCCAGTTTTAAAGGGTTCTCAGCAGGAGGGTAAGTCTTCTGTCCCAGATTATGCACTCGGGGGACGACGGTGTGTACAGGTGTGTACTTCTAAAAAATCCCCTTGGGATTCTGACACACGGTCAGTCCTGAGCGTCATGGTTGCGGTGTCTCAGCCAGACGTGGCTGAGCCCATGAAGCGCTGGGCCGAGCGTCACACAGCTCCGCATTGCTGTCGTTGGGACTTGGTCCAGCAGGGCAGGCAGGGCCGGCTGGGAAGAGAGGGGCTGCAGAAAAAGGTGTCACAGGAGGTGGAGGTGACGCTCCTCCCGGGCAGGGTTTGGAAGCTAAGGCGTGTTCTCTGTCCTCCTCCCAAGGACCCCCCTCCCCCTCACCCTGCTGTGGCGGACCTGTACTGTCCATCTGGGGTTGGTAGGAGTGAGGATGAACTGTCTGAAGCGATCATTGCCTCAGGCGTAGGAGCAAGTCTCTGGCCCGAGCTTTCTCCACCCGTGTCCTCAAGCAGCCAGGACACAAGGGAGAGGCTGTGTGAGAAGGTGATCCCTTCCGGTTCCGTTCCCCTTCCTCTGTGTCTCTCTAACCCCCTCCTCGCTCTCCCTCTCCCTTATTCCCCCTGAACCCCAGCCCTGAAGCGCTCGCTCGGTAAAGCGTGTGCAGGTCGTATCTGTGCACAGCGTGTGCGGCTCTCCATGGTGTGCGCACAGCCCGCGTGGGTGGGCCCCTTCCAGAGTGGGGTTCGCAGAGGAGGGCGGCTGTCTCCCCGGGAGGTCTCAATTTATAAGGAAAAGCGCCCGTCACCACTTTAAAAATGTGTTTTAAAACGTCTTTGTCTTAAAACCTAATGCAAATGATGTATTTCATGTTTTGATTTATCAGCATGTGTTTTAATACGAAAGCATTTAGTACAGTAGAGCTGACATTCCAGAAAAACGCGCAATCTTTATCGAGCGGCTTCTCGTACCTAACGAGAGGCCCCGCATTTGTGGCGTGCCTGCTTCCGAGGCCCAGCAGTTGGAGCGGGTACAGAAATGTCCCTCCATGCTGGGCCGCACTGCAGGACAGGGCCTTGGGGGCTTCCGGGACTGCTCCTGGATGGGCCGGGAGGGTGTGCTTCACTCTAGACAGGACCCCACGTGCCCGCCTGAGTCCACCCCCAGACGTCCACTGTGGCCCAGGTGAGAGGCTGAGTGTGGTATTCAGGGATCCCAGCTGGCCTCAGGAAGACACTTGGTCAAGGGCTGTTGTAACGCCCTGAGGAAGGAGTCGGTTATTCAGAACTGACTAGTCGCCCTTCCCCTTGTAACAGCCTAGAGACAGGCTCTGACCTTGCATGTCCACAGGGCTCTGTGGCTGCAGGTGTGCGGTGCCCAGTCCCCACACGCAGGGCAGGGCCGGGGCTTCGCGGGCGTGTGGCTCACGCTCACCATGGTTTCTCCTTGCCGCCCGCAGTACCTTCTCCAGGCAAGTTCCGCTCCCCGGCAGCACCATCTCCTTTGGCTCTCCGGCAACCCGTGAAAGCGTTCAGCAACCACGGCTCTGGTAGCCAGGACCCGGCACAGCTCACACAGACCACCTCCTCACCTGGGCCTCCCGTGGCGCAGAACATGGTCCCGGCAAACCCCCCCAGCAACCTCAGCAGCGCCGCTCTGCCCAGGCCTGCAGGGACGACCGCCATGAGGAGCGGCCTGCCCAGACCCAGTGCCCCTTCTGCTGGGGGCATCCCAGTGCCTCGCAGCAAGCTTGCACAGCCTGTTCGCAGGTAGGTGGCAAGCGCCGGGCTTCGGGGTTCCTGAGCATGTGAAAGCGGGTAACCCCACCGGCCCCGCCCGCCCCGGGCCGGCAGGGGCCCCCGCCATGAGGAGCGGCCTGCCCAGACCCAGTGCCCCTTCTGCTGGGGGCATCCCAGTGCCTCGCAGCAAGCTTGCACAGCCTGTTCGCAGGTAGGTGGCAAGCGCCGGGCTTCGGGGTTCCTGAGCATGTGAAAGCGGGTAACCCGGATTAACAGCCTCTACATGTGATAGTGAGCGCAGGGTCACGGTGGTACCTGCTGGAGTCTTCGTACAGCTCCAATGAAACGTGACTTCACTGTGAAGAAATCCTCCTCTGGAATCTGCCAGTTTGGTTCAGATTTAATTTCTCTGGAGACCTAACATGACTAGTCAGCTCAGAGAACTAGAAAAGTCATCAAACCACTCAGTTTGATGGCAGTATTCATTCATGTTTAATACAATGATACTCAGTAAAGATAGGTAAGGCACGTCGCAGTCTAGGGCGATGTTTAAGATAAAGCTTCCCGCTGCCAGGTGTGCATGTAGTCTGTCAGAGTGGTTTTCCGATCTGCTACAAGCTGGAATCATCAGGAATGTATATAAATGTTGACGCCTAAGTTTTAGTCCCAAGAGTCAAAGAATTTTTTAAAATTTAATTTTACTCATCATTGTTATTTATTTATTTATTTTAATTTAAGTAGAAGAGAGACACAGAAAGAGAGGGAAAGTGAGAAAGCAAGCTGCTAGGTCCAGGACTCGAACCACGGTCAGCCGTGTGGGAGTCCAGCATCCCAACCACTCTGCCATCCGCCAGCCCCAAGTCTGATTTGTAGACACGGTGTGAGGCTCCAGGTCTTGTCTGTCTGTTCAGTCTTCAGGTGATCTGAACCCAGCCTGTTGAGAGCCGTGCATCTCTAGGATAGGATTGCCCCGAGTAAATTGCAGTGTCAACTATAGTTAAACTCTGAATATTTATTTGCATGAAAATAAAGTTTTTACCTATTAGCATTTAAAACAAATTACCCATACTTCCTTAATTTTTTTTTTTAACTTTATTGATGGATTGATTTGACCAGAGACAGAGTGAGACAGAAAAAGTGAGAAAGCAAACTTCCAGTTCTGGGACTCGAACCATGGTCGACCATGTGGGAATCCAGCACCCCTAACCACCATACCACCTGCCAGCCCCCCATATTTCCTTAATTCTAAGATTAACATTTCCCAAGTCAGTAGTAGAGTACAATAGCTTTCTCTCTCTCTCAATCTTTTGGCTGAAGAGTATGTGCACTCTCCAGGGAGAGGGAGAGAGAGACGGAAAGCACTCCCCGTGGGGATTGGTCACGCTCAGTCCCTCTCCACTCTCCCTCCCTCCTTTCAGGATTTTGGGCACACATGCACATGTGCCCTATGTATTATTCTTCAAGCTACTGTGTCTGGGACTTGAACCGTGCAGTCGGCCATGTGGGATCCAGCTGCCTTAACCATAAGGCCTTGGAGCTGGGCCCAACAGCTTTTTTTCTCTACCCTGTGCAAATAACGTAAACTCACCTTATTTAGTCCTCACAGTAACGTGAAATTAATAGATGCTCTTATTACCCCTATCTTTCAGAGAAGGATATTGAAATTTACTAAGATTAAGTGATTTGTATGGTGACCAGCAGTTGGTATAATTGCTATGTCGCTGGACTCCCATGTAGTTGACCACAGTTCAAATCCCAGACCCGGTGGCTTAAACTCACACTGGGCACGTGTGCGTGCGTGCCCAAGATCCCAAGAGGAGAATGGAGGAGAAGGGATTGTGGCATGGCCATCCCCCCTGTGGAGTGATTTCTCACTTTCTGTCTCTCTGTCTCTGTCTGTCTGGCGAGTGCATGTGCCTATAGCGAAAACCTCTCCAAAAAAAAAAAGTGAAGTGTATGTGTGACTGACATATAATGAATAATATCTGCAGATATAATTGGTAGACCCTTCAGTTCTGAGCACGTCCGACATCGTAGTCCTCTAAACCAGGTATCCATGGTGACACCGCGCCTCTCAGGGCACACTCATCATGCCTCTAACACAGCAAGAGTCACGAAATAGGTCATCCGTGGGGTAGAAAGAGTCACGAAGGAGGTCGTCCGTGGGTGGAAGGGAGCTCAGGTCATGAAGGAGGTGGTAGACCCTTCAGTTCTGAGCACGTCCGACATCGTAGTCCTCTAAACCAGGTATCCATGGTGACACCGCGCCTCTCAGGGCACACTCATCATAGGTCTAACACAGCAAGAGTCACGAAATAGGTCATCCGTGAGGGAGCTCAGGTCACGAAGGAGGTCGTCCATGGGTGGAAGGGAGCTCAGGTCATGAAGGAGGTCGTCCGTGGGGTAAAAGGGAGCTCAGGTCACGAAGGAGGTCGTCTGTGGGGTAAAAGGGAGCTCAGGTCACGAAGGAGGTCGTCCGTGGGTGGAAGGGGCTCAGGTCATGAAGGAGGTCGTCCGTGGGGTAGAAGGGGCTCAGGCCTTGCCTTTATTTCTGTAGTAGCCGTGTTAACAAAAAGGAGTGCGAGGAGTCGCCCGGCGTCCAGTAAAACATGGCCATGGTGAAGTGCTGAGCGTGGGAAAGGTGCCCGGAGCTCAGTCTTAGGGCCTCCTAGAACAGCCGTGGTGGGCTGATACCGCCAGGAAGGTATGTCGTCAGCAGTGTGGCGCTGTCACTGAGATGCGGGTCACACTGTAATGTTGCTTGTTTCAGATCCTTGCCAGCCCCTAAAGCCTACGGCAGCATGAAAGATGACAGTTGGAAAGACGGCTGTTACTGACCAGCGAGACAAGAACGCAGAGGTCCACGGCTTCACGGATACCCTTCACCAGGCTAAAAACAGCTTTTATATGCAGACTGTTCAGATAAGACTCCTGGGATTTGCCGAATCCCGCCCTCTCTGCCCTAACTAGCACAAGCCGGCAGAGATGGTCAGCAGCACTTTAATGACATTTAACATCAGATGTGTTTGGTAATCATACAATCACTCTCCATGGAATCACTTTTAGTTTTGTTTAATAGAAACTCAGTTGATTTTTTACTATTTGACAGAGCCCAATATCTGGGCCAATGCCTACTGGATGCCAAAGAGAAATGCCCATTTGAAAATGAGAGAGTACCTTTGTGCACAAGAAAACGGTGAATTCCAGCTATCCAAAAGCTCACGTTCGACCTAATTTACTGTATCCATAGTTCCAATAAATACGTGTGTTCATGAGAACTCATATTCTGACTAATTATCTAGTGTCCCACCAGGATGCCAGCTCAGTAGTGCCCTGCAGACTGCGAGGCCGCAGGTGGGAGGGAGCGACCTGGCCTCGAGTTAAAGCTCAGCCCCGGGTGTGGGAGAGCTCTGCAGGCCGTGCAGATCCGTCAGTTTTCATTTGACTTCGTGTTGAGTTTTGGGTGTAGCTCGCACTCCACCACCCCCAGGTAGTGTGAGTCATGCCCCGTCATTCGCATCCACACGTCGCACTGTGTGTGTGTTGTGATTGCCAGAAGGGCTTCATACCCGTTGTACAGTCTCGCTGCACTTCACAGTTCCCGGCTCAGGAAAGATGGCCTTTGCTATTGAAGCCCACTTCTTCACATGCCGCTGTCCGCCACGGAACTAAGAGTCTGTTCCCACCAGCAGGTCCCGTGGCGGGAAGAGCAGGTAGCAACTCTTGATGCAACAAGACCTCCGTGCTTACCGCCTGGGGCCGAACCACACGAGAGAGGGAGGTCTGTGCACTCACCCGACTAAGTCGCTGGCCGCGACAGTTGTCATTGCTTTTAAACAGCGTGACGGTTTGTTAGTGGTAGGGAAACAGCCTGCTAAGTCTTACTGAAGCTGATCCACTGTAAGCTGAGTGACTGTAAGACATCTGTTAAAAATACTGTCCCTTTGACTTAGATTCTGCCTTACATTGATATTTTCATGTTAGTGAAAAACAACAAAACAAAGCAACCGACTGCATATGGCTCTAACTAGTTAAGTTTCTCTGGCTCTTAGACGTATCCTTGAAACCGCCTGTTTTGGTTTTACTAGACTAAAACTTCCTCTGTAACAGGCTTCTCATTTTCGATTGTGAGGTCTGTTTTTAATACTTCATTTGAACAGCTCTGAAATATTTGCAGTCGGGTCACCCGACAGATTTTAGAGATTTAACTCAAGTTCGTTTCCTGTTCATCGAAGACCTTCTGTAAGTTGGCAAAAGACATTGAGCGCGAAAGGGAGGGCTGGGTAGCATTGAGGTGGACAGGCTGAGAGAGCTGAACCTGAGACCCCCACCCTGCCGTGGCCGTCGCCATGGCAGTGTGTCCGCTGGACTAGGAGGGGGTCCTGCACCCAGCACAGCCACAAGATGCCGGCCGCTGGCCTGTGTGTGGTGTGGACTGAGGAAGAGCCTGGACTCCCGAGCTGGGGGTGATGGGCGGCTTAGGAGAGGATTGCACCAGAATTCTACATGATGGTGAACTAAAAAAAAAAAACATTGCTTTTCAGAGGAAGCTAAAGCAGCTGCTTTGGGGGGAGGGGGGTGTCTCGTGTAAATCCGAGGAAGAGAACTAGCCACTGTGTCTTTTTTAACGACTGCGTATACACAACAGGTCTCCGTTTCAGCGCAACATGTCAAAACTACGTATGCTGCAATCTTAATCAAAAGGAACTTAACCCAATTAGAAATACCCATTACGGTTTTTAAGTTAGATAATCAGTTTCAAAGGAGTATTCAGGTTATTTCACTTTGTTTTTAAATGGCTGCATCAGAAAAAAAAAAGTCTATTTTTTTTTTAATTAAAATATTTCATCACTTGTTAAGCATATTTTGCATCTTAGTTTGGTAAAGTGTTAATTTCCCTGCCGTTGTACTACCACAGACTATTGGCTTTCAGGTTCCTAAAGAGAAAAATTGCCTTTTTACTAGAAAGCCTTTGTGCATTGCCAATTTTTCTGTTTGGGAAAATCTAAGGATTTACTGTGGTTGGTCATACAGGAGAAATGTGGATTTGGGAACCTAGTGCCTATGATTTAACTTCTGTTTGCTATATAGTCATAAGGGTTTTATGAATGTTGATTAATTTCGTGCCAACTGCCCAGAATTGTCACTTGTATGTAAGCAGAAAACTGAGCTCTGCTTCCAAAGTTATTTAATTTTCTCAGTGTTTGAATGTTATTTTTTGTAAGTGTGTTAATAAAAGTGTAAAAATTGGAAAAATATAAATATTCTTAACTCGAGCATTTGCTGGATCATTTTTCTACAGAAACGTGTTTGTATAATATAAAACACTCTCTGAAGAGTTGACTTTTTTCAGTTTTCATATCCTGGAAATCACATTTTGTAAAACCGGGGACCATTCGTGATTGTCAGATACTTTTTACAATTATTATCTCAATACATCATTTTTATAAACAAAGTTTTTTTGAAAGGAAATCAGAGAGCTGCGCGGCCCCAGATGTCTGTGTAACGCGAGAACGGCCTGGACTGCCCCCCGGCCGCGGCGGGACCGGTGCCCGCTCCCGCACTGCGCACGGTGCTGTCGCTCACATGCAGTTTGATTCGCAAACATTTCTGTAGCCGAACTTGTATATGTGGTTGCCTCCTAATAAACAGCCTGACCATGACGTGTATTATTAAATTTATATTTGATTTTCCAAGCGTTTACTTTCTGGATACGATAAGATGCCCCTTCACCCAGTTACCTACTCTTGGTTTTCGGAAGTCTTTCTGACATGCAGCCCTTAATCCTGTTGCCCTTTCAGACGTGGGTCTTCATGGGGTTGGGCATCTCCTGTTCTCGCTGTCCTAGTTACCTCGTATGTGGATTGCTCGGAGCAGTTTACAGTTTGCTCCCAACTGGTTGGTTCTGGGAACTTCTGCACCTGCCGTGAATTGACGTTCAATTAGAAAAAGTTAGTGTGTGTATTTTAGAAAGCAAGACGCCATTGAAGGAGAGTTTTTAAGAGGTGAAATAGAATTTATTTTCAAACTAATATGAGTGTTTAGGTGATCGTGTCATCTTTATGAGTAGAAAAGTCAAGAACTGCATGCTGTTTAACCAGCGCCCATGTTCCTTTGAGAAGTATTTGCTGTGCCCCATGTTACAATTAGTCTCACTGGTAAGACACTAAAAAAAAAAAGACACCCTCCTATTTGAACTTTTCTCCCAAACCAAACCAAGAACTTTAAGGACCAGTGAAAATTAAGTGTCACCGTCCTTGTCAATCAGGGAATAAGTTCACGGCTCGTTAGCTACCAGAGCAGCAGGGAGCCATGTGGGGGGCTCTGTGAAACGCGATGTGTCCCAGTTTGGCTCTGAGGTACAGAAGCAGAGTGGATGTCAGGAAGATGAGCCTGAGGGTGGAGGAAGCAGGACGTGGACATGAGTGTGGGCCCAGAGCCAGCAACCACAGGCGTGTCCTGCGTGACCCTAAGCCTGAGTTCGCGTGGGCCAAGTGGCCTGGTTGCCAGTGACAGTGGACAGACGTCACTTAAGAGCCTCGCTCACTATACTCCGCGGTAAACTGCTGACCGGATGCTAGTGGCAAGCCCATTCTAGATCTACTTTGGGTCACCTTAACGTCTCCTCTTTAAAAATAAGGAAAAAAGACTTTCACTGTCCTCATTTTTGGAGGCAGTATAGACTCAGTTGCTTTCACGAATAAATTTAAAATATTAAGAGGTAAAAGGTGAAAACGATAGTTGTCTACAGTCTCACCATCCAGAATATGTAACATGGTATCAAGATACTAAGTAGGTGGACCAGCAGATGGCGTAGTGGTTACATTGCTGGACTCCCCCATAGTCGACCGCAGTTGGAGTCCCAGACCCGGAGGCTTAAAATTCACACCAAGTACATGTGCATGTTTGCCTAAAATCCCTAGTGGAAAATGGAGAAGGAATTGCAATGTGGCCATCCCCACCCAGGGGATGATTTCTCACTTCCTTTCTGTTTCTTGGGCAAGTGCATGCATCCTATAGCAAAAATCTCTCTTTAAAAAAAAAAAAGAAAGAATATATATACATATACACACACATACACATTATATATATACACATACATACAAATAAAGTAGGAAGAAAGAAAGGCTTTTTATGTGTGTGGGGGGGTAGGTTTTTGCTATAGGGCATGTGCGCTCATCAAAAAGGCACAGAGAGACAGAAAGCAAGAAATCAACCCCCAGGGAGTATGGCCACGCTGCAATCCCTTCTCCATTCTCCTCTCGGGATCTTGGGCACTCACGTACACGCACCTGGCATGAGTTTAAGCCACCAGGTCTGGGACTCGAACTGTGGTCAACTACATGGGAGTCCAGCAACATAGCCATTACACCAACTGCTGGTCCCAAGAAAGCCTTTTTTAAAATTTCCGAAAATGCTTCATTTTAACATGCTGACACTAGCTTTTGCACAGATGTGTACACGCCATTGAAAGCTTGGTCCAGGAGTATCTTTATTATTATTATTATTATGTTTTTAATAGGACACATATGCTTCCCAGAGAGGGAAAGAAATCATCCCCAAGGGGAATGGCCACACCTCAACCCCTTCTCCTGGGATTTTGGGCACACATGCACACAATCCCGGTGTGATTTTCAAGCTGCCAAGTCCAGGACTTGAACCACAGTCAGCCATGGGGGAGTCCAGTACCTTAACCTCCACGCCACCTGCTGCCCCAGCTCTGGAAAATCTTAATCCCTGAGTGCAGAAATTCCATCATGAAATCATCGTGCACACTGGGTCTTGGGAAAAGTCATGACATATTTCTTCTGTGTTTTTCTATGCAAAGATGTGTTAGGAATTTTCTGACAACCCAGTAGTTTGTATTACAGTAACATTAACTTTTTAAAAATACATGTCTAATGTAAAAATCAGAGAAACATACTAAATTATAAAAAGAAAGCACTACTCCCATAGGTAGTCAGGCACTTAAATGTGAGAATAGTCTCTGGTTTTATGTTTTCCTCACAAAATTAAAATTACGGTCATGTTTGACAGTGAAACTCTTCCTAACCGGAGCCACGGACGCCTGGCATGGTTTAAACGTATTCCACTGCAAAAAGATCCACCTCGATTCCGAAACAGTACAAACGCTAACTCAGACTTCGTCGAGCCTGTATGAGCAGTCCTCCGCTCCTTTCCTTTGCTGATGTTCGCTCTGTGTCTCCCCACACACAACAGCAGTCCAAGTTACACGCTGACCGTGAATACAGTGCAGTAAATACAACGCCAGTGTTGAAAAATATGCCTTCAGAGATATAGCCGCCCACTTAATAAAGTATTGAGAAAGTCCACATTAGGGCTCTGAAAATTTAAGGTCACTTGAAGAGCTATTAAACATTTCTGCCCTCCATCCCTGCGAGTACCTATGCAAAAATACAACTGTCAACCCAAATCCAAGAATTCGAGTAGGATTCCCCAACACAGGCCAGATTCCCCTGCCTGGACTAGAACCTGTAGCCAGGGACATTGGGGTTACACTGAAACGGTAGCGTCTCTGAGAACCACGCGGATGGAATCAGGGAGGACCATTTTTCCTGATGGTCCCTCAGCAAGTCATCATACATAGCCTGTGTTGTTACAGCATAATCGGAGCTGCCCCCGTAAGGGACCGAGTCCTGGGCCGGCAGTGACGCTCACCTCGCCAGCGTGTGTCACAGAGGGTGGCGGCTTCACGCCAGTGCCCACTTCCGGAGCATTCACACTGAGAGAAGGTTCTGCCCGTGTTTCGGCTGTCGCCCCGTGAGGCCCGGTCTGATTCCTGTCCTCGGACTCCACGAGGCGCCTGTGTCCTGGTCAGCTCCCCTTAGTGCGTAGGCCCGTTGCAACAGCCTTCATCTACAACCAGATGGTTTCACCTTTCAAGTGCTTCTAAAGCGAATGTGTCAGATCTGTACAGAAAAATGTACAAATGCTCAGCTCAAAGACATACCGAGTGCATGTGTAACCACCATGTACGAAAAATAGAACGTACGGGGACCAGCAGGTGGCGTGGTGGTTAAGGTGCCGGGCACTCTCACACAGCCAACCACAGTTCGAGTCCCAGACCTGGTGTCTTGCTTTCTCACTTTCCTTCTCTATGTCTCTCTCTCACTCACTCTGGTCAAATTTTTAAAAATAAATAAGTAAATAAAATTAAATAACTTTTTTAAAAAAGGAAAAAGAAGGTGGAAATCCCCCTAACGCTCTCCTAGGCCACCTGCCAATCATGACTTCCTTCCCCCCCTTACGCATAACAGCTATCCTGACTTCTAACGTTGTTTCAACCTTTCAATGTTAGGTAGGAGGAATTTGTATTTTTTCTTCTTTAATTGAGGACCAATGGTTTCTTCTTTGACTGAAGGCTAAACATGGTCTTCTCTCAGACTCAGCCGCTTCACAACCAAGATCCTGAGAACTCACCAGTATTGCTGATACACGTCACTGTAGTATGTTCATCCTCATTGCATTTTATGCCATTGTATAATTCATATATTATAGTTTCTTCATTCTAATGTTGGAGGACAGCTGGTTGTTGCCGGTTTGGGATTCTTAAAAACAATACAGCTGTGGGGCCAGCAGGTGACGTGGTGGTTAAGGTGCAGGACTCCCATGTGGCCAACCACAGTTCAAGTCCTGGACCTAGCAGCTTGAAGATCACACAGGGCATGTGTGTGTTCATGCCTGAACTCCTGAGAGGAGAATGGAAGAGAGGGGATTGAGAGATGGCCATCCCCCCTTGGGAATGATTTCTCACTTCCTCTCTCTCCTCGCCCCTCGCTCTCATGAGCACACATGCCCTATGGCAAAATACATAAATTATTTTTTTTTAAATCTTTGACTTTGGATTGTAGACACAGTCAAATGGAGGAGGCCCACTAACCTTTCTTTCCCACCCTTGAAATTCTGAACAAAATACAAAAGGTAACTGAAAACATGTGGGAAAAAGAAAAAGAGGCAGGGTGGGGCAGGAGTCTACCTGGAGAAAAGACCTTTATGTGGGGGTTTTAAGCATTTTTCCACCTTTTCTCTCTTGGCCCTGAGCAAAAGGAGGACACTCAAAAGAGCTGTCACCTGGCGCCTTTGAGGAAATAACCCATGGGAGAAAAAAAAAACGAAAGATC
>NW_006159512.1:10405871-10407102 GCF_000334495.1 Tupaia belangeri chinensis
CTGGAGGCAAGATTCTGTCCTCTCATGGTTGGTTATGGGTAAGCAAGCCCCCAAGGTAGCAGGTGGTACTGACAGTTAAAATTGGCAGGATGAGAGTCTTCCCCGGCAGAGGAACTGAGAGAAGAATGCTTGCAGTCTAAAGAGTGTGGAAGCAATCCTGTTTTTCTCCGTTTTCTATACTCTGTGCTGAGTTGTGGGATCTGTACAGTAACAGTAAAATTCAAGAGAAACCCTATATTTCTGGTCAGAGGACAAGGAAAGGGCTTTTGTAAGAGAAGGGATCCCTTTATTCAGTGTTTAATTAGCACAAGCTCCGCTTACCCCTGAGCTGACACACTCAGGACAAGCCCAAAGCGGCACAGTGAAGGTCTTAAGAACGAAGTACATTTGTAGCTACTGATGGGGACACAGACTACTACGGAGTAATTCACTTGCCAGACAGACCTAGTGTAGCCTAAGAAACCATTCGGGAACATGAACTCACTCTAGACTACTCCCTTCTTTTTTTTTTTTAAGAGTTACTTTATTTAATGTTTATTCACTCATTTATTTTAATTTGACCAGACACACACACACACACAGAGAGAGAAAGAGAGAGAGAGAGAGAAAGCAAGTCACCAGGTCAGGACTTGAACCGTGGTCAGCCATGTGGGAATGTCCAGCACCTTAACCACCACGCCACCTGCTGGTCCCCTAGACTACTCCCCCCTTCCGTGCACAGAAGATAGCATAGAACTTTGAGTTGAACTTCTCTGGGTTGATGCTAAACAAAAATCAACCTCCAGAATAGTTGAACAAACCTAGAATCTAAACCATACTATTCAACATGTCCAACATTCAACCTAAAATTACTTGACATAAAAAGATATAAGGAAGTGGGGCCAGCGGGTGGCGTGGTGCTTAAGGTGCTGGACACTCCCACATGGCTGGCCGGGGTTCGAGTCCTGGACCTGGTGGCTTGCTTTCTCACTTCCTCTCTCTCTCACCCTCTGTCTCTCTCTGGTCAAATTAAAAAATAAATGAATGAATAAATAAGTAAAATAAAATAATTTTAAAAAGGATATAAGAAAGTATGATAAATTCTCAGGAAAAAGAGACAACAGGTGTCAACACCATGATGATCCAGATGTTGGAGTTAGGAGACTAAGGCAGTTGTGACGACTGTAATATGAGATAATGGTAAATACTCTTCAAATGAATGGAAAGATACAGGTTCTCGGGAGAGTGGGGT
>NW_006159512.1:10407127-10411927 GCF_000334495.1 Tupaia belangeri chinensis
GGGACTTAAGGAACTAAATGGCAATTTATGTTTTTTGTTGTTTGCTGTAGGAAACATGTGCTCACCAAGTGAAGAAGCACCCGCCCCCCAGGGTGGGGCTGGCCATTCTGCAATCCATTCTCCTCTTGGGATTTTGGTATACATGGGCATGTCCCCAGCACATTTTTCTTCTACTTTTTTTTTTTTTAAGAGATTTTTTTTCTATATAAAGCACATGGACTTGCTGAAGAGACAGAGACAGAGAGACAGAAAGTGAGAAATCTCTCTCCAGGGGGGTCATGGCCACACTGCAATCCCTTTTCCTCCATTCTCCTTTCGGGATTTTGGGCACACACACACATGCCTGGTGTGAGTTTCAAGCTTCTCGATCCAGGACTCAAACCATGGTTGGCCATGTGTGACATAACCGTTACACCACCTGCTGGTCCCAACCCAACATAGTTTTTTTTTTTTTTTTTGAGAGAGATTTTTGCTATAGGGCGCATGCGCTCGCCAGACAGACAGAGAGAGACAGAGAGACAAAAAGCGAGAAATCACCCCCCAGGAGGGATGGTCACGCTGCAATCCCTTCTCCTCCATTCTCCTCTCGGGATCTTGGGCACGCACGCACACGCGCCCGGCGTGAGTTGTAAGCCACCGGGTCCGGGACGTGAACCGCGGTCGACTATGTGGGAGTCCAGCGACAAAGCCATTACGCTAACTGCTGGTTCCCAACCCAACATAGTTTTCAAGCTGCCAGGTCCCAAACTCAAACCATGCAGCCAGACATGTGGAATCCAGCCACCTTTACCATGCCATTGGCTGGCCCAGCTGAATGGAAGCTTCAGAACTGAAAAAAACTAAAGCTCTTTAAACTTGCGAGGTGGAGTCAATAGCTGATTGAAGAGGACAAGTCAATGAAGTTGAAGGGACGAATAGCATTTATTCCATCTTAAGAATGTAGAGACAAAATGGAGCCTCAGGGACCTGAGAACCAATACTGGAAAGAAGATTCTAACATCTGTGTCACTGGAATCCATTGGTAAACTGGCCCGCAGCCTACAGGAAGAGAACACTCATGTAATCAGGTAGCCCTTCAAACAAAGATTTCTCATCAGAAATCCTGCAGGTCAGAAGATAGTGAATATATAAAAATATATACACATACACACACACATACACACACATGTATATACATACACACATACACATATGTATATAGATATACGCACATGTGTATGTATATATGCACATTATTTTTAGAGAGATTTTTTGCTATAGGCCACATGTGCTCGCTGGAGCGACAGAGAGACAAGAGGGAAGTCACATCCCAGGGGAGATGGCCACACCGCAGTTCCTTCTCCCCTGTTCCCCTCTTGAGACTTTGGGCACACACATGTGCCCGGCATGAGTTTTAAGCCACCAGGTCCAGGACTTGAACCACAGTCGACCACGTGGAAATCTAGCACCTTAACCACTGCACCACCAGCTGGCCCTGTGAACTAATAACTTTTTTTTTAAAGAGAGGTTTTTGCTATAGGGTGTGCACTCACCAGAAAGACAGAGACGGGATGACAGAAAGTGAGAAATCACCCCCGGGGGGGATGGCCATGCTGCAATCCCTTCTCCTCCATTCTCCTCTCAGGATCTTGGGCACACACACACATGCACCTGGTGTGAGTTTGAGCCACCAGGTCCGGGACTCGAACTGTCGTTGGCTATGTGGGAGTCCAGCGACATAGCCACTACGCCAACTGCTGGTCCCACTAATATCTTTAAAGTGCTGAAAAAAGAAGGACTCAAGGCAGAATAAAAACACAGGTGAAACAAAACTAGGAAATTTTCCCATGCAGACTTGTTTTATTTGTTTTATTTATTTTTAGAGAGATTTTTGCTATAGCGCACATGCGCTCACCAGAGAGACAGAAAGCAAGAAATCACTCCCCGGGGGTATGGCCACACCACAATCCCCTCTCCATTTCAGGATTTTGGACATGCATGCACACACACCCAGCATGAGTTTAAGTCACCAGGTCTGGGACTCAAACCACAGTCGACTACATGGGAGTCCAGCAACATAACAATCATGTCATCTGCTGATCAGACTTGCTTTAAAGAAGATGTTGCCAGAGGGAAACAGAACTTTAGAAATGAAGGGAAAGCAACAAATGTTAAATATCTTAATAAACATAAAAGATAATTTTTCTCCTAAGTTCTTTAAAATTTGTATTATTGTTGAAAGCAAAAACTATAACACTATCAAGAAGAATTTTCAGTTCAATTAGAAACAATACAAATGACACCTATAACAAAAGGAACCTAAATGGTTACAAGGCTTCTACATTTTATCTGAAGTGTTAAAATAATTATTCTGTGAAAAATTGAATACATATATTGCAATAGAAAGACAAAATAAATAAAATTGTACTACTAAATATATTCAAAGAATTCAAAGGAGACAGAAAAGATGGAGCAGAAGAACAAAAACAGGACAAACAGAAAACTAATATTAAAATGGTAGACCTAAATTCAACCATGCCAACAATTACACTAAATGTAAATGGTCAAAACATACCAATGAAAAGGGACTGTCAGATTGCATAAAAAGACAAAACCAAATACAGTTTCCCTCAGTACCCATGAGAGGTTGATTCCTGAAACTCCTACAGGTACTAAAATTCATGGATGTTCATGTCCTTTACATAAAATGGCACAGTATTTGTGTATAACCTACCCACATTGTCCCATGCACTTTATTTCTTCCATGAGAGACAGAGACATAGGCATCCTCAACAGGGTCTTCATGCCACAATTCACCTGTCCTTGGCCAGCTCTGATCACAGCACATGTATGTGCTGGCATGCTCAGGGAGGTGCCAAGGTGCAAACCCAGGACCTTTCCCATGTGGGTGCAGTTGCCTTACCACAGCACCAAGGGCCTGTACACTTTCAATCACATCTAGATTGCTGGAAGGCTGATAGGATGGCTATGCACTGCCTTCGTTCTATGCTGCATAACACTCGGCACACCTCACTTAACACCATGAGTTCAAGTTTTGCTTTTAAAAACCTCCTGAAATTTCTTTTTTCTCAATATTTTCAATCTGATGTCAAAAGACACTGTAGTTGGTTGAATCTGCAATGTGGATAGACTATGTATGCTGTAAATATAAACATGCTTTAAATATGCAAACATAATTTAAATGAAAACAGATACACAGTAGTCGTCTTATCTGCTGAGGAGACCCTCAAGCCCCCAGCAGATGCAGAAAACATGGTAGTACAGGGCCCCGTTGTACACCGTATTGTTTCCTATACACACAAGCGTACGATAAAGTTTAATATACAAATTAAGCACAGTAAGAGATTAATAATAATGGTGAAACACTGTGGCCCGCAGGTCAGCCAACCCAAGGGGTACTCTAACTAGGTACGGCCACTCGCGGGGGCCTCGGAGTCGCACTGCCATGGCTAACCAGTCGCAGGGGATCCAACAGTTGCTGCAGGCTGAGATGCGGGCCGCCCAGGTGTCTGAGGCCTGCAAGTGAAAGAACTTGAGGCGGAAGCAGGCCAAAGCAGCAGCTCAGGCTGGAATTAAACAGTACCACCTGCAGAGGGAGAGAGAATTCAAGGCCAAGGAAGTCAGAGCTCTGGGATCCCAGGGTAGTTGCAGCACCGAAGTGGAGAAGGAGACCTAGGAGAAGACGACCAACCTACAGAACAGGGACGGAGTCTTGGATAACCTCCTGACCTTCGTCTGTGACATCCAGCCAGAAGTCCATGAAAACTACCGCATAAACGGACAGGAGAAGAACGAAGTGCCTGTCCCATGGACTGGCGTCTTAGATGCCCTCGTGGAATATGAAGCATTACAGAGCTCCAGTTACATTCTTCAAAAAGCATTAAATTATCCCTGTGTTTATACAGCAGGTCCTTTCACTTTTTGCAGAGTAGCAAATCTAGCTTCTTTGTGCAGACTTAGAAATTATCCAAAGAATTCATCTTTTTACCTCATATTTCTTAGAAATTTAATGGGTATGTGTTGTCTTCTTATGCCTTTCGCTCAAGCAACACATATCTCAACGTTAATTTTTTCTGCCTTAGATCTAGTAAAAAAAGGAAATTCTTTGAAGGAAGAAAGGGATTAAAATTTTATTTTTTTACCCTAGTGCTTTCTTGAAGGTCAGGAGATTTATCTGTGAAAAAGTAGTGAGTACTTGTAACCCGTGTGAAGCAGCAGCCAGTCCTAAAGTAGTCCTTTCCGGCTAAAGGTAAGAATAGTGACTACTAGTGTAATCGTCTGGGCTGCCTTTAGTTTCTTTTCATCAAAATAGTAGATGATAGCATTCACAAACGTGTTATGTGTTATTACGTGGTGTCCTGATAATCACTTAAAAGTAAAAGACTCTTTGTCGTGAAAAATAAAGTAACGGCGAAACACTGATAACCATGTACTGTAATAAAACGATATGAATGCAGTCTCTCCCGAATATTCTCTCCCCTACATATCGATGCCTTTGCATCTTAAGTGCTAAGTCCTTAATGCATTTCTCACACGTGGTTGTAACTTCTGCAGTTCAAGGTGCAACAGCAAAAGTACATACATTTCTTTTTAACCGTTTTTTTGGAGAGCTTTTTGCTATAGAGCACATGCACATGCCAGAGAGACAGAGACAGAGAGACAGAAAGTGAGAAATCACCCCCAAAAGGGAATGGTCGTGCTGCAGTCCCTTCTCCTTTCTCCTCTCAGGATTTTAGGCATGCATGCACACACGCCCGGAATGAGTTTTAAGCTGCGAGAATGGGACTCAAGCCATAATCG
>NW_006159512.1:10412014-10415003 GCF_000334495.1 Tupaia belangeri chinensis
ATTTATTTATTTATTTTTATTTGATCAGAGAGGGACAGAGTGAAAGAGAGTGAGAGAAAAAGGAAAGTGAGAAAGCAAGCCGCCAGGTCCAGGACTCGAACTGCAGTCAGTCATGGGGGAGTCCAGTACTCTTACCCACCACACCACCTACTGGCCCCTTTTTCACTATTCTTAGGGTAGATCTTAGCAATCCTAGCATAAGAGTCTTTTCTTTCTTTAAGTTGAGAACTTTCACCTTTTCATTTAAAACACTGTGCAGCTTCTCTTTGGCATATCCAGTCACCAGTCACTACCTCGTGTTTTGAGGTCACTATTAAGAAAACAATGGTGGACAGAGCAGTTAGCGTAATGGCTATGTCTCTGGACTCCTATGTTAATCAACTGTGGTTCAAGTCCCGGACCCGGCGGCTTAAATTCACGCCAGGTGCGTGTGCATGCGTGCCCAAGATCCCAAGAGGAGAATGGAGGAGAAGGGATTGTGGTGAGGCCATCCCCCCTGGGGGGTGATTTCTCGCTTTCTGTCTCTCTGTCTCTCTGTCTTTTTGGCAAGCGCACACACCCTATAGCAAAAAAACTCTCAAAAAAAGGGGAAAAAAATAAAAAAGAAAGAAAACAGTGGTTACCTAGCACAAAGCCGTCTGTTGACAGACGGCCGCTCCGGCTGGTGGCGGGTAATGCGGCAGCGTGCTGGGCTGGACAAAGGGGTGACACGACCTGGATGGGTGGGAGTGGGGCATGGAGGTTTCATCATGCTATTCAGAACGCCCTGCGATCGAAAACGTGCAATGGTTTGTTTCTAGAATGTACTAATTAGTATTTTTGGATAGGGACCAGCAGGTGGCGTAACGGTTACATCACTGGACTCTCACGGGGACACGGGGCTCAGACCAGCCTCCTCTACAAAAGTCCAATACTGTGCTTCTCATTGCTGAGTGAAGGTCTGAGACAAAACGAGACAGCAAACATGCAACACTAGGTCCCGGAGGTGCCGGTTTTGCACAAAGCATCGTAAACGGCCGCCCTCCTGTGCCGTTGTGGGGACGGTACTAACCTGGTCCAGTGGACCCAGCTCTTCTCCATTGTCAGTCCTGCTGCCGGGAAGCCAGGGTTGGAGCCACACACGCACATGCACACGCACACACGCACGCACACGCACACTCACACGCACTCACGCTTGCTTTATTAGGCTAAGCCATATCCAGCAGTCCACCCTAGAATCCCACGTCCACCATGGCAGTAACCCCTTGCCCAGGTCTGGTCCTGCACGCGTGCCTCCACTGTCCCGCCCTGGGAGCTCCCGCAGGCCTCTCTGGCATGCCGCCTCACTTCCCAGGACGTTCAGGGTTTGAAGAGCTGAAATCCGGCATCTGTCGGTAGTAGATTATTATTAACGGAAATGGCCAACAGCCTGAGAGACATACCTGGAAGAGGGAGACAGCCTGGGACCTGGGAGTGCTCCCGTCCGGAGCCCGCGGAGCTGGTGTAGAAGTGTGGGCTAGGGGTGTACTAGCACCCTGGGCGGCACCTCTGGTGGTTAACTCCCACGTGGTCCACCGTGGTTCAAGTCCCAGACCTGGCGGCTTGCTTTCTCATTTTCCCTCTATCTCTCCCTCTCACTCTGTCCCTCTCCGGTCAAATTAAAAAGTAAATAAATAAAGGTAAATAAAATAGTTCTTTTTAAGAAACTGTGATATTAATTATCGTTTCCGGACCATGCTTTTTTTAGGAGGATGTGTTCGGGTTACCTGTGCTGGAAATTTCAGGTGCTATGACCTTCTCTGAACACGAGGGGGAGACTTCGTTTCCCTTGGAGTGCTTCAAACGCCGCCGCGCTCCGCTCGCTGGATTCCCGTTTGTTTCAGTGGGAGTGAGTCAGCGTGGCGTTTTCACACTGAGGGCAGTAAGTGAAGGGGCTGACCTCTTAGGCAGGATCCTGGCACAGAAGGAAGGGCATTCGGTAAGAGTTGAAATCTGAGAGACAGAAAGCACTAAGCAGGACGCCCGTGCTCAGCCGAGGCAGGGACCCCCTCTGCAGGCCCCTGCTCCCCGCGCCCCGTCCCTGCCGGCTGGACCCCTCTGCGGTGCCGCTCCCGCCGGGAGCTCGGGTCTCCTGTTCAGCCTAACTCGGCTCAAACAGAAAGCCCAACACGGGGCCGGCAGATGGCGCAGCAGCCACGCGCTTCACTCCGCGTGGCCCAGCAGTCGGAGGCTCAGACCCGGTGACTTAAACCCCCGGCGGGTGTGTGCGTGTGCCCACGATCCCGAGAGGAGAACGGAGGAGAGGGGATAGCAGTGTGGCCATCTCCCTCGCATTCTGTCTCTGTCTCTCTTTGCCCAGAGAGCGCTCAAGTCCTAAGGCAAAAAAGCCTATCAAAAAAAAAAAAAAATCTCCATTCCGTCTGACGTCAGCCCAGGGCTGTACCTGCCCGATATTTACGGGCTCTCGCCTCTGCCACCTGCAGACCACTTCTGGGGAGAGGGCCACCCCGTCTCTCTGCACCCCCACCAGCTCGGCCCAGCACCTTGCAGACAGCTCACAGGGTTGGTGCCTGTCAGCGGTGGGGTCTGGCGTGGGGGTCAGTTTTGAAAAGGCAATGGCTGCTGGGTGGTCCAGTGCCAGCCCGGGCGGAGGGTCCCTGCGGCCAGAAGACGCAGTGGTCCGTCTCCACGCCCTCCAGGTAAGGACCCGGGTTCTCTACGATGAGACCTGAGTAAGACACGCCTCCAGTCACACTAGGGTGAGGAGTAGGGGCTGCCTTCCGACATGGAGGTGGGAGGCACCAGCTGGGAAGGGGCAGGGCCTGAACACCAAGGCCACCTGGTGCTGAGAGGGTCCCCCACACCAGCTCTTAGTCCGGAGTTCTCCCGCCCTATGGGGTGTGGGAGGGGGCTGAGAACAGCAAACCTCACGTAAGAGAAACCCCAGAGGGAGACCAGCAGTTAGCATAATGGCTATGTCGCTGGACTCCCATGTAGTCGACCCCGGTTC
>NW_006159512.1:10415170-10426270 GCF_000334495.1 Tupaia belangeri chinensis
AAAAAAAAAAAAAAAAGAAGTTACACTATAGACAGCCTCCCCTCCCCCCCCACCCAGGTATTTGGACACTAGGCCAGCATCCCCTGAGACCCGGGACTCTGAGGTCTAGACTCCCGGCAACCAGGTGGTCCCACACCTGCTAGGAACACATGGAAAATCTGTGACACGGACCCGCAGATGGTGTCACAGTTACCGGCTGTACTCCCACAGGGCGACCCGGACTGATGGCTTGAAATTCATGCCCGGTGCATGTGCATGGTGCCTGAGGTCCCGAGAGAAGGGAGGAGAAGGGATTGCAGCACAGCCATCCCCCCTGGGGGGTGATTTCTCGCTTTCTGTCTCTCTGTCACCATCTCTCCGGTGAGCACACACGTTCTATGGCAAAAATCTCTATTAAACAAAGAAAATCTCTGTGACACAGGTCTCGTTTCTTTAGGCACCAGAGAACCCACCAATATTTTTTTCTGTCCCCTTCCCAGAGGGTACATGTGCTTGCCAGAGAGTCAGAGAGACACAGGGAGAGGTAGAGAGCACCCCCCGTGGGGCGTGGTGACACTGCAGTCCTGGCTCCATTCTTCCATCCTGTCGGGATTCTGGGCACGCACACACACCCCAGCGTGGTTTTCATGCCACCAGGTCCAGGACTTGAACTGCTCAGTTCACCAGGTGGGATCCAGCTGCCTAGACCACCACGGCCTGGGCTGGTCTCGTCCAAACAAATTCAAAAGGACATACTTTAGAAGAAAAAGGACCCCAGATAGCTTTCAATTTCACTAAGGAATCTAAAGAGCAAAGTAGGCAAAATAACAAAAGAAAAACACTGTGTGAGAATATTTCTAAACTATTGGTGGGAGGACACAGAGCATTGAATAATAAAGAGAATTTGGGACCTCAGATGGTGTTTACGTCACTGGATTCCCGCATACTCAACCACGGTTCGAGTCCTGGACCCAGCAGTTTAAAACTCATGCCAGATGCATGTGCACGCCCAAGATCCGCAGAGGAGAATGGAGGAGAAGGGATTGCGGCGGGGGGGGGAGGGTTGGGGGGGGGGCCCCCCGCCACTGGAGAGGAGTGATTTCTCACTTTCCCTATCACTGTCTAAGGGACAGTGATACAGAAAAAAAAAAAAAAATCCTTAAAAAAGAATTAGGAGCACAAATTCTCACAGAGAATTGAACTATCAGAGGTGAAACGGTCAGGAGAGCACGGCCCCGAGATCACAAACACTGCAAGGTTGGAGCCTCGCGGCCGCGTTTCCCTAGGAATGTTCTGGACAGAGGTGAGAGCGCAGTGTGGCATCACGCAGTGGCACCATGACGCCCGCCACTGCCCCGGATGAGGCGCAGGCTGAGAGGCTGGGAGGGGACACACCCTGGCCTTGAAGTCAGGGGCCCTGGGACGTGGGCTGAGCCTTCACCCGACCCCAGCCCGGACTCGGCTGTACTCAGCTGTGGGCGGGGAGGACCCCCACTCTGGGAGTGCCCACGTCATGGCACTTTAAAGGGGCTGCCCTTGGGACCAGCAGATAGCAGAATGGTTACGTCACTGGACTCCCACGTAGTGGACAGTGGTTCGTGGTTCGAGTCCCAGACCCAATGGCTTAGAACTCACACCAGGCACATGTGCGTGCTTGAGACCCCGAGAGGAGAGTGGAGGAGAAGGGATTGCAGCATGGCCATCCCCCCAGAGGGTGATTTCTCGCTTTCTGTCTCCCTGTCTCTCTCTGTCTCTCCAGCAAGTACACACAACCTATAGCGGAAAGCTCTCGCGCTCTCTTAAAAAAAAGAAAGTGCCCCTTTGAAAGCAGTTTGACAGCTCCCTGGGTGTCCTGTCGATCTCCCTCTGGCCCAGCGCCAGCACCCTGGGGAAGCAATCAGAACAGTTTGTCACCTTCCCTTGCTGTCTCCCTGGGAGGGAGCAGGGTCAGGACAAAGCTCTTAGTCACCTGGGAGACGGGCTTCCCGGGGAGGTCCTGAGCAGGCAGGGGAGGAGTGACTGAGGGCCTGCGGTGAGGGAGACACGAGGTTCTGTCTCTCTGCAGGTCCATGCACTCCTGGCACCCCGAGCCCGAGCGCTCTGCACAGCCACTGTCAGAGGACAGACGCGATGGCTTTGTAAACCACCCGTGCAGGGACGCAGCGGTGGCACAGGGGTAAGACGGATGGGATGTTCGGGCAGGCTGGCCATGGGAGGGTCCCAGTCTGGAGACGAGACACCAGTGTGCCTGCTTCCAGGGCTGGTGGAGACCACTGAGGAGACTCTACTGGGGATTCCCTCTCTGTCACTCTCCATGGAACGAATAAATAAGCCTCTTTTTTTTTTTTTTTTGAGAGGTTTTTGCTATAGGGCGCATGCGCTCGCCAGAAAGACAGAGAGACAGAGAGACATCCCCCAGGGGGGATGGCCACACCGCAATCCCTTCTCCTCCATCCTCCTCTCAGGATCTTGGGCACGCACGCACACTCGCCCGGCGTGAGTTTTAAGCCACTGGGTTTGGGACTTGAACCGCGGTCGATCTCATGGGAGTCCAGCGACATAGCCATTACGCTAACTGCTGGTCACACCTTTTTAGAAAGAGAATTTTGGGGGCCAGCAGGTGGCATGGTGGTTACGGTGCTTGACTCCCACGTGGTTAACCACAGTTCCAGTCCCGGACCTGGTGGCTGGCATTCTCACTTTCCCTCTCTCTCTCTGTTACTCTCTGGTGAGTCCACATGCCCCATAGCAAACTAAAATAATAAAAGTAATAATTCATAAAATTAAGTAAATAATTCTCTTTTTTTTAAAAAAAAAAAAGTAATTTTGAAAGTCCTATTACTGTTCTCAGAAATTCTGGAAGTTCCTTTGCCACGGTGACAGAGACAGGGAAGACCCTGGAAAAGCTCCCCTATGGCCTTGGGAGGAACTTTACGCGTGGCCAGCAGCTTTTTGCAGCAAAACAAACTACGCTTAGTACAGGCTGAGCCACATGGATTGCTGATATTCGACCATTTATTACCTACAGAAATTACCATTTTATACGTTTCTCTGTATTAAAAAGATCAGAAGGAAATGCCCATAAATATTTTGCATGAGGCATATGTATTGTGAGTGGGGAGAGATCAGAAATCTCAAATGAAGGACGGTAGGTGCGTGTATTGCCCTGGTTCTATCATCCCTCCGTGTGTCACGTGCTGAGGACCAACTGCTCGCATCATACGCACAACTACTAATGTTCATTTTAAACTATACCCGGGTCAGCAGGTGGCATGGTGGTTAAGGTGCTGGATCCCACATAGCTGACTCTGTGGTTCCAGCCTCGAACCCTACAACTTGAAACCACACAGAGCACATGTGTGCCCCAAATCCCGGGAGAAGACTGGAGAAGGGACTGCAGTGTGACCATGCCCCCGGGGGTGATTCCTCACTTCCCTCTCTCTCTGTCTTCCTCTTTTGTCTCTCCAGCAAGTGCACTCACCCAATAGCAAAAGCAAAAAGCAAAACTAAAACTTGGGGGCTGGCAGGTGGCCTGGTGGCTAAGGTGCTGGCCTTCCACATGGTCAACCATGGTTCAAGTCCTGGACCTGGTGCCTTGCTTTCTCACTCTCCCTTTCTCTCTCTCTCTCTCTGATCAAACTAAATAATAATAATAATAATAAATTAAATAGATAATTCTTTTTTAAAAAGAAAACCCTAAAACTAGAAAAAAATCATACTTAATAAAGCAGAATAGACCTTCTCTTGAAGAAAAGCCCACACGCGAGATGGCACGGTATCGCCCTAACAGCGATGCACTTCACCAGCCAGTTCATTAACAGATTGCCCGGTTTGAAAGTGAAGAATTGGTGTAGACGCTTGATGACAAACAACAAAAACTGCATAATACTGGTCTTGAATGAATACTCATGAGGTGGGACCAGCAGATGGCGTAGCAGTTGTATCGCTGGACTCCCACATGGCCAACCACGGTTCAAGGCCCAAACCCGAGGGCTTCAAACTCACTCTGGCATGTGTGCATGCTTGCCCAAGATCCCAGGAGGAAATGGAGGAGAAGGGATTGTGGCATGGCCAGGGGGTGATTTCTCGCTTTCTGTCTGTCTGGGAGTACATGTGCCCTATAGCAAAAGTCTCTCTCTAAAAAAAAAAAAAAAAAAAAAAAAAAAAAAAAAAAAAAAAAAAAAGGAATACTCATGGGACCAGCAAATGGCATAGCAATTATGTCGCTGGACTCCCACATAGCTGACTATGGTTCAAGTCCCAGACCTGGTGACTTGAAAATCACACTGTGTGTGTGTGTGTGTGTGTGTGTGCATGCACACTTAAGATCCTGGAAGGAGAATGGGGGAGAAGGGTTTATGGCATGGCCATCGGCCCTGGGGGGGGGTGACTTCTCACTTTCCCTCTCATTGTCTCTTTCCTCCCCACCCCAGTGCATGTGTCCTAAGGCCAAAACCTCAAACACAAAAAAGCATAAGGAGATTTTTTTCCATGACAGAGCGGGGCTATGCCCTAGCCCCGTTCCTTCCTCTTAGACTCAGAGCCAGGCCCTTTCCCGGCCTCTGGTGAGGTGGAACCACGGAGCTCTGTGGTGTGTGGGTACGTGTTTAACAGCTGCCTCTCTAGATGAAAATAAGGCCTCCTCTGTAGTATTTACCTGTTCCCCTGGTGTAAATATTCCTGCGAAGGCCCTTGTTTTTGTAAAATCAGACTTTTATTTAACAAGGAGTCCTCAGGGAGAATCCAAAGGCAACAGAAAGAAAAAAGTAATAACAATAGAAAAAAGAAAAGGAAACTTGAGGAAATACTGAGTTGTCAGACGCATCTGTGCGTAGAAAAATTCGCGATCACTTTTCCAACAGCCCAGTAAGTCTGCGGCACCCACAGCAGGAGCAAATACAGAGCACAGCTCAGCCCCAGGTCAAATTAACATAAAGTCTCACACAAAAAGCCCAATTTCCTCAGTTCCTCTCTTTTTAAAAATTAATTGATTGATGAATTTACAGTCATGCACTGTACGTCAATACAGTATACAAAATGAGATTTTCCATTTAGTATACATTGCATATTGGCTCAATGAGGATATAACCATAAATGTTGTTATCAACCTGATTTTCTATCTCTTGTTTTATATATTCTGCTTGTTTTTCCCTTCTTTTTTTTTTTTTTTTTTTTTTTTTTTAGAGATTTTCACTGTAGGGCACGTGCGCTCGCCAGACAGACAGAGAGAGACATAGAGACAGAAAGCGAGAAATCACCCCCAGGGGGGATGGCCACACCACAATCCCTTCTCCTCCATTCTCCTCTGGGGATCTTGGGCACGCACACACACGAGCCCGGCATGAGTTTTAAGCCACCGGGTCCGGGACACGAACCGCGGTCGACTACGTGGGAGTCCAGCGACATAGCCATTACGCTAACTGCTGGTTCCCTGTTTTTCCCTTCTTGATTCCCTGCCTCTCACCCTCTGCCAATTCTCCCCTTATCTCACACTGTCCGGTATATATAGTTGTTTTCCATGCTTTTCTTTTTCACATTTTATCGATTCACTAAAGATCTTAATTAATTAAAAATTTTCAGTAGCAAGCACAGCTGATACATACCTGTCTATAAGCGCATGTCTGACTTTAGGCATAAACCTCAGTGCGCAAAGTGAACACACTATACAGTAGCACCTCGCTGGGGCTGTCTAGCTTACTGCAGTCAGTAAATAGGTATTAGTAGGTCATTTTAAGGCATTTTTTTAGTTTCAAGAAAAAACTGTTTTAATTTTAATAGATCAGACTCAAAAACTGTTAAGAGAAATTTGCTTAAAACTTAAAGCCAGGAAAAAATAGTAGGTAAATGAATCTATCAACACTTCAAGAGAAGATAAAATAGTTGGTAGATGAGCCTGTCAACCGTTCAGGAGAAGGCAAAAATCCTTAAATATGGAAATCAAAGCAATGAAGAAAATCAGTGACGTTTTAGCCTAAAGTAAAAAAAATTCTATTTCACTAGTTCAGACTCACGTAATTAATCTCTCTTCTACTGAATTTGCAGTGTTCCTGTGGTCTGATCTTTCCATTTAAACTCTGGAAGTTAACATTCAACTCCAGACTTGTCCCTCCCGTTAGGCTGGCCCTTCTCTTGGTTGTTTCTTGTACTCTTATTTCTGTGTGTCCGACTTCTGTTTTCCTGGTATAGCACTCCCTTCAGCACTTCTTGGAGAGCTGGTCTGGTGTTGGTAAATTCTTTCAGGTTTTATTTATTAGAGAATGCTTTTGTCTTTTTTTTCTATATGAATGATAATCTTGCTGGGTATAGTATTCTTGGTTGAAATTGTTTTTTCACTTAACACTATTTTCCTATTCTTTCCTTGCTTGCTTTGTTTCCGATGAGAGGTTCCACATTAGCCGTATGGGATATCCTTTCAAAGTAACCTGACGTTCCTCTTGCCAATTTTAGTATCCTGTCTCTGTGGGTGGTTTTGGTCAATCTGGCTACGATGTGCCTTGGGGAAGATCTTCTTGAGTTGATTCTGTGTGGGCTCCTTTGTACTTCTTGGGTCTGGATACTCGAGTGCCTCTTCAGGTTTGGAAAGTTTTCGTCCAGGATTTCATGGAATAAATGATCAATGTCCTTATTAGTTTTTCACCTAATGGGATACCAATAATCCGGATGTTTGGGCATTTAATGGTATCCAGTATTATTCATATGTTAGTCTCATTTTGGGGGGTTATTTTCTCAGTCTTTTTGGTGAATTTTTCTAAGTCAGAGGTTCTATCTTCTACATCTGAGATTCAACCTTTTGCATGATCTAATCTGCTTTTGATATTTTCAACGGAAGTTTTGATTTCCCATACAGCCTTAGTCTCTAACAATTCCGTTTGATTCCTTTTTATGATGTGTATCTTCTCTTTCAAATCGTGCAAGAACTTCTTCACCTCCTGGTGTCTCTTTTCTCCTCCATCTTCTGTGGTTCACTGTCTCTCTTCTCTTGCATCTCTGTTAGCTTTGTCACTATGAATATTTTAAATTCTTTATCTGGCAGTTCCATGAGTTCCCTTGTATTCTCTGTGGAGGAAGAGGAGTTATTCTTTTCCCTTAGAGGAGAGCTATTTTCTTGGTTTCTCATATTTCTTGTGCCTCTACAGTGGTTTCTGGTCATCTGATGGATGATACGATTTTTTCCTATTTTTTGGAGTTAAATCTGAGCATTCAAGGGAACGCAGAAGGAGGGGACCTGCAGTCTGTAAACAGTACCGTTTTTCTCCCTTTATTTAGCCAATTCAATGGAAAGTGAGGATTATCCTGACCCTAAATGTATTCCGATATTTGGCTACCGAGCACCTAGACCTGTGTAGAAAATCAGCGCATGGAGGCTGAGCAGAAAAGGGGAAAAGGTAAAAAGAAAAGGAAAAGGAATAAAAAAAAAGAGAGAAGAGAAAAACAGACAAAAACAATAAGAAAAAGAGAAGAAAACATTATTTGATCAAAAAGTAAAAAACACGTGGCAGGCCAGAAAGGGGCCGCTCAGAACTCACACATAGACGGCTGCTGATTGGCTTGTCCTACGGGGACAGGGGAAAGGTAAAAAACAGAAAGGCAGAAGAGCTAAGTTTAAAATTAAAAAAAAAAAAAAATTAAAAGTAGAGAGAGAGATGGAAGGAGACCAAGTAAGTAGGGTGCTCTAACCTGGTCCTGGCTAGACTGGGGAGCAGGAGGGTGAAGTCTGGGCAGAGGGTCTTCGGTGGTTAAAATCCAGTAAGTATTGAAAAAAGAAAGAAGGAAAAAGGGTCCGTGTCAAAGCACGTTCATTCAAAGACTGCGGTAAATGCTTGGCGGAGTGTCTCCTAGTGGCACGAGCTCTCAGGCCACGGTGGAGGGGCGCTAGAGCTGACCTCAGCTGTCACTGTGACACTGCCAAGTGCAGCCATAAGACGCGGAGGCCGCGCTGAGTCACAACACAGGCTGGAGCCATGAATCCGATTTCCTGGAGCCATTTGACTGATCAGATGCTAACTGACCGACCGGGAGCAGAGGGAGACACCTTCTCGGCCTGCTTTCAGCGCCTGGCAGCTCCTGAGTTCTCATCAGCCCTCCCCTCTTCTCCACGGGGGGAGCCTTATTTTGGAGGGTGGAAATTCCCAGGAACGAACTTGACTGAGCCTCCCCTGGGCTGAGGTGCCCTTGACATTCAGCTCTGGGATGATGTCACGGAGGAAGGGCTTCCAGGGCAGGAGGGAGCTGGCAGGCATGGCTCTGGTGGTTTTTTGTGTTTGTGAGGAGACAGCGGGGGGCCAGCAGGGAGTGTGGTGTTTGAGGCACTGGTGGTTGAAGCACAGGGCTCACGGCCGGTCTGAGTCTCTGACCTGGTGGCCGGAAACACGCCGGGTGTGTGTGCATGTGGGTCCAAACTCCTGACAGGAGAATGGAGGAAAAGGAGAATGGATTGTGGTATGGCCATCTCCCCCTGCGGGGTGACTTTTCTCTCTCTCTCTGTCTTTCCAGTGAGCACACATCCCTATAGCAAAAAAAGAAGAAAGAAAAAAAAAAAAGCAACAACTAAAAACCTTGCCTTTTTCCTTTTTTAGCAAAATACTTATTTTATTGTTGTAAAATTTAAAATAGAACATAAGCATATATATAAGCTAAATAATGTGACTGAATGTATAAAAGAAAAGTTAACAGCTGAGGAATACTTAATAAACGTTTTGGAAACAAGCGTGGTTTTTACCACAGCAGTTTCATTTCCTTTTCCAAATATTTTACCATGATTTTGTAAAATAAATTTCTAACACCAATGAGAGATTAAGTTCAGCGACCATAGGATATGCTATGACACCTCGACTTTTAACACCCTCAACTACATAAAGTACAGCTTCTTGATGTATCTTTCAGCTAACATTCACAGAGAAAAAAAATTACTTATGTCCTGAAGTTCAACATTTTTTAACCAAATGATCCATAAGTAAGTCTCAAATTACTTCCAGAAACAATTGGGAGACATCAACATGGCAGGAGGGTCGTGCAAAAGGGAGTCGGGTGTGCCGGGCGGAGGCTGCTGAGTGTCTGGTCTGGACTCAGGTCAACTGTGCATAGCACCTTAGTGACATGAGTGCTTTTCTGCTCACGGTGCACTTTTACGTGCATGTGTTGTTTACCGGGAGACGTTTGATGAGAAAATTGATCCAGTTCTGAGAAACAGATGGCTGCCCACAGTGAGGGCGTCTAGCAGGGCTGCAGGTGGGACACAGACTGTCAGGAAGAGTAGGACCCCGGGGAATGGGCTGCCCTGTAGTTCCAGTGTCTGAGATCACATGACCTACCCCCCAGTTCTCAGGAGTAGTTCAAAATCCCTGGGGTCGAATGAGTGCTTGAGCTGATCTAAGCAATAGACGGGGAAGGGGAAGCAGGGGGAACTGTCATAGCAACCGTCAGGAGGAGCCAAGTCCATGGAGGAATGTGACAAGGTGGGTTGATAAAACAGGAAAGGGGAGTGACAGTGGGATCTTGTGATGACAGCTGTCCGTGTGTGTATTCCTGGAGCAACACTGCCTCAGTGCAGAGAGGCTTGCGCTGCCTCTGCCGCACGACTGTCCTCCAGTAGCTCCTTTCAACGTCTTCCTGGGAATTCTCTTGGCCTCTGTCCTGTGTTGGATCCCCTTTCATCTGTTTCCCATGTCGTCTTGGAGTACGGCTTGATGTTGAGGGACCACGTACTAGAAATGGGACCTCACATAGTTTCAGCAAAAGAGTGCATAGGAAGTAGACTTTTTGAAGCTTTGTTAAAAATCTCTCCTTTTTATTTATTTTTTCCCAGAGCCAACAGGTGACGTGGCGCTTACGGTTTGAGCCCTGGACCCAGAGGCTTAAAAATCATGCCAGGTACATGTGTGTGCATGGGCAAAATCCCAAAAGGGAAATGTAGGAGTTGGGATTGCCGTGTGGCCATCCTCCTGGGGTTGATTTCTCACTTTCCCTCTCTCTGGTTCTCTTTGTCTCTCTCCAGTGAGTACACATAAAACACACACACAAAATTTTTTTTCTAGCCTGATAATGTCTTAGTAGTTTAGCTAGGTATATAATTTTAGATCAGTAATCATTTTCCTTCAGAATTGTAAAAGCATCACTGTCTTGTTTTTAAATTCATTTATTTTTTTATTTGTCAAAACTGCTCCTATTTTCACAATTCCTTATTACCTGATGATATTTTTTCAGTTAGATCGTTTGGGTCTTTAAACTTGGTAAACACAGTTGTTTGAAGTTCATGACCAATGTCTCGTGTCATCCAGGCTCATATTTTGGTGTGCTTTGTAATATTCCTGCTTGTTGGGTGTTATTCTGGAAAAATGATACATGGCTGCTCTCTGAGGACCATATGGGATGTGCTTTCCTTCAGAGCTTCGCGCTTGTTTCCGCCAGATGCCCAAGGGCACCGTCAGGTGGGATCACATCAAGGTTTGAGAGTTCCCGGCCTACCCAGGTCACACGTACTCTGAATACAAATTTCTGCTGAGGACCGACCCATGGACACAACCTCCCCAGGGCAGCCTACTTTGCCTGTTTTCCTTTATATCTGTTCTTCTTCCTCTGTTCCCCAAAGCAGCACCAGGACCGTCCCAGAACTTCCCAGCGGGATGTGGCATCTAGCTCAGGTCGGTCATGACCGCTCTGAGGTTCTGCTTGCCTTTCTGGCTGCAAGCTCTAATCTGAGAAATCGCCTGACAGTTCCCAACTACCTTTGGATGGCTTTAATGCTTCAAGGTACTTTTCTTTTCGAATATGTTTCATATACCTATGAATGTTTTGGAGAGTTGATCAGAGTTTTCCAGCCTTCCATTACGGGGAACTGAAAGGCTCCATCCATTTCTTGCTTCAGTCGTACTGTGAGGAGTACAAAGCCATGCCGATTCTGATTCCTGATCCTCCATCCGCGACTCGGTTGTGTTTGGTGGTGTTCGTTTGTTGTTCGCTCGTCTGATGCTAATACTGTAAAATTTCATAGTGACGTGCTCTGTTTGGGCCACTGTGCTGGCTTCTCAGGGGGCCCTTTTCAATCTGCAAGTCATATCCTCAGACGCTGAGCAAGGAGCTGCTTCACGGAAGACTTGCTTCTGGAGCTTTCTCCGTTACCCC
>NW_006159512.1:10426301-10431694 GCF_000334495.1 Tupaia belangeri chinensis
AGGAATGCCTGCTACAGGCCGCGCCCTGGAAATGGGCCCTCTAGTTCTTTCAGTCTTTCCTTTTTATGTCCCTTCTCTGTCATGTTGCTTTATAGAAAAATGTGACTTTCTGTCCAAATAGTTTATTGAGTTTTTCATTTCCATTTTCACCTCTTCTTTTATTGTTCATTGCCAGAGGGCAGGTGCACTCACTAGAGAGAGGCAGAGAGACACGGGAAGCAAGAGCAAGGGAGAAAGCATGCTTTAACACAGCATGCCTTGCTGCAGCCCCCTCTCCTCCATCCCTCCGTCCTGTGGGGAATCCTGCGCGTGCACGCACACGCGCATGTGCACGTACTCGATGTGTTTTCAGGACACCGGAGCCAGGGTTTAAGCCATGTCAGCCGTGTGGGACCCACTCCCTCAGCTACTGCGTGACAGGGCTGCCTTCGTTTTCTCTTTGGACATGATCTCGCCGTTGTCATTCTTCTGCCTCCGCCTCCCCGAATTGCGGGGACTGCAGCAGGCCCCAGCGTGCCCAGCCTTTGGGCTGGAATGAACCTGGCTTCTCCTGGTCGTGGCTGGCCCAACGGAGTCTTGACAACACCTGTCACTGTCGCTGGCCAGGACCTCCCATTTTTGTTCTCTAAATGTTCACTTTTGTAGCATTCTTGTTTTATGGTTGCCATATCTCAGGTCCGAGAGGTTGTTTTTTAACTTTAAAAAGTTTTTTCCTTGCTACGTTGCTGAGGCTGGCCTGAAATTCACGACCCCGCCCTCTCAGGCTCCCTCTGAGTAGCTGGGAGGACAGGTACATGCCACCACTCCCGGCTCTCAGAGGTTTTCTGCTCTGTTTGAGCTCTATTTCTGATGTTGCTTTTTATCTGTTTGTGTGTGGGGAGGGGTCTATAGTCCACATTAGAAGTTTTCCTTAGACGTCTAGTGATCCTTGGGTTCAGAGACTCTTTCAGCTTCCCCAGAGAGGAACCCCTCGATCTAGGGGTACACTCAGCTCAGGCTGCTGTAGTGTGTAACCAACAGACGTTTCTTTCTCACAGCCCTGGAGGCTGCAAGTTTGAGGTCAGGGTGCCACCATGGCCTAAGTCCCGCGAGGGCCTTCTGGGTTGCAGGGTGCCACCTTTTCATCCTACTTCCATGGGGCAGGAAAGAATAAGGCATGAAGTGGTCATTTCTCAGGACCGAAGGATGTGAGTTCCTTTTACGTGAGTGCGAACCCATCCTCATGCCCTAGTCACCTTCAAAGACCCCGCCTGCGGTACGGACACACCAGGGTTAGGATTTCAGCCCAGGAATTGTGTAGGGACACAAACATTCGGTCCATGACAGGCAGACTGTCCAAACCCATACACGGGAGAGTAGATCTGGACTTCTAAAAAAAAAAAAAAAAGATGACTAAAAACGACATGTGAGGAATGAGCAGATCCTAAGAGCAGCCCTCACTGTGCCTCGTACTGTGGGAGGCCGCGCACCAGCGAGTCTGCTGAGGCCATTTTTGTTTGTTTGTTTGTTTGTTTGTTTGTTTGGAGAGATTTTCACTGTAGGGCGCGTGCACTCGCCAGACAGACAGAGAGAGACATAGAGACAGAAAGCGAGAAATCACCCCCCAGGGGGGATGGTCATGCCGCAATCCCTTCTCCTCCATTCTCCTCTCGGGATCTTGGGCACACACGCACACGTGCCCGGCGTTGAGTTTTAAGCCACCGGGTCCGGGACACGAACCGCGGTCGACTACGTGGGAGTCCAGCGACATAGCCATTACGCTAACTGCTAGTTCCCCTGAGGCCATTTTTCATGAGTCTCTTACTATTGCCATCTTAGGCTCAGAGAGCAAACAATTACAAAGGCCACAATTGGCTCCCCTTCAAAAACCTCACCTTCAACACCATACTCTAATTGGCCACTTCCCATAGCAAATTGGTGAGCTTAGAATCCCTCAGATTTGCATATCCGGGCACCTCATGATTGGTCCACAAAGCAACCAATCATAACCCACCTTTTACTATCCTTCATTCAACCAATCACGGCCCACCAACATGTATATAACCACGATCCCTGACCCATAATCGCCAGACGACCCTCAAGACCCTGAAGAGTTGTGATGCCGCGTTGTCTCCGGACGACCCTGAGCTGTGATGACATCGCGTTGGCTCCAGATGACCCTGAACACTGTGTCGTCTCTGTGCTGCCTACAATAAAGAGACGACCCTGAAGAGACACTGCGTCATCTCCGTGCTGTGACAGTGCGTTGTTTGTCCTGTCTCTCACTCCTTCCCTCAGGAAACCTGTTCGACTGTCCTGCGGGTCGGGACATCGTACAACCCTCCTTCCAGCCTGGCCGTGGCCCCGACTTCCTGCGGTGTGCAGGGCTGCCATCTTGGCCTGTGGAGAGTCTGTGTTGGAAACAGCTCCCCGGGGGTCCAGCCCCAGCCTGGGAGAGGTGGGCTGGCTCGGGTCACTGACTGCTCTCCTTTTCCCTTCCAGAACCGGGGTCGGGGGACAAGCCCCGTGGGTACGTGTTTTGCGCTTGCCGAGGAGCAGAGCATGTTCTTACCCGCCTCACTGAGGACGGTGTGGCCCTCGAGCCCTGGCTTCATGGGGAGCAAACCTCCTGCCACCACTGTAGAGCTCGAGGCTCTGTCCCTCCGCCCTGCCCTCATGTCCCCCTATCTCGGCCTCAGCCCAGAGCCCTGCCCTCCTGGGACTGGCAGATCCCGGTTCTCAAATAAGACTGACTGCCTTTAATCCGGCAGTTGGGGTGGTGGTGGCTGAGAAGGTTTTCAGAATACCTTGCCGGCTGCACTGCCGGGAACAATTCATCCTGTTAAATCCAGTTCCTTGCTAAAGGCTCAACTCAAAGGTCACCTCTTATGTAAACGCTTTCCTGCTCTCCTGGAGGACCCAGGCGCTCCTCCTGTATTGAAAGCGTCTTTCCAGCCCCCTGCTCCTCCCTGCAGCGGCAGCTGCGTCCTTACCGCCCGTCTCCGCCGCCGTAAGGCGCTGCCCGGGGCGCACATCCACACACGCCTGGACTCTCAGCTCTAGCGTATAGCGTGTGCTCCTGGTGGGTTGTGTTCGATACCTAGCCCGTCTGCTCAAAGGCAGCCAAGGTGCTGAAGCCATAGACGAGGTCTGCCAGGGCTCACTCTGACCACGTCTGAGATACTCACACAAACGCGCATCAGGGCCTTCATTCTGTCCGACACCGGGTCTTTGCGCGGTGTCCTGCTGCCTGGAAGGCCCTTCCTGGATTCTCCCACACCGCCTTCCCCTCTGCAGGCTCAGCTCACATGCCCCTGCAGAGGGAGGCCCTCCTGGCCGCCTCACCCCTTGCCCGGTCACACTGTCCTATGTCCCCTGCAGGGGGAGGCCCTCCTGGTCGTCTCACGCCTAGCCCGGTCACACTGTCCTGTGTCCTATGTCCCCTGCAGAGGGAGGCCCTCCTGGCCGCCCCCGCCCCCCCCCTAGCCCGGTCACACTGTCCTATGTCCCCTGCAGGGGGAGGCCGTCCTGGCTGCCTCACCCCTAGCCCGATCACACTGTCCTATGTCCCCTGCAGGGGGAGGCCCTCCTGGTCGTCTCACCCCTAGCCCGGTCACACTGTCCTGTGTCCTATGTCCCCTGCAGAGGGAGGCCCTCCTGGCCGCCTCACCCCCTGCCCAGTCACACTGTCCTGTGTCCCACGTTCCCTTCTCTGTAGCCCGTGATTATGTGGCCACCAACATGCACTCCTTAATATGTGTGTTTAAGGAATAAACAAAAGCCACGGGCTGCAGGCTGCGTAGTTGCATTCCCAGAACCCAGAATGATGCCTCAGGGTAAAAGTTCAATAAACAGTCTGTGCGGGGCCAGCAGGTGTGGTGGTGGTGAAGGTGCTGAACTCACACGTGGCAGACCACGGATCGAGTCCCACACCTGGCAGCTAACTTTCTCTCTTTCTCTCTTGTGAGTGCACATGCCCTATAGCAAAAATCTGTTAAAACGATAATAATAAATAAAATTAAATAAATACGTATTTTTATAAAGTAGTCTGTGAACTGACTGTCTCATACGTGCATGTGCAAAGCATGTGGGAAGACATCCCATGGGCATTTATGGAATGGGAGAATCACTATTGCTAAATTATCCATAAGTGTATTCATAAATATCACCCAAAGAGATCTATAGATCTGATGCAATACCTATAAAAATACCATCCTTGGGACTAGCAGATGGTGTCGCTGGACTCTCATGTAGTCAACCATGTTTCAAGTCCTGGACCCAGCTCTAGCAAATCAAAGTCCAGGCTGCCTAGGTACATTAGAAATTCAAGTGAATGGGGACCAGCAGTTAGTGTAATGGCTATGTCGCTCGACAACCACGTAGCTGGCGGTTCGAGTCCCGGACATGGTGGCTTAAACTCACGCTGCGCGCATGTGCGTGCATGCCCAAGATCCCGAGAGGAGAATGGTAGAGAAGGGATTGTGGTGTGGCCATCCCCCCTGGGGGTCGATTTCTCGATTTCTCTCTGTCTTTCTCTGTCTTTCTGGTTAGCGCACGCGCCCTATAGCGAAAACCTCTCAAAGAAAAAAGAAAAAAAAGAAGGCTACAGGGGTGAAGGTGTGCAGGGGGTCACAGCATGATGAGACCCTGTCAACACCATGTCCTGAAAGATGTAAAATAAACTTAAAATACGCATGCACAATGAAAAGTCAGCCTATAACACAGTGGTTAAGATGGCGGGGTCCTGCATGGTTGACTAAGCAATTCAAGTCCCGGGCCTAGTGGCTTGAAAAATATGCCACAGGTGTGTGCACACCTGCCCAAGATCCCAAGAGGAGAATGGAGGAGATGGGATTGCGGCGTGGCCATAGGTCCTGGGGGTGCCTTCTTACCTCCCTCCCTCTCTCACTCTCTAATGAGTGTCTGTGCCCTACGACAAAAAATAAATATTTTTGGAGAGGTTTTTGCTATAGGGTGTGTGTGCTCTCCAGAAAGAGAGACAGAGAGACAGAGAGCGAGAAATCACCCCCCAGGGAGGATGGCCACGCTGCAATCCCTTCTCCTCCCTTCTCCTCTCGGGATCTTGGGAATGTACGCACACGTGCCCGGCGTGAGTTTAAGCCACCTGGTCTGGGACTCGAACCGTGGTCAACTACATGGGAGTCCAACGACATAGCCATTACACTAACTGTTGGTCCCCACAAAATAGAATTTTTTTTTTTGGAGAGGTTTTTTGCTGTAGGGCGTGTGCGCTCACCAGACAGACAGACAGAGACAGAGAGACAGAAAGCGAGAAATCATCCCCCGGGGGGATGGCCATGCCGCAATCCCTTCTCCTCCATTCTCCTCTCGGGATCTTGGGCATGCACGCACACACGCCTGGCGTGAGTTTTAAGCCACTGGGTCCGGGACTT
>NW_006159512.1:10432729-10446849 GCF_000334495.1 Tupaia belangeri chinensis
TCCAGTCTCCTCTCGGGATCTTGGGCACGCACGCACACGCGCCCGGCATGAGTTTTAAGCCACCGTGTCCGGGACGCGAACCACGGTCGACTACATGGGAGTCCAGCAACATAGCCATTACGCTAACTGCTGGTCCCCCTGTTGTTTTTTTTAACTTAAGGACAGAGAAAGGTGGAGAGAGGAAGAGAAAGGCTACGCCTAACAGAGTCTCTCGCTGAGACAACCCCCCCACCCCCGCCAGCCAGGATCGCAGGCGCACACCTGGCGACCACAGGGGCCCTGGGAGCCAAACCCCTGGTTGCCCATAGGATCCAGCTCTGCCTGAGCAGCGTGACACCCCTGCACCACAGGGGCGGCCCTCAGCCTGTTCTCTAAGTGCAGTCCTGGCTGTGTCTGGAGGTGGCGCCGGCTTTGGTCCCTCTGCCGTAGTTAGGTCAGACTCCTCCTGGTTGGCACTGTGGCTCAGCTCACCTTCCACGGACCTTTCACCTCCCAGCTCTGCCCCAGCTCTGCAGACGTCTGTGTGCTCCACGGGGGACTGCAGAGAAGGTGGACAAGGAGAGAGGCAGGTGGACAAGTGGGTGGAGAAGTAAGAGTCAAGGCCAGCAGGTGGCATGGTGGTTGGTGCTGAACTCCACACGGCCTACCACAGTTCAAGTCTCAGACCTGAGGAGGCTTGAAAATCCACACTGGACACGTGTGTGTGTTCCTAAAATCCTGAGAGGAGACTGGGTTGTGGTGTGGCCATCCCCCCAGGAGGGCGATTTCTCACTTCTTCTCTCTGTCTCTCTCTGCCTCTCTCTAGTAAGCACACGTGCCTTATGACAAAAACACACACACGAGAAAAGAAGGAAGTAAAAATTAAATTGGTTAAGGGGGTCAGATCCCATGGCTAACCATGGTTCAAATCCCAGCCCTGCAGCTTGAAAATCATGCCAGGTGCGTGCATGTGCGTGGGTGCCCCAAATCCTGACAGAATGGGGACGTGGAGGAGGGATCACAGTGCGACCACACTCGGTGGGGGGGGGTGCTTTCTCCCTCTACCTCTCTGGTGAGCGTGCATGCCCTTTGGCTTTTTTTTTTTTTTACTGTCTCTCTCTGGTGAGCATGCATGCCCTTTGGCTTTTTTTTTTTTAATTTTTTTTTATGCCTATCTTCCCACTGAGGCTCTGACAGCAGCTTTGACGGCCGGATGCAGGCACCTGCTGTTAGACCGGCACCACAGGACCCCGAGGAAGGGGATTCGTCCACTCCTCTTAAATCAAAGTGGCTATTCAGGGGCCGATGGAGGTGGGCAGCAAGCAGTGCCCTGCAGGCCAGGGCGAGTACCAGCCTGCGTCCTGCCACCTCCCCTGACACCCTGGGCACACGCGAGCCCATGACCAGGGCTGGCTGAGCTGGGGGTGGGCCGTGGCTGGAGGGTCCGGATGGAGTGCTGTCTGTCTGTCCCTGTCTGTCTGTCTCTCTCTCCCTGCTTTTCTTGCTTATGGAAGAAATCAGCAAATAACCTTAAGAAAGTACCAGGGCCTTTGCCCAGAGGGCACCTGTGTGTGCAGCGGCTGAGCCCGCATGGCCCGCCTGGTTCAGTGCCCAGCCCAGCCTACACAGAGGAGGCCGGTGGTCCCAGCTGAGCAGGATGAGGGCAGGGGAGACCGAGGGGGCCAGCCCGCCGGATATGCCCCCTCGCCCTCTGCCACGTGCCTGTCTGTCTGTATGCTCCAAGTGGCTTTCAGGAGGATTCATCATAATGCGTCTGCCGTGGTCCTGCTGCAGGCCGGTACCGGCCAGTCCGTCCACACCATCCCACAGGGCTGCCTCCCTGCCATGTTGTCACTGACAGCAGACAGGTCGAGGGGACAGCGCCAACCTGTAACTTAGACACGGAGGGTTTGGACCTCAAAGCCCGTGCGGTTCCCGGGCTGGGGCAGTTTTCAGAACTCCGGATGATCTGTGGGATTCTCTACCACCTCGCCGCAGGACCAGAGCCTTGGCCTCCTTGCGACTTGTGAGAAACGGGACCCCCAGCCCCAGCCCAGACCCTGCTGCTCGGACTACAGCGCAAGGGCCCCGGGGCCGTGGTGCAGCTGGAGGCTGGGAAACGCTGTCCTGGACGGCCTCTTCCCAGGGAGGCCAGGGTGCTGTTTCCCACAGCATTATGGAAGAGCTGTCCATCTCGAGTGTGACGCACTGGCTGTGAGCTTTAATGTCGCCATCGAGCTGAATTTAGCCAAACTAACTCGATTATTTCTCGCCCGGACAGCAGTCATCCCCCCGTGCTTCATCTGCTTCCCAGCTCTGTCTTAACCCTTCAAACAGCCGTTTAAAGCAGCGGAACGCATCACCAAAACAGAATTGGGCACGCCAAGAGTGCACGAGAATAAGAGGAACGTGCAGCAGCTTGGGGTGGCAAGGAGCATGGTGGACTCCCACATAGCTGACCCTGTTTCGAATCCCGGAACTGGCAGCTTGCTTTCTCACTTTCCTTTTCTTCCTGTCTCTATCTAGTCAAAATAAAAATAAAATAAAATAAAATAATGATAATCAATAAGATTAAAATAATTATCAAAAAAATGCAGTGGCTCAGGTCTAAACGTGTGTGAGCAGAAGAGTGGGGTGTGGAATCAGGCTGTCTTCTTTTTTTCTGGAGAGCTTTTTGTTATAGGGAGCGAGCGCATGCCAGAAAGACAGAGAGAGAGACAGAGAGACAGAAAGTGAGAAATCACCCCCCAGGGGGGATGGTCACGCCGCAATCCCTTCTCCTCCAGTCTCCTCTCGGGATCTTGGGCACGCACGCATCCGCGCCTGGAGTGAGTTTAAGCCACCAGGTCCGGGACTCGAACCACAGTCAACTACATGGCAGTCCCGCAACATAGCCATTATGCTAATTGCTGGTCCCTCTGTCTTCTTCTTCTTCTTTTTTTTAAGAATTATTTAACTGTATTTATTTATATATTTACCTAATTTTTAATTTTGACCAGAGACGGGCAGAGTGAGAGAAAGAGAAAGAGGGAAAGTGAAAGAGCAAGCCACCAGGTCTGGGACTTGAACTGTGGTCAGCCCTGTGGGAGTCCAGTGCCCATAACCACCGTGCCACCTGCTGGCCCCAGGCTCTGTCTTCTTAGCTCTCTGCAGAATCCCTGACTCACTGCCCTCGGGTCCCCGCTGTCGTGCAGCACACTCGACCACACCATTCTGCATGCACCTTCATGGTCAATTACGGGTGCATGCAAATAATTTAGTAATAATTGAGGTAGGAAAGTTGGTGACAAATCTAATTTTAAATAATGTGAAGGGGAACCAGCAGTTGGCGTAGTGGCTATGTCGCTGGACTCCCATGTAGTCAACCGCAGTTTGACTCCCAGACCTGGTGGCTTAAATTCACGCCGGGTGCGTGTGCATGCGTGCCCAAGATCCCGAGAGGAGAATGGAGGAGAAGGTATTGCGGCGTGGCCATCTCCCCCGGGGGGTGATTTCTTGCCTTTTGTCTCTGTCTCTCTCTGTCTTCCTGGTGAGCGCACACACCCTATAACAAACAAAAAAAAAAATTTTTTTTAATTTAAAAATAATGTGAAGGAAGCGGGTTCGAGTCATGCGCTCACTGGTGTTTGAATATGCTTTCTTGTGGGTGAAAGTCCCAACACCGGCCGGGGTGTGTGTGTGTGGGGGGGTGGTCAGGGGAGCCCAAGAGGCCTGGGCCTAGGCTGGCTGCATGCTGCTGGCAGGAGAGCCACCCTCAAGCCACCGCTTTCTGTGCTCGTGAACCCGGCCCTCCCGCAGCACACTTGCCCCTGCTCACCCTCGCCTTGTCCTCTTCCCTGGCCTCCCCAGGACTCCAGTGCTCTCATATCTGGGCGGGACCAACGTGCCAAGTCTGTGTCGTCACGGGCACAGTTGTAGAAACTTCCGGAAATGTAGAGACTTCTTTTGACGTTTCTCTCCCCTGTCCTCTCCCATCGGTTCACGTGGTGCCTGACTGAATAGGGCTAAGTGGACGCGTGGATGGATGGTGGACAGAGTAAGGGAGTGGAGGAGAGGAGAGACAGGAGGACAGACGCATGGGAGAAACGCGGTTTGCAGCGAGCAGGACAGAGAGGGCCTGGGGGCACAGGGCAAGGCCGCTCTGAGAGGCCGGTCCACGCGGCGGGCTCTGGTCCATGCCTGAGACCTTCCTGAGCTGCTGTGTGCAAGTGTGCCCACGACCTGGCCGGCCGGGGTGGGGACTCATGGTGAGCACCCTCTCGTGGGTGGGGCCGCTCTGTCTCTTTCTGTTTTTCTTGCTCAGGGAGGAAAGAAAAGAAAGAAAATGTAAAGCAACAAAACAAAATAGAAACAGAGGGACGTGGGACCAGCAGTTGGCGTAATGGCTACATCACTGGACTCTTATGTAGTTGACTGCGGTTCCAATCCCGGACCCGGTGGCTTGAACTCATGCCGGGCGCGTGTGCGTGTGTGCCCTAGATCCTGAGAGGAGAATGGAGGAGAAGGGATTGCAGCGTGGCCATCCCCCCAGGGGGTGGTTTCTCGCTCTCTGTCTCTCTGTCTCTCTCTGTCTTTCTGGGAGCGCACGTGCCCTATAGCAAAACTTCTCAAAAAATAAAACAGACATGTGGATCCCTGACTTCCGATACCTGGCTCTAATCCCTCCTGGGACCAACCGTTGTTGCTCTGGGCTCGTCGATGCCCTGGGGTTGGGCGTCGGCTCTTTCTCACCCTTTGGCGTCTGCCTGTGCTCAGGACTGAGGGTCGGCTTCCCCTTTTTTGCATCCCCAGGGCTGGCAGCACTCAGGACACTGGACGAGTTATTTCTTCCTTTCTCCGTGGAGCCAACTGAAGAAGCTAGCTCGTGTTTCTCGGAGTCAGGCTTCTTTCTCTTTGCTTTGCTCTAAGTCAGAGGTCCCAGACTTCTGCACACCAGGGACCAGTTGCATGGAAGACAATTTTTCTAGGGACCAAGAGAAGGAGGCGGTTTTGGGGTGATTCTGGAACATTGTGCTCAGTGTGCACTTGATTTCTATTAGCACTGCACTGTCTGTGTGACGGAGCAATGGCGGCCTCCTGGTGCAGACTCTGTGGGACCCTGCGTGATGGAGCAATGGCAGCCTCCCGGTGCAGACTCTGTGGGACCCTGGTGACGGAGCAATGACAGTCTCCTGGTGCAGACTCTGTGGGACCCTGCGTGATGGAGCAATGGCAGCCTCCCGGTGCAGACTCTGTGGGACCCTGGTGACGGAGTGATGTCAGCCTCCCAGTGCACACTCTGTGGGACCCTGGTGACAGAGCAATGGCAGCCTCCTGGTGCAGACTCCGTGGGAGCCCTGAGCTCGTTTCTGGTCGCTAGACGGTCCTGGCGTGGAGTGGTGGGGGACAGTGACTCCCGGGTGCGTTGCTATGTCCCATCTCTGAAATCTCGCTTTGGTTGCTGTCACTGCAGACGACCCTGTGGCACAAAGACAGGGTGTTGGAGTGGAGCGGCTTCTCCGTGCTTTGGTGACCGTCTCAGGGTATTCTGGGAGCCCTGAGCTCGTTTCTGGTCGCTAGACGGTCCTGGCGTGGAGTGGTGGGGGACAGTGACTCCCGGGTGCGTTGCTATGTCCCATCTCTGAAATCTCGCTTTGGTTGCTGTCACTGCAGACGACCCTGTGGCACAAAGACAGGGTGTTGGAGTGGAGCGGCTTCTCCGTGCTTTGGTGACCGTCTCAGGGTATTCTGTCTTGGCTTTAATTCAGAACATAAAGAGATTGGAAGTTGTCTCAAACATTCCTTTTTTTTTTTTTTTTATGTATTTTTGCCTTTGTTTTTGCTATAGGGCGCAAGTGCTTGCCAGAGAGATAGAGAGATAGAAAGTGAGAAATCACCCCCCCAGGAGGATGGCCACACCGCAGTCCCTTCTTTTCCATTCTCCTCCTGGGAACTTGGGCACGCACGTACACATACTAGCGTGATTTTTCAAGCCACTGGGTCCAGGACTCGAACCACAGCCAGCCACGTGGGAGTGCAGTGACGTGACTGCTGTACCATCTGCTGGCCCAGTCTCAGACATGCTTTTAAGGCCACTGTCATTTGCCATCTCTGGCAGTTGATTGCTAGCCGGGACAGAGTCGGTTCACCTGGCTTATTCACGAAAAGGCTGTATTCCTTCCCAGTTTGGGAATTTTTGTGGTTGAGGAGCAATGCTCAAGCGCGCGCTCTCTCTCTCTTTTTATTTTAGATGTTTGCCAAAGGGCATGTGCAGAGATAGAGAGAGGGGGAAAGTGAGCTAGCACCCCCGAGGGAGATGGCCACATTGCAAACTCTCCTGTCGGGATTTTGGGCATGCACGCACATGCGCATGGTGTGATTTTCAGGCTGCTAGGTCTGAGACTAGTGGACCACACAGTCAGCCACGAAGGATTCAGCGCCTTAACCCCCACACCACCTGCGGGCCTAAAGCTCAAAGTCTTCTGAAAGCTGAGATGCACGATCATGCACCAGCTGGGACAGGAAGGCCTGGCTCGATCTCTTTCAAGGTCTCCACTAATGTCTGAAACCTTCAAAAATCCCAGTGTTCCCTCGTCACCACAATTCCAGTTTGGCTTTGAATGCAGCCACTAGAACAGTCGTCAGATAAAGTGACAGATCAAGTTCATTGAGCAGGTCACATATGTCACACAGGTGAGCAAGTTTTGCGACCCATTCTGTGTCACTGAAATGTGCTGCTGGTGGTGACTGCTCTTCTGAAAGAAGTCTCTGCAGAGATTCTCCTGGCCTGCCGTTAGAAAGCCATCTCACCCGTGCGTAGAGGTGAGTGCTTGGCGTCCGTGCCCTCACAGAGCTGCGTGAACAGACGTGAGCCAAAGTCACGTGCTTTAATGTGGTTGGTAATTTTCATCACATCCTGCAAAATGTTGTTAAGCTCAGGTGACATTATTCAGCCAGCATTTCTGTATGGACGACACAGTGCACATTCAGGAGTGACCTCTTTGACTCACGTAATGAAACCAGATGGCAGCCACTCTGCATATACCCACACAAAGTGACCAGGTCAGTTGTCCTGCTACGCAGTCTTTCGAAGACCTGGCTGTTGACAGTTCCGTCGCTGTGGCGTTAGCTGCCAACAAAAGTACACACCTTATCCTGCTGCAGCTCCTCCTGGAAATACATCACACAGAAACAAGCATTGTTGCCTGGTTGTCAGCTCGGTAGGCGCTCAACCTGGACCGCATACCAAATGACTCATTAATCCTCCCCAACAGCTCGGCCTCAGGATCCCTGCTATCTCATCTGTTCGTCTAGTTATGGTGCTCGCTGAAAGGGGAACACGTGCCACATTTTAATTGTAGCTTCTTCGAAAAGTTCACGACAGGGCCAGCAGACGGCACAGAGGTTAAGACCACTGGATCCCACATGGCCACTGTGACACATGTGCATGTGTGCCCAGCATCCCGAGAGGAGAACACAGGAGAAGGGAACCCATAATTTGAGTAGGACTCTTGACATTTTCTCTTAGATGCAGCTCATTTTTTGTTTGATGGTTTTAGAGTCTTCTGCTGTTGCAACATTGGGTCTTTCCCCCTTTTCAAAGAAGCTCTCCGGGGACATATTTTACTCACTTTGGCTAGGGTTAGCTGTGGAGTTATCAAAACTGTGACTGAGACAAATACGCAGTGTGAGAAAGAGGCATGGACAGAAATGAGAAATGAAACCATGGGCCGGCTGTGCACAGACTAAAATAAGCATTGAATTTTGACTTAAAACCTGCCACCAGATGCAGCTTAATTGTCACTTGCCATTCACTGATAGGGTCTGATGTGAGTCTGTAAGCAATTGAGGTATTAGGGTCTCTGTGCAGGCAAACCTCTCTGCTAATGTTCATCAGTATTTGCAGTCGCTCCCCAGTGCTAGCATCACTGCCTCAGTTCCACCTCCGATCATCACGCATCGCACCTAGATCCTTCCTATGTACGATTTACGGGAGGGCTTGTGCTCCTATGAGAATCTGATGCCACCACGGATCTGACAGGAGGTGGTACTGGGGTGGTAATGTGGGCGATGGGGAGTGGCTGTAAATACAGGTGAAGTTTTGCTTGCTTGCCCACTTTAACCTCTTGCTGGATGGCTGGGTTCCTGATAGGCCATGGACTTGTACCAATCCATGGCCCAGGGGCTGAGGACCCATACTCTAAGTGACACTTGAAAGTGACCCTTGAAAATGACACTTTCAATGCAAATAAAATACAATGGGTTCCTCAGAGCTCTAACATACCATAAAGATTTTTCAATTTGGGGCAGGCTCAGAGGCAGACGTGTGAAGGCAGTCGGGTCCCCCATGGCCTACTGTGCAATTTGAGTCCTGGACCCAGTGGCTTGAGAAACATGCTGGACCTGTGTGTGTCATGCCCGGAATCCTGAATGGAGGGAGAAATGGAGAAGGGATTGTGGCAATGACTGGCCCCATGGTGGGTAGGAAGTGCTTTCTCCTCTCCTAACCCCTCCCCGGCAAGCACAAACGCTGTCTTGCAAATTTAAAAAATATATAAAATAAAATAAAATCAAGTCTTAGTTTTTCTATAGTAACAGGAATTATTTATGTTGACTCCCAAAAGAAGAAGTGGTACTTTATCCTCCCACTCCTTTTCCATCTGTGTGAGATGCGCATTAGGGATGTCCTTCACGCCAAACCCGGCACAGAGCCAGGCTTTTTGCAAAGTAATTCATTAGCCTGGAAATAGCAAGTGACCAGAGGTAATTGATCTTTCTCAATTTGCTCTCAGAGGAGGTCGCTTCTACTTCTCTGCCCATGGTCCTTTCCATTTGGTGTATGTATTTTTCCAGAAAATTCTTATCTTTGTTTCTTTTCAGCAAATTATAAAATATTCAGACTATTTTAATCCAAACGTGGCCCCTCTCGGTCTTCATTGCTATCTTCCTATTACAATTAAATACAGGAACGCGGCAACCCCGGTGACTTCTGCCTGGCCCTGGCAGTCGGCCTTCTGTCCCGCCTTCCTTATTCCTGCTTCCCCTCCTCCACTGAGATTTTAATTTTGTTAAAACGTTTTGACTGCAGCTGTGGCTCGAGCTCAGCAAGCTGGAGAAACACAATGCAGTTTAGTATTCCGGCCCACGGCTCAGACGGGTCCACCTCGGGTCACTTGGAGCAGAGCTGTTGAGACTGCTTTATGTGACAGTGATTGGCAGCCCCCTGCTGCTGGAAAACAGCCCGCGTCAAAACTGCCTGCGCTCTGAGCAGCCGCTCCGCCTCCACCGCCAGACCACGCACCGGAGCCTCTTCCACAGCCACTGTGGTCATCAGGTGCCACGGAACACAGAAGCCAGCCCCTGGTTCTCTGTGCTGGCCGGAGAAGGCAGATCCGCGCAGGAATCCGCCCACCCACCCATTCCACTGTATGAAAGTGGGCCTGTCTCGGGATGGGCACGGCACAAAGACGATGACAGAGTGAGCGACACAGACACCCCTGTCACCTGTTGGAAAAGGCACTTCAAAAAAATATATCGACCGTTAGTCTGGAAACCAAAGAAGACAGCACCTAGTGCTAACAGGGAGAGCAGCGGCGAGTTCAAGGGGCTCCCGGGGAAGCGCGGCTTGAAGTGCGTTTATTTATCTATTTTTGCTATAGGGTGGGGGTACTTGCCGGAAAGACAGAGACGGAGAGAGGGGGGGAGATGGCTGCGCTGCAACCCCTTCTCCATTCTCCCCTGGGATTTAGGGCGTGCACACACGTCCAGTGTGAGTTTCAAGTGGCCAGGTCCAGGACTCTAACTGCACAGTCAGCCATGCGGGAACCCAGTGCCTTAACCACTATGCCATCTGCTGGCTCCTGCATTTTTTTAAACAGCTATTTATTTATTTATTCATTGAGATTTTCAAGCCACTGGATCTAGTACTCCAACCGCAGTCAGCCATGTCAGATTCCAGCTCCTTCACCACCACGCCACCTGCCAACCCGGCCTCTGCATTTTTTTTTAAAAGAATTATTTATTTAATTTTATTTATTCACTCATTTATTTTAATTTGACCAGAGAGAGAGAGAGAAAGAAAGTGAGAAAGCAAGCCACCAGGTCTGGGACTAGAACCATGGTTGGCCATGTGGGAGTGTCCAGCGCCTTAACCACCACACCACCTGCCAACCCGGCCTCTGCATTTTAAATACTAGGTTTTGCATGCTCTTCTTCTAGAACGCCTAGGTGACGTACGCTGTGGGTGTGCGTGGAGGTCTCCATCTTGTTCTCCAGGGCTCCCACTTCATCACACACTCGCTCTCTTCCTCCCCCTGTGCTGGTTAACCCCTCAAACCACTTTCAACTCCCAACTTCTCTCGCTCTTCCTGGGTAACCTGTGTAGCCTGTGACGAGATTTTAGTTCAGGGGCCACACTTTCTACCCCAGATGTTTTCTATCCTTCCAAGTCATTGTTTTACTAATCAGTCCAGCCCTTGGGGAGACCTTTACTTTGTTTCTTAGTTTTTCTTTTATGTCTTTAATTATGTATTTATTTTCCTTATTTCGGTCTCTAGCCAAAACAGCATTTACTGAGGCTCTTGGGAATCTTCTCCTGCCGGTCCTGTGTCTGCTGGCCTGCTGAGTGAGCTTCGTGTGTGAGTGCGTGCATGTGTGGTATGTTGTGTGTGCATGTGTGTGTGGCATGTGCATGTGTGTGGTGTGTGTGCATGGGTATGTGTGGTGCGTGTGTGCATGTAGGTGATATGTGTGTGTGGTATGTGTGTGAGGTGTGTGTGTATGTGTGTGTGTATTGTTTGTGGGGACTATGAGGCCTGGTTTCGGGTCAGTCCCTCCAAAAAGGCTCTGCCTTACTTAGCATCCTGTGGTGTGTGTGTGTGTGTGTGTGGTGTGTGTGGTATATGTGTGTGGTATGTGGTGTGTGGTGTGTGTGTGTGCATGTGTGCATGTGGTATGTGTGTGCTGTGTGTATGAGGTGTGTGTGTGGTATATGTGTGGTGTGTGTGTTTGTGTGTGCATGTGTGTATGTGGTGTGTGTGGGCCGTGTGTGTGGATACTGGTTTCTCAGTTTGGGCACTCCTAGACACGTCAGTACTATACGTTCTTTTTTATTTTTTTTAGTTTATTCATTTATTTTTTGAGAGACAGAAAGAGGGACAGGCAGGCACCCCCAATGATCTCGTGTGTGTGTGTGTGTGTGTGTGCATGTGTGTATGTGGTGTGTGTGTGGGATCGCACGTCATACTGGTTTCTCAGTTTGGGCACTCCTAGACACGTCAGTACTATACGTTCTTTTTTATTTTTTTTAGTTTATTCATTTATTTTTTGAGAGACAGAAAGAGGGACAGGCAGGCACCCCCAATGATCTCCGTCTAGTCTTGGTCACAAGCTCCCCTCCTCCGCAGGGTGCCAGGCAAGTCCTGGGACAGGATCTCAGAACCTCCCCACACAGGTCCAGTGGCATCGCTGCTGCCCTGTCCCCTGGCCCAGCGTCAGTTCTGACCTCCGGCCCACGTGAAGACAGGCCTACTGACCTGGGTGCGCTGGGGAAGGTGCAACACCAGCTCCGTGGAGCCCAGGCCTGGTCTGTAGCAGCTCCAAGCTCTGCTGCAAACACCCGCATCATCGCGAGTCCCTGCTGCCACCGTGGAGTCCCCGAGAGGGGAGACGGGATGGGTACAGCTCCCTCCTGCAGGCCACCCAGCCAGCCCAGCGCTACTTTGGGCTTGTAATGACAATTTCTCAGGGAAAACCTGGGCCAGGCACAAAAACCCAAACCAGCAGATCTGCCACGTGTCTAACGAGCACGTTGGTCCGGTTCAGTCTTCTTCTACGGGTGTGAGTTTCTGAGTCCCAGATTTAGTGGGGGATCAGGACCAGCCCTGCACACATGGGCTTTGGGGGCTCTGTCACCTGTGCCCTGGGGCCATTCAGGACAGCCCTTTGCCAATGAGGCCAGGACACCACCTGCTGACCCAGTTTCTTCTGGCGTTGACTCCTTGGGATTTCGGGTCCTCGACCGTGGACTTGTCCCTCCGGTAAAGGGGTGTCCGTGGTGTGCTGTGCTGCTTTTCTGCATGTGTGAGGTAAAGAAACGGCTTCCGGTCAGCCATGTGCCGGGCTGGAGGGGGAGCAATGGCCGCTGGGCTTTTCTGTTTGCTCCCAGCTCTTTCTTCCAAGCCCTAGAACTGCATATTAGACACCCGGGGACATTCCGCACGCAACACACAACCATCCCAAACCCCCGTTTTCCTTGAACTTGTCGCCTTCACATTCTGTGTCTCAGTTAACGCTGTGACCATCCGGTCGGCCTTCAGAGCGAAGCCGCGTTTGCATGCGTGGTCGCTGTCCTGCACCGCCAGCGCGCCTTCCCCCAGGTTCTGCTCCTTCCACGCCAGTAGGAGTCGCCACGGTTTCCCACTGGCATGGTCATCATGGCTTCCTCACTCAGCTCCCCGCCTGCTCTGTCTTCCTGTTCCTATCATGCACCTGTGGTCCCGGACTCACCTTTCTGAGGTTCGAATCTGCACACATCGTTTCCTTCCATAGAAAACCAAGACCGGACGGAGATCGTGGTGCCTGCCTGTTCCTCTTTCTGTCTCTCAAAAAATAAACAAACAAACTAAAAAAATAAATGATGCTGTCTGCATAACTAAAATCCAAGCTCTTTATGTGTCACTAGAGACTCTCATTTTTATTTTAATTTTGCTAAAGGGAGTGTGCACTCGCTAGAGTGAGACAAAGAGAGAGAAGGCAAGTGGAAAGCACCCCCTGGGGGATGGCCATGCTGCACTCCATTCTCTGTTCTCTCGGGATTTGGGGCATGCATGCACGCGCGCCTGGCGTGGGTCTGGATTTGAGCTGCACAGTTGGCTGCGTGGGTTCCAGCCACCACAACCACCATATTCCTGCCTGGCTCTTGGCTCTCCATATGGATAAGGTGCCTGTGCCCCACTTTCCCACAGCTTGTTAGCTGTCCTCGCCGTCTGCATGCACCGTCGCCCTCACAGAAGTACTGTACTCCCACGACTTTGCTCAAGCCGCTCTCCTGCCCTGCAAGGGTCTTTGTCTTCCTTTGTGTGCCAAGGTCTAGCGCTCATGGGCTGATGACAGACTCAGCAGCCAGAATTTATCAGTCCCGTCTCTGGTCGAACCTGAATGCACAAAGGTCCTCATGACGTGCCCTGCAGTGACAGCAAGGTCACTCTGACGGCTATCATGCCACTGTCCAGCAGTGGGAGATTCACACGTGGTTGTAAGCCGAGTTGTTACCGTATGGTGTCACAGAAAGAACTCCGAAACGTGGAGTCCGTGGCTACTTATTACAGACAAATCTAAAGGGTCTAAAGTAATAGAAAAAAAAAAGTGTGGGCAAGCATCTGTTATCTGAAATGCTTGATACCAGAAGGGTTTGGGGTTTCTTTTTTGGGGGTGGGGAGGAGGTAAAATGTTTGCATTTACATGAGATATCTTGAGGTTGAGAGGCGAGTCTGAATCGGAGGTTAATTAAGTCTCATGTGCACCTTACGCAACCTGAGGGCAACCTCATACAGTGTTTTGGGTCGCAGTGCTTCAAAGCTGACTCATCATATGAGGCCACATGTGGAATTTCCCATTCGTGACTGGTGACGTCATGGTGGTGTCTAGAAGTTTTGGATTTTTGATTTTTGGATTAGGGATGCTTAGCCTGTGCATTACAGGTACGTATGAGGGAACTTCAAAACGTTTGCAGAAAGGGACCAGCAGTTAGCGTAACGGCTATGTCACTGGACTCCCACGTAGTCGACTGTGGTTCGAGTCCCGGACCCGGTGACTTAAACTCATGCCAGGCGCATGTGTGTGCGTGCCCAAGATCCGGAGAGGAGAATGGAGGAGAAGGGATTGCGGTGTGGCCATCCCCCCTGGGGGGTGATTTCTTGCTTTCTGTATCTCTGTCTCTCTCTGTCTGGCGAGCGCACGCGCCCTATAGCAAAAACCTCTCAAAAAACAAAAAAAGTTTGCAGAAATATGGGCCTGTGAGTTGATTTCAGTGCAAAAAATGGGTTTTCTTTTGTTTTCTTTCTTTATTTTTTTGGAGAGATTTTTGCTATAGGGTGCAAGCGCTCGCCAGAAAGACAGAGAGAGACATAGAGACAGAAAGCGAGAAATCACCCCACCATAGT
>NW_006159512.1:10446880-10463960 GCF_000334495.1 Tupaia belangeri chinensis
ATAGTGGGTGGCCACACTGCAATCCCTTCTCCTCCATTCTCCTCTTGGGATCTTGGACACGCATGCACACACGCCCGGTGTGAGTTTAAGCCACCGGGTCCAGGACTCGAACCGCAGTCGATGACATGGGAGTCCAGTGACATAGCCATTACGCCAGCTGCTAGTCCCAGTGCAAAAAAATGTTGAAATCCATGCACAATTTTTTCCATAATATATATATATAGCTTCCATGAACTTTCTGAAGACCCCCTCCATGCATCTAATTTCTAAATATTCCAAAAGATTAGGCATTTTTTAAAAAAAAGTTATGCGTATTTGGCCACTTGTTAAGAAAGTCTGAGCAAGTACAATAAAAATGCTAGGACAGGACCAGCAGGTGGTATGGGGTTAAGGGGCTAGACTTGCATATGGCCAACTGCTGCTGGCGTCCCTGGCGTGGCCGCCTGCTTTCTCACTCACCCCTTCCCCGTCTCTCTCTGGTGAGCACATGTCTGTTACAGCAAAATAAATAAATAATCATGACGAGGAAAACAAAATACTTATTTGTAAATGCTAGAATCAGGGCCAGCCAGCAGCAGAGTGGTTAAGGCAGCTGAATCCCACAAGGCCGGCAGCGTAGTTGGGATCCTGGGCCTGGCAGCCTTGGAAAGCTGGGTGCACGTGCGTGCCCAAATCCCAAGAGGAGAATGGAGAAGAAGGCATGGCAGGCGGCGGGTGCTTGCTCATTTTCCCTCTCTGTCTCTCCAGGGAGCACACCTGCCCTGAAGCAAATTAAAACAAAACAAAAATGCTAGGGTCAATTTTTAATCCCCCTGTATCCAGCCCCTAGTAAGTTCTCTCTTTAAACCATTAGACACCATTTTGCACAAGTGGTTGGGGAGGGCCACCTGCTGTAACTCTCACAAGTGACGTTCCAGACATGGAGGGCAATGGTTAGCGATGGTAGGTGCTGGTCGGCCCGGCCGTGGGTACTAATTCTAGACCTTGAATGGCGAGACTTATTCAACACTGAGAGTACGAAAAGGGGCATTTAAATATAAAATCAATTGAACCAGCAGGTCGTATGCTGATTAAGGTGCTGGATTCTTACGTGGCGCACTATGTGGTTCAAGTCCTGGACCTGGCTGCTTGAAAACCATGCTGGGCACGTGTAAGTGCATGCCTCAAATCCCAGGAGTGGAGGAGAAGGGATTGTGGCATGGCCAGACACTCAGGGAGTGATTTCTCACTTTCTGTCTGTCTCTCCCTTTCTCTCCAGCGAGTGTATGTGTCCTATGGCAAAAACCTAAAAAATATACATATATAAAATTAATAACAAGTCCGCCTTTTCTTACTATAAGAAGCTAGTAGTTTTATAATTCTACCAATGGGAATGAGTGAGCAAGATTTCGATGATCTGCTTGTTGTATAATAGACAAGAGGATTTAAATTATTCCAGGAGAACTCTACCTTCAAAGAATACTTCACGATAACACGTCTTAAATTCAAAGATACGCTCGTGCTTTTTCTACTTTGTAAGAAGTGACGGAAAAATAAAACAAACCCAATCCGAACCAATTAGTGGAGTCTAATTTTAATAAAACTTCTTTTTCTTTTATCTCGCTTTTGCTCTTTATTGTGTTGTCTGATTATTCAACAGAAGGTAATTTTTCAGAACTGAGCTTCGCAAAATATCACTCCGGGTTTGTTTTATTTTTTTTTTCTCTGTTTAGATCAAATAAAGTCTCAGTTCAATATCCTGCTAGAGCTTTGTAGATATTGGTTTTTTTCCTTTCGGTTTATCAGATGACAAATGCCTCTGATACAAGACTTTCTGCCACACAGAGATCACTACGTGAGGTCCTAGGAGAGACTTCAAGACAGGCAACAAAAAAAGTTGAGGCCAACTCTGTGGCCTGGCAGTGAAGGGACTCGGATCCACAAGGCCAACCGTGGGTCAAGTCCAGTCCTGGTGGCTTGGAAAACATGCCGGTCTGTGTGTGTGAATGCCCCAAATCCTGCCAGGATGGGGCATGAAGGAGAAGGGATTATGGGTGACCACCTTCCGTTGTGGGATACTTTCTCCCTCGCCCTCTCTCCATCCTCTGTCTCTTTCTGGAGTGTGCATGTAACCTCAGGCAAATTAAAAACAAACAAACAAACAAAACAAAAACAGGCTGAAATGTTCGCGTAAAGAATAGGTGAAAATCAGGGTGGGAGTAAATAGTAGAAGATTAGCAGAGAGGCCAGCCCTGAAGTGCAGTGTGCCAGGAGCCGGCTCCCATGTGGCCCGCAGCTCGAATCCCAGCCTGGTAGCTTGGAAAGTGCTCCAGGGACCTGCGTGTGTAGGCCAAAATCCTGATGAGAAGGAGAAATGGACAAAAAGGGATTGTGGGGTGACCACCCCCTGGGCGGTTTTTCTCTCTCTTTCTCTCTTGCATGCTTGCATGTGTGTGCACCCTCTGGCAAATTAAAGGGAAAACATGATTAGCAGAGAAAACAGAGAGCAAAACAGTCTTCAGCGTCAGGCACACCCTCGTCATTAAGTCATTAAGGAGGTGTGTGGAGAGCGCAGGCTCCTCTGGGTCAGACCCAGAGAAGGCACGGAAGGAGGCCTGGCTTCCATCAAATCTGGACTGGTGGCATCTCGGGAAGACTCGGAAGTGTCCAGTGCAATCCGTGACTGAGCGCCGATGAGCTCGCACGTGTGCAGAGCAGCCGGCTGCCGTGCTCGGAGCAGGGTGGGCATGGCATGGCAAGGGAGGACACGGGAGTCGCAGTTCCAAACTGTGGCAGGAGGTGGCAAGCAGCAAGCTGACTCTGAGGTCCCAGGGGAGCTAGGAGGCACGGAGAGCTGCACCCACACTGAGCTCTCCGGGATGGAAGGCTGGTCGACCTCGTGAGAAATCAAGCCGTTAGCAAGCGCTTATGGTCACGGTTCTTCCACTGGCCCCGGGACCTTGGGGCTGCAGCCCAAGAGTACAAGGCACACCCGAGCTAACACAATAGAAGCCGCTGACTCCTAACACCACGTGTATGCAGCTGGATCCCTCATCCCAGGGCTTTGCCACTTAGCGGGCCTGGCCTCGTAGTCAGGGACTCCTTTAGCTGCACCTTGACTAGCTCAGCTAAACAGGGAAAGATTTCTGTCTTCGGTTTTTAATTTGCCAAGGGGTGCGTGCCCTTGCCTGAGAAAGAGAGACAGAGAGAAGGAGAGAGAGAGAGAGAGAGCACCCTTCATCTGGTGGTTATGCTGCGATCCGTCCTACCCCATTTCTTCCTCCTTGAGGGATTTCGGGCATGCACATGTGCCCACTGTGTTTTTCCAGCTGCTGGGTCTGGGACTTGAACCACAGGTCGGCCATGGGGATCCCGCCTCCCCAGCAACCACACCACCAGCTGGCCTCAAACAGAAAGATGTGATGGCTCCCACAGCCAGGAGGGCGGGGACTCCTGGGAGAGGCCCGAGAGGGGCTGGGTGGCATCCATGTGGCCTCGTCATCGCTCCTCTGCTCTATTGTGGCTTTCATTTTGGCTTTGCCCTCCCAGGCCAGGTGACTTCATGAAATGGAACCATGGTTAGGAGCAGTTTCCGGGCTCACAACTCCCAGCTTCCTTTTTATTCCCGCAGAGGCCATGTGTGCTCACCAGAGAGAGAGACAGAGACAGAGAGACAGGGAGAGGAGAGGGAGAAAATGTGTGCTCACCAGAGAGAGAGAGAGACAGAGAGACAGAGAGAGGAGAGGGAGAAAGCGTTCCCCGTGGAGTGTGGACACTCAGCATTCCCTTCTCCAGCTCCGTCAGGGAGGGGTTTGGGGCACGCCTGCACACACACCTGGTGTGTTTTTCAAGGCTCAGGGGCTGAGATTCGAGGCCAGCTGTGTGGGATCTGGCTCCCTGAAGCACTAGGCCTCGGGACGGGGCCTAGTTCTTAATTAGCAAGACCAGGGCTCTTCCTGTGGGTCACAGGGACAGGTCCTAAGTGGCCCCGGGTCAGTCACAGAGGTAAGATGTTGGTCCCTGAGGCCTCGTCCAAGTTTAACTTGCATGGATACAACTCTGAGACCGAACGGAATGAGGGACAAGCGAGAGATGAGAGACGAGAGACCATCCATCTGCCTGGGCGGTGCTACCAGCCACGGAGGCCGCGGAGCTGGGGAAGTGTGAGCCCTGAGGGCTGGGGCTGCCTTCAAACGGAGAGCTGCACCCACACTGAGCTCTCCGGGGATGGAAGGCTGGTCGACCTCGTGAGAAATCAAGCCGTTAGCAAGCGCTTATGGTCACGGTTCTTCCACTGGCCCCGGGACCTTGGGGCTGCAGCCCAAGAGTACAAGGCACACCCGAGCTAACACAATAGAAGCCGCTGACTCCTAACACCACGTGTATGCAGCTGGATCCCTCATCCCAGGGCTTTGCCACTTAGCGGGCCTGGCCTCGTAGTCAGGGACTCCTTTAGCTGCACCTTGACTAGCTCAGCTAAACAGGGAAAGATTTCTGTCTTCGGTTTTTAATTTGCCAAGGGGTGCGTGCCCTTGCCTGAGAAAGAGAGACAGAGAGAAGGAGAGAGAGAGAGAGAGAGCACCCTTCATCTGGTGGTTATGCTGCGATCCGTCCTACCCCATTTCTTCCTCCTTGAGGGATTTCGGGCATGCACATGTGCCCACTGTGTTTTTCCAGCTGCTGGGTCTGGGACTTGAACCACAGGTCGGCCATGGGGATCCCGCCTCCCCAGCAACCACACCACCAGCTGGCCTCAAACAGAAAGATGTGATGGCTCCCACAGCCAGGAGGGCGGGGACTCCTGGGAGAGGCCCGAGAGGGGCTGGGTGGCATCCATGTGGCCTCGTCATCGCTCCTCTGCTCTATTGTGGCTTTCATTTTGGCTTTGCCCTCCCAGGCCAGGTGACTTCATGAAATGGAACCATGGTTAGGAGCAGTTTCCGGGCTCACAACTCCCAGCTTCCTTTTTATTCCCGCAGAGGCCATGTGTGCTCACCAGAGAGAGAGACAGAGACAGAGAGACAGGGAGAGGAGAGGGAGAAAATGTGTGCTCACCAGAGAGAGAGAGAGAGAGAGCGAGACAGAGAGAGGAGAGGGAGAAAATGTGTGCTCACCAGAGAGAGAGAGAGAGAGCGAGACAGAGAGAGAGGAGAGGGAGAAAGCGTTCCCCGTGGAGTGTGGACACTCAGCATTCCCTTCTCCAGCTCCGTCAGGGAGGGGTTTGGGGCACGCCTGCACACACACCTGGTGTGTTTTTCAAGGCTCAGGGGCTGAGATTCGAGGCCAGCTGTGTGGGATCTGGCTCCCTGAAGCACTAGGCCTCGGGACGGGGCCTAGTTCTTAATTAGCAAGACCAGGGCTCTTCCTGTGGGTCACAGGGACAGGTCCTAAGTGGCCCCGGGTCAGTCACAGAGGTAAGATGTTGGTCCCTGAGGCCTCGTCCAAGTTTAACTTGCATGGATACAACTCTGAGACCGAACGGAATGAGGGACAAGCGAGAGATGAGAGACGAGAGACCATCCATCTGCCTGGGCGGTGCTGCCAGCCACAGAGGCCGCGGAGCTGGGGAAGTGTGAGCTGGGGCTGGGGCTGCCCTCTCAGGTCAGTCTCAGCTCCGAGCTGGCCCACCGGCTGTCCCTTCCAGCTGTCCCTTCCTACCAAGCACCTGCACAAGGGCCCAGAGCCCTCCCCACAGCACGGCCCCTGAACGCAGGCCGGCCACGTCTCCTGCTCTCGGCCATTTGTCTTCGGCCTGGGGAAGAGTGCCACGTCATGACCTTTATGAAGAAAAATCAGGATGGCGTTCTGGGCGCTTAAAGGGTTGTCAAGGCCAATTTCATGTGTAAATGAATTTCTCCCACAAGCTGCCGTTAAATCTCAAAAACCCTAGAGGATTACCCTGAACTCTATTAAGACGGGCCTAGGGTGGGCCTGGGGGCTGTCCCTCGGCCAGTCACTGACACTCAGGAGTGGGGTCCTCTAGGGAGGCAGCGACTCAGTCTGGACTTTGTGGAAGGAGCTGGTGGAGGTGACGGTTCCCCCAAACAGGAGAGCTCATCTCCTGGGAGAACGGGGAGCCAGGCCAGGGTAGCGACCCACTGCACTGGCCCCACTAGGGGGCCCGAGGTGGCCCCATAATATCAGTCTGTAAAAGCCCTCCTCCGTTCTGACATCTTGGGGTTCACTCCCCTTCCCTGTCCCTTCCTGGTCCCCTGGGGAGCCACGGCCACGTCTGTCATTGTCTGATGCTCATTCCCTTTAATCCCAACTATGGTAGCCGGCCGGTGTGGGCCCAGGGCCTCCTCCATGTGCTCACACTCCAGCCGTCAGTGGGCTTCAGAGATTCACCGGCCGCGGGTCCCCTCTCGGGTGAAATGGGACCAGTGCTCCTTAGGGAGCAAAATGGCCTGAACCCAGGCTGCGCCCCTCGCCCCTGCCCAGACAGCACCCCTGCCTCTCGCCCCTGCCCAGACAGCCCCCCTGCCTCAAGCTCGCAGCCTCCTCTGGGCCGGTCAGTGTGTTTCTTCAGTTGCTCGTTTTTTTCTTTAAAGAGGTTTTGCCTTAGGGCACGTGCAGGAGCTGCCGCAGAGAGAGACACTAAGGGGGAAGTGAGAACTCACTCCCCAGGGGAGATGGTCACGCCGCCATCCCTTCTCCTCCGTTCTTCAGGGATCGTGGGCACGCACGCACCTGCACATGCCCGGCGTGATTTTTCTTTTTAACTTTCCTTTTTTTTTTTGAGAGAAGTTTTTGCTATAGGGTACATGCCCTTGCCAGACAGACAGAGAGACAGAGAGCAAGAAATCACCTCCCCAGGGGGAATGGCCATACCGCAATCCTGTCTCCTTCATTCTCCTCTCAGGATCTTGGGCATGCACACAGACACTCAGCTTGAGTTTCAAGTTGCTGGGTCCAGGACTCCAACTGTGGTCAACTGCATGGGAGTCCAGTGACATAACTGTTTCACCATCTGCTAGTCCCCTGCTGTGATTTTTTTAAGCCACCAGGTCCAGGTGGAAACTGCAGTTGGCCACGTGGGAGTTCAGCAGCATAACCACTGTGCTGCCTATTGGCCCCGTGCTTTCGTGATTTAACTACGTGGACAGGCCACTGCTCCACGTCAGTCTCTCTCTCTTTTTATTTTATTTTATTTTTTTACTTTTTGCTTTAGGGCATATGTGTTCCACAGAAAGAGAGAAGGAAAGCGAGAAATCACCCCCCCAGAGGGGCGGCCATGCTATAATCTCTTCTCCTCTGTTTTGGGCATGCAAACAAACACACACACACTCACATGCTCAGCATGTTTTCCAAAGCTGCCAGGTCCAGGACTCGAACTGCACAGTCAGCCATGTGGGATCCAGCTGCCTTAACTACCACGCCACCTGCTGGTCCCTCCAGCTCAATCTATCAATGATCATCTGTATCCAGGTAAGATGACCAGATAAAATATTCGGGGCATCTTTACACTAAAATATGTATTTGTTGTTGGCTTGAATTTCTTTTTCTTCTTTTTCTTTTTTGGAGAGGTTTTTGCTATAGGGTGTGTGCGCTTGCAAGAAAGACAGAGACAGACAGAGAGACAGAAAACGAGAAATCACCCCCCAGGGTGGATGGCCACGCTGCAATCCCTTCTCCTCCATTCTCCTCTCGGGACCTTGGGGACGCGTGCACACGCGCCCGGCATGAGTTTAAGCCACTGGGTCCGGGACTCGAACTGCAGTTGGCAACATGAGAGTCCAGCAACATAGCCATTACACTAACAGCTGGTCCCCGTTCACTTGAATTTCTAATGTACCCAGGCAGCCTAGACTTTGATTTGCTAGAGCTGGGAAACCTACCAGGGCGGCTTCTGCAGGCGTGACCTCTGCGGGGCAATCTGTAGGGCAGTCTGCGGGGCAGTGACCTTCCCTAGCAGGTCACCTGCGCCTGAACTCACCAGAGCACAAGCCATGCCCTTGCTGACGCGGTCTCCGACTTCCACGCCCGCTGAATGAACATAACATTGGGGATGAGTGCTTTAAGTGGTATACCTCTTGGACACAGAAAGTAGTCCTTGGTTATATCTTATTTTTATTTAATTTTAATTTTTATTCTTTCTATGAGCAAGACAGAGACAGAAAGAGAGACAGAACCTCAGCAAGGTCCTAATGCCATGACCTAAACCCAACCTCAGTGAACCCTGGACCTCAGGCCTGAACACGCCTGGAACATAGATGGAGGTCACTGAACCCTAGCCTGGAGCTTTCCCATGTGGGCCACCTCGTTGGGGGACAGGTTTCGTAGCTGAGCGATGTCTGGCCCCTGCCTCCTGCATATAGCTATCACTAGCAGGTTATTAAAGTATAATTAATACTATTAGCAACTGACATTTACTCAGCAAAATAGACTTCATTGTATAAATCAAATCTAACCACCAGCCATGCGGCTGTAAGATCCCACCTAGCTAACGGTCAGTTCTATTGGATGGATCTCTGATCAAAATGACAAACACAAAATCTCTGGCTTCCTTTCAGCAAAAGTAGTTGCGACAGTGCTGTGATCCGGGCTGCTCAATACACTTAGACAGCTGGGCTGTGCTACTACACCCGGACAGGCGGGCCCGTTCCGACCACTGTGTCTGAAGTGGGTTGGTCGCTAATTGTGACGTCTGGTGGTGTGTACTTTTCAGTAGCTATCACACAACACCACACTGAATAACCTAATTCTTTTATTTGTCTTCTACTTTATTATAGGGCATGCATGCTTACCAGAGAGAGAGAGAAAGAGAGACAGAGAGAGGGAAAGTGAGACGTCACCTCTCAGTGGGGCTGACCATACCACAATCCCTTCCCTTCCATTCTCTTGGGGTTTCAGGCATGCACACACACCTGGCATGGTTTTCAAGCTCCAGGCCAGGCCTTGAACTACGCAGTCAGCCGTGTGGGATCCAGCTATCTTATCTCCATGCCACCAGCTGGTTGTAATTCTAGCAGCACATTAAATACATGCTGGGAAGCAACAAGACACACCACAACATGATAATACAGATCTGGCTTAATCGGGTATATTTACCCTGACTTTCGTTTACTCTGAACACTCCTATGGATGAATGATAAAGTACAATTTTTTTTTTTTTTTTAGTTTTTGCTATAGGGCACATGTGCTCACCATAAAGACAGAGAGAGGTAGAAAGTGAGAAATCACCCCCCCCCCCAGGAGGGATGGCCATGCTGCGCAATCCCTTCTCCTCCATTCTCCTCTCGGGATCTTGGGCACGCACGCACACGCGCCCGGTGTGAGTTTAGCCCTTCAGTCCGGGACTCGAACCACAGCTGGGAGTTCAGTGACATAGCCATTACGCCAACTGCTGGTCCCCCAATTTAAAGATGAAACCACGCGTGTGATTGTGAACGCTTCATACGGTGAATACTGACCAACTGTGGGAGGAGACAGAGATGAGAAAGGGATTCCCGAGACCCGCATGGACTGAGAGGGGCATCTCTACCCAGGAAAACGGGCCGCGAGTCCCAGCAGGCGTTACACGGGCAGGGCGTCAAGTAGGGAGTGGCTGTGTATACTCCACATACTGTTGGGTCATTTCAGATCGTTTCTTTGAGGGTGCGGTGCTACGGAGGGAGATGAAGAGAAGATGAAAGAACGCAAAGCACTGGGCCAGCGAGTGGCATGGGAACTGAGGTTCAAGTCTCAGCCCCCAGAGGCCGGAAACATCATACCAGGCCTGTGTGTGTGTGTGTGCCCCAAATCCCAGGGGAGCACGGGGGAGAAGGGACTGCAGCGCGGCCATTCCACCCGAGGACGGTCATCTCACCTTCCCTCTCTCTGACTCTTGGTCTCTCGCCAGCAAGAGTGTGGGTCCTATGGCAAAAATCTTAAAAGAAGAGAAAGAAAAAGAAAGCCCACAAGCAGAATTGTACTAGCACAATGCCTTCCCCAGAGGTAGAATCCAGCCCCTCGCCACCGTCAGAGCTGTCAGAGGACTGAGGGCCTATGCCTCCGGGGCTAAGTTTTCTACTTGAGAATCTTTGTCAATTTGATTTTATTTAAGTTCCACTGATGTTTTTTTAAAGAATTATTTTATTTAACTTTATTTATTATTTTCCAGTTTGATCAGAGAGGGAAAGTGAGAAAGCAAGCCGCCAGGTCCAGGACTTGAACCATGGTCGGCCATGTGGGAACCTAGTGCCTTTAACCAGCATGCTACCTGCTGGCCCCAACCCAAGTTCCACTAATGTTTAACCACTAGAAAAGTAGAACTTTTTCTGATTAATAATAGAAACAGAAAAAAACTTCATCTGTTATGGACTGCCTGTGTCTGTCAGCCTATGGTCTCCTCTATTGTTTATACTCCGGAACTCCCCCTTTGTCACTGGGGAATGTATTTGCTCTCTGGATTTATGTATTTATTTCCCAGAGGGCACCAGCACTCACCAGAGAGAGAGACATGGGGCGTGGTCACACTGCAGCCCCTCTCCTCCGCTTCCCTACCCTGTCATGAAGTGGGGCACACACTCACTCATCTGGTGTTTTCCAAGCCGTGGGTCTGGGATTTGAACTGCATGGTCACCCACGTAGGACCCAACTTCCCTAGTCACTAGACCAGCGGGCTGGCCCATCATTAGAAATTGTTCTAGAAGTGTCTCGGACCTTCTTTGGAATCGGAGGAAAGACATGGACCCACCTCCCAGATACAAACTAAAGCAAGCCCGTAGCTGGCAAAGTCGCTGCAGCACTTCCGAGAGTCGAGCGCACCCACGGGCCACTGTAAAACCCAGTCTGCAGATCTGCGTGGCAGCCCTGTGCTCTTTTTTTTTTTTTTTTTTAAGGGAGATTTTTGCCATAGGGCATGTGCGCTCGCTGGAGAGACAGAATTAGAGAGACAGAAGGTGAGAAATCACCCCCCAGGGGGATGGCCACACCGCAGTCCCTTCTCCATTCTCCTCTCAGGATCTTGGGCATGCACACACACGTGCCTAGTGTGAGTTTTAAGTCGCTGGGTCTGGGACTTGCACCATGGTTGACTACGTGGCAGTCCAGCGACATAGCCATTATGTCATCTGCTGCGCTCCTGTGTTAAATACCCACCTAACACTGGGCTTAGGAGGCTTTAGAATTTAAAGGCTTGGATTGGAATCAGGGCTTGGTGCTACTCAGGGTGCCCTGGCAAACTTCTAACCGTGCTAAGCCTGCTGTAGGGGTTAAATGGGATGATCCTTGTGAAGGCTGAGAACATCGCCCAGTCCAGAACACAGTGAGTGATCAGTGTGGCTCTTCGCGTTATTATTATTTTAATTCCTGGGTTGTTTCTGGAAATGGAATTACTGGGCCAAAGGGTTGTAGTCTTAGGGCTACTGTCATCTACTACCAAGTGTTGTTGTTTTTTTTTTTGAGAGAGACATTTTGCTATAGGATACATATGCTCCCCAGAAAGAGAGAGATAGGAAGCATGAAATCACTGCCCTGGAGGATGGCCACGTTGCAATCCCTTCTCATCCATTCTCCTCTTGGGATTTTGGGCACGCAGCACAGGGGCCTGAAGTGAGTTTCAAGCCGTGGGGTTCGGGACTCAAACCGCAGTCAGCCATGTGCGAGTCCAGAACCATGACCACTATGCCACCTGCTGGCCCCCACCAAGTGTTCTGTAAGGGACATACCATGACAGAATGAGAGTGCTGAGCTCATTTTGCCCTTGCTACCATAATGTCATTTATTTGAATCTTTTCCAGTGCTGCAAAAATGGCCTCTAATTGTCCAGTTTAGTTCCTCTGGTCACTAGCGAGTATAAACTGTTATAAGTACTTTGTATTGATCTGTCATTTGCCTTTTTTCCTATCGTGGTGTTTGTTCTTATTAATATGGAAAACTGCTTTATAAATTAATGAGATCGGCTCTTGCTATTACATACACTGCCGATATTTTTTCTTAAATTGTAATTTGCTTTTAATTTTTAGATGATGTTTTGCCCTGGTCTTTTTTTTTTTTTTTTTTTAAGGGAGATTTTTGCCATAGGGCATGTGCGCTCGCTGGAGAGACAGAATTAGAGAGACAGAAGGTGAGAAATCACCCCCCAGGGGGATGGCCACACCGCAGTCCCTTCTCCATTCTCCTCTCAGGATCTTGGGCATGCACACACACGTGCCTAGTGTGAGTTTTAAGTCGCTGGGTCTGGGACTTGCACCATGGTTGACTACGTGGCAGTCCAGCGACATAGCCATTATGTCATCTGCTGCGCTCCTGTGTTAAATACCCACCTAACACTGGGCTTAGGAGGCTTTAGAATTTAAAGGCTTGGATTGGAATCAGGGCTTGGTGCTACTCAGGGTGCCCTGGCAAACTTCTAACCGTGCTAAGCCTGCTGTAGGGGTTAAATGGGATGATCCTTGTGAAGGCTGAGAACATCGCCCAGTCCAGAACACAGTGAGTGATCAGTGTGGCTCTTCGCGTTATTATTATTTTAATTCCTGGGTTGTTTCTGGAAATGGAATTACTGGGCCAAAGGGTTGTAGTCTTAGGGCTACTGTCATCTACTACCAAGTGTTGTTGTTTTTTTTTTTGAGAGAGACATTTTGCTATAGGATACATATGCTCCCCAGAAAGAGAGAGATAGGAAGCATGAAATCACTGCCCTGGAGGATGGCCACGTTGCAATCCCTTCTCATCCATTCTCCTCTTGGGATTTTGGGCACGCAGCACAGGGGCCTGAAGTGAGTTTCAAGCCGTGGGGTTCGGGACTCAAACCGCAGTCAGCCATGTGCGAGTCCAGAACCATGACCACTATGCCACCTGCTGGCCCCCACCAAGTGTTCTGTAAGGGACATACCATGACAGAATGAGAGTGCTGAGCTCATTTTGCCCTTGCTACCATAATGTCATTTATTTGAATCTTTTCCAGTGCTGCAAAAATGGCCTCTAATTGTCCAGTTTAGTTCCTCTGGTCACTAGCGAGTATAAACTGTTATAAGTACTTTGTATTGATCTGTCATTTGCCTTTTTTCCTATCGTGGTGTTTGTTCTTATTAATATGGAAAACTGCTTTATAAATTAATGAGATCGGCTCTTGCTATTACATACACTGCCGATATTTTTTCTTAAATTGTAATTTGCTTTTAATTTTTAGATGATGTTTTTACTACACAGTCTAAAATATTTATGTAGCCATATCTGCTGAGCTTCCACAATGATTTCTTCTATTGTTTTTTTGCTTAGAAAGATTTTCCTGGGACTAATGGTTAGCATAATGGCTATGTCGCCGAACTCCCATGTAGCCAACCACGGTTCAAGTCCCGGACCCGGTGGCTTAAACTCACGCAGGCGTGTGTGCGTGCGTGCCCAAGATCCCGAGAGGAGAATAGAGGAGAAGGGGTTGCAGCATGGCCATCCCCCCCTGGAGGGTGATTTCTTCCTTTCTGTCTCTCTGTCTCTCTCTGTCTTTCTGGCAAATGCACAGGCCCTATAGTAAAAACTTCCCCCCAAAATAAAAAAAGATTTTCCCATTGAACGAGGAAACCCGCAGGCCCTGCAGTAGTGCAGTGCTCCGTGCTGCTCCGTGAGGTGGAGGCCCCGTGGAAGACCCGGGCTTGGTTCCCAGGTCAACGTGCACAGCAGGACACACTGTAAGTCCTGGCAAACCAGGAGGGACGGGGTGGCCGGGAGCATGAAGCCTATTGAGGGTGCTCGTCTTCCTCCTTCCTCCTTCTCTTATTAATGAGATAAATACTAGCCTATATTTTTCTCCCAGATTTTGTTGCATTATTATTATTATTATTTATTTAAGAGAGATTTTTTTCCTATAGGGTGTGTACACTTGCTGAAGAGACAGAGAGACAGAAAGCAAGAAATCACCCTCCCAGGAGGGGACAATCAAGCTACAATCCCTTCTCCATGCTCCACTCGGGATTTTGGGCACGCACAGACACGTGGCGTGAGTTTCAAGTCCCAGGTCTGGGACTTGAACTGCAGTTGGCCATGTGGAGAGTCCAGCAATGTAGCCATTATGGCATCTGCTGGTCCCGTGTCATTATTATTATTACTGGATTAGTTTTGATGTATGCTGTGCAATAAGGCTTTACATTATTTCCAGGTACCTCGGGTACTTTTCAAGTGTGCTGTCCCCTCTCTACCCGGTCTCTCCTCTGGGTGAACCAGCTTCTCCTTTTCAGCCACCAGGTTGGGATAGAAACAGCACCAGGGACCCCAATCTGTTTGACGATGCCGTGACTCCTAGAGAATCCACTGTTTTCCAATTCCTTTTTTTTTTTTTTAAGAGAGACGGCAAGAAATCACCTCTGGAAGGGATGGCCATTCTGCAATCATTTTCCTCCATTCTTCTCTTGGGATTTTGCTCAGGCCTGGGTTATAATCCAATGGGTCCAGGTCTCAAACTGTGGTCGACTGCATGGGAGTCCAGCGACATAATCATTCCATCTGCTGGTCCCTAATTCTAAACTGAGTAAGGAGGTCAGAAAGAAGAGGGGAGGCAGGCACCAGCACTTGCCACACATTGACTGCACACCAGCAGGCGTGAGGACAGGTCTGCCGGCTCAGGAAGCCCCAGGACTGCAGGTTGAGCGTGACCCCGTTACGCTCCCAGCTGATCTTCGCGCTCACGGCTCACTGCACACCAAGTGGGTCTCAAACCCAGGAGGAGCTGTGAGATGAACTGTCGGCTCCCACTGACTGCGCCTTAGTGTGGTTGGGGGGGGGGGGTGGGGGGGGGGGCTGACATCATTAACTCAGGGGGGTCCCTGCGGCCTACGGTGGGGGCTGCACCTCGGCTCTAGCTGGGCATTCCTAGCAGATCTTGGCTGACCGCGTCCTGGGGTTTCCAGAAGGGGAAGACTGGCTGGGCCTCACTTACCGAAAGCTCACTGCTCGGTTTCTGCACAGGCCACCCCTGCTGAATGTGGGTAGCGTGTTGCACCGTGCATCTGAGTAGCTTGCCTTTACCTGCATAAGCTAAAGGTCACTCCAGGCTCTGGACGTTAATATCTACATTGTTTTCTGGGCAAGGCCGTGTTATCTCCCGAGGGCTGGGAGAAAGTCTGCCCTCCGGAGTTCATTGCGAATGAGAGTGTGACATGCTGGGGCTGGCGCGTGGTCTCCGGGTTAAGGGAGCTGGACCTCACGTAGCTGGCTGTGGTTCGAACCTCAGCTCGGCAGCTTACAAAATACACTGGGCGCATGTATGTGCATCACCAAATTCCGACAGGATGAAGAAATGGAGAAGGGCTTATGGGACGACCACATCCCATTATGGGGCGCTTCCCCCCACCTCCACTCTAGCCAGTGCAGACTCACAACCTTTAGCAACTAAGAAAACACACACACACACACACACACACACACAAAACAAACAAACAAACAAAAAAACAAACAGTGTGCAGGTGACCAGCAGATGGCATAATGGTCGTTACTGGACTTCCACATAGCTGACTGCAGTTCAAGTCCCAGACCTGGCAGCTTAAAACTCACGCTGGGGGAACCAGCAGTTATAGCGTAATGGCTATGTCGCTGGATTCCCATGTAGTCGACCCCGGTTCGCGTCCCGGACCTGGTGGCTTAGAACTCACGCTGGGTGCGTGTGTGTGTGTGCCCAAGGTCCCGAGAGGAGAAGGGAGAAGGGATTGCGGCGTGACCATCCCCCTGGGGGGTGATTTCTCGCTTGCTGTCTCTATGTCTCTGTCTGTCTGGCGAGCATACACGCTCTATAGCGAAAAACTCTCAAAAAAAAAAAAAAAAGCCTCACACTGGGTGCGTGTGTATGTGTACCCAAAATCCCAGGAGAAGAATGGAGAAGGCATTGCAGAGTAGCTATCTCCCACTTTCCCTCTCACTATCTCTCTCTGGTGAGCACACACACCCTACGGCGAAAACCTCTACCAAAAAAACATGTGCAATAATGCTGTGAATGTAGTCTCGTTTTTCCTATTCTGTCATGTTCATGAAATTTGGAGAAGCGGAAATGCAGGCTCTGAGCGCTGTGAGCTGCTCTGTGTCAGGAAAGGGGCAGGGGCTTCAAGTCCACCCCACCACCGGCTCAGGCTCAGCCTCCATTTCAGCGGAGACACTCCTCCAGCTGTGCTCCACTCTGTCCCTTGTGGTCCCTGCAGGGAGGGCTCCAGGCACCTGGAGGGCCTCCGTAAAATCCCCATCTCCATTCCTGAGAACCAAGTGATTGAGTGATTCGTTCTGGGATAAACCTGTCTGAGGCTGGAATCCCACACTTTATATTTTTCCAATCCTTTCATCCTAATGCCAGCACTTTTGTCGTAGCATTGTCACTTCAGAGCGCTGACTTCCCAAGCACGGTTTTTCTGGGGGGTTGTCACTGCCCCCTCTAAGGACTCAGCAGTTCTTAAGCTTTGGGGGGTGAGGGTGAGGCTGAGACGTCCCTGTGCCTGGGCCTCTGCCTTTGTAAACCTGAGCTGGTGGGGGGCCAGCAGGTGGTGTGGTAGTTGTCACACTGGACTTCCACATGGTCGACCAGGGTTCAAGTCCAGACCTGGGGGCTTGCATTATCACCTCCCCGGTCTCTGGTACGTGCATGTGCCCTGTAGCAAATTACAAATAATGATGATAAATAAATTTTGAAAAAAACATCAAACCTGTGAAAGGAGTATCTAAGGCTTTGCGGCGGGAATCTAATGAAAATGCACGCGCTCTGGCAAGGTTGCCTGGCTCCACAGCCGCCTGCATTATTATTATTACTTTCCACTTGGAAACTGAACAGGGAGATCCGCAAGAACTGTTTGCAGATCCACGCCAGATACTGTGGTGCTGTCTGGATGCTCGTCCGTCCCCCTCCTGGCGGCGGGCTCTTTCCAGCCTGCGCGGCCTGAGCGTCTAGATGAGCCTCCCCGCCCCCACTTCTGTGTCTGGGGCTCAAGATTTCATTATCAAAGAGGCAGAGCGCCTCGCAGGCCCTGATGCGCAGCCGGCCGCGTCTTCTCTCCTGTCCTTTGTCAGACTCGGTTCCGCCCCTGGCTACACTCGACCAGAACCACTCACTGGTGATTAAAAGGAGGGGACGGCGGCGGGCGGGGCCTGCGGGCTCGGGCCGGGCGCCCACCCCGCGCTGATTGGGCTCGGCCTGGGGCTGCGCCTG